>NC_044037.1:214520802-214883743 GCF_901765095.1 Microcaecilia unicolor | reverse complement strand
CCCTCAATGATCACCCACTCCTGAAGGGTGGCCTGGAATTTGAGTACCGGCACCTTTTTTGCTAGAAAAAACGCACCGTAAACAATACATATTACTCTGCTTCTTAACATTAAGAGGTATAAAATATTCAAAAATATACTTGATCACCAGTAACATTATTATATAATAAAATTATTTAAATAGTTTGTCATTTTTATAGGAAATACAATATAATATACTTGGAGGAGCATTTTTGATATGACGTCTAAATATGCAAAGCCATTTTCCAAAAATGGCTATTTTCTAGACGGTGTTATGCTCAGTGCATCTATATTTTTTGACCATTAAAAAAAAAAAAGTCCAAGTGAAAAACGCACAAAATCAAGTCACTGGGATGTAAGAGGAGCCAGCATTCTTAGTAGACATCCCAGCAGAGCAGTGGGGCACCCTAGGGGACACTGCAGTGGCTTCACATAAAAGGCCCCAGACACACATCTCACCGTTACCCCTTATATTATATGGTGAGCCCTCTAAAACCCACCAAAACCTACTGTACCTAAATGTACACCACTACAATAGCCCTTATGTCTGCATCACCTATATGTAGATACAGTAGGTTTTGCGGGTTCTGGAGGGCTCACACTTTCCACCACAAGTATAACGTTAGAGTGGGTTATGGGCCTGGGTCCTCTTCTCTATAGTGCACTGCACAGACCATTAGGCTACTCCAAGGACCTGCTTGCTGCTCTAAAAGGACTGGCCATAATATCTGAAGCTATCAATAGAGGCCAGTGTGTACTGTTTCTTTCACATCTTTGGGGGTGGGGGGGGTGGGAGGGGGGTCAGTGATCACTGGGGGAGTAAGGGGGAGGTCATTCCTTAATCCCTCCAGTGGTCATTTGGGGCACCTTTTGTGACTTAGTCATTATTAAAATAGGTCTAGCCCAAACATCTAACTTTAAGCCTGGATGTTTTTGCTTTGTTCCATTATGGCAGAAAAAACGTCCAAGAGTTAGGAATGCGCAAATCCTGCCCCCGCACGACTCGTGTTTTGGACGTACTTAAGACAAACTGCATAGAAAAGCATCTTAAAATGGGTTTCAAAAATAGTGATGTGGACATTTTGGGGAAAAAAAAATCCATATGCTGCTTTGAGTCGCTCTTTGGATGCTTTTCCGTTTGAAAATGAGCCTCTTAGTATTTTTAATCAAAAAGATATGTACATGTTGAAAATCTTTCAAATTATAATTCATACACATTTATATTTTTCTATAGCAATAGTTAGATATAACATACAAATTGTTGCTGGAGACAAGGGTACAAGTTTTACATTATATTACTTACAGTGTAATTATCAACACATCAGCATTTTAATTTTTTTACTTAATTTACATCTAACATTAACTTTATGATAATTTTGCAAAAGAAATTTTTTCTCTGCATATAGGGCCAAATTTAGTAAATGGCACCCAAAGTTAGGTGCTGTTATGATCTGCACTAAGATTGTATTCTGTAAAGGACACTTCAGGCTTCCCGCGCTCAACTTAGGCATGGCAGTTATAATGCTTGCACCCAGCTGATGGTAGTTAGACGCACAAATCCAAGTATTGTATCAAATTGCGCCTAATTTCTGGGCATGCCCATGCCCCCTTCCAAGTTGCACGCTATAAAATTTAGGCATGCATGTTAAAGAATAAGGCATAGGGCAGATGTGTGCATAAACTCCTAATTAGCACCAATTAAGCAACAACTCCAATTGTTATCACCTAATTGACGAATTAGTTTTTACGTGCACATCTACGATCCGTGCCTAAATTTGGACAACCTGCATAGCATCTGGGGAATGGTGCTTGAGAGATTCAGGGCACATACACATCTAAATAAGCCAGCATCCACTTTTTTCACCTGCTGGTATTAGGCCAAGAGGAAGTGGTGCTCTGACAGGCACGAATGTGGAATCTGTATCTCTTCCAGCATCCATCTGGGCCCTGAGAAGTAAACCATGGACTACTTCATTGGTAGATCCATCACCACCAACACTCACCAATCTGTAACAAAAGAAATTTAATTGGTTAGCTAGAAAGAAGCCTTTTATATTGTTCAGCTTTACAGATAACTAAAATAAGAGAACGGAGAAGTTATGAACAGGGGCTTCCATTGACATATTTTACTGCTAACCCCAGTTATAAGTAACTAGGTCTCATTGCATACAATGGGACCTGTGCTAAAATAGCAGGCATTAGTGATTAAAAAAAAAAAAGATACTTACCTATAGCTGGTGTTCTCCGAGGCCATCAGGCCAATTATTCTCACATCTGGGTGACATCATCTGATGGAGCCCGGTGCGAATGCTGACTAGCTACTAATGGTAGAAAGTTCTAGTAGCAACTCATCACTCATATGCTGGTGCTTTCCCGTCTGACGCAAAAGCCTATAACTAAAGACAACTCCTAGGGGAGGTGGAAGGGTATGTAAGAATAATCAGCCTGCTGTCCTTGGAGAACACCAGCTACAGGTAAGTATCTTTGTTTTCTCTGAGGACAAGCAGGTCTTCATGTTCTCACATCTGGGAATCCCTAGCTACCAGGCTCACTGAAAACAAGAAAGCTAGGATAATCGAGTCTAAAAGTTCAATCAACTTTAAACTATATACATACTATCTGTGTAGGTGAGGCCTGGAACCGAACAAAACAGGGCCTAGGAAGGTAAAGTTGGATTCTGACACCGAACAAAATTCTGCAATTGCCTGTCCGAACCAACTGTCGCGTCAGTGTTCTGATCCAGTCAGTCATGAGAACTGAATGTGTGGACTGAAGACCATGTTGCAGCCTTGCAAATGTCCTCTTTGGAGACCGATCTCAAGTGGGCTACTGACGCAGTCATGGCTCTGACACTGTGAGCTGTGACATGACCCTCAAGAGTCAGCTTAGTCTGGGTATAAGCAAAAGAGATGAAATCTGCTATCCACTTTGAAAGTGTACGTTTGCGAATGGCCACCCCCAACTTGTTGGGGTCAAAAGAAACAAAAGGTTGAGTGGACTGTCTATGGGCCTGAGTCCACTTCAGCAGAAGACTCACTTGATGTCTAAAGTATGTAGTACACTTTCGCCAAGATGGGAATGAGGGTTTTGGAAAAATGTTGGCAGAACAACTGACTGGTTAAGATGGCACTCAGACACTATCTTAGGATATAACTTAGGGTGCGTGCAGAGGACTACTCTGTGTGATGAAATTTAGCATACAGTGGGTGAGCTACCAGGGCCTGAAGCTCACTGACTCTGCGAGCTGAAGTGACCACCACCAGAAAAACAACTTTCCAGGTCCAAAACTTCAGATGACAGGAATTCAGAGGCTCAAAAGGATCTTTCATCAGCTGGGTGAGTACTATGTTGAGATCCCATGACACCGTGGGAGGTTTGGTGGGGGGCTTTGTCAGCAACAAACCTCTCATGAAGCGAACAACTAAAGGCAGTACTGAGATGGATTCGCCTCCTACATGGTGATAAGCACCAATTGCACCAAGATGAACCCTTAAGAGTTGTACCAGGCTCAGCAACATGGTTGAGAAACCCTGGTTTAGAGAATAAATACCAGTTGAGGGAAGCCTCTGTTTAGTGTTTAATTCCCTCCCTCGTACCCTATCTCCCACCCACCGCAAGGCTGATCTTTGATTTATAGGCTCTCCAGCCAATTAGGAGACAGACATCTTCCGCATGGACTGAAGCAAATTCTTTTTCAACAAGTGCTATGCCTGATTTATTTTAGGAATGGATTTATTTAAATTCTAATTTATATTGATAGGAAAACTATTACTTTAATTTTTCTTCTTACAGAGAATTTAGTTTAATTTTCTCTTTAAGGAGCTTCGTTGCTTGCTTGTTCCAGGATTTCTTTTCTTTTACCTCCACTTCAAAGGAGAGGTGACCTAAATAATCTCTTTTGAAGTCTCTACACTTCTGAGGGTTAGACTTTACACAAAGACAAAAGCTGCTACTTTTAATCTACAGGATAGATTGAGAAAAAGTTAGGGAATTTATAGGGCTTTGTCTGTTTCCTTTCTACAGGTGCAAATACTTATGCAACTGCAGTATGGCTGGGAAACGTGTCACCAAAGGTTTTGCCCCATTTACAGCTGTGAAGACAGAAACTGTGATCCCAGGAGAGTGGCTGGTTCCATATGCAAGATGTCTTCACATGAATCCCCTATGAAAGAAGTGAAACAACCGAGAAAGGAGGTGGCAAGGTTGAGAAGCACCTGTGAAAATGAAAAATACATCAATGAAATGCTTAATGAAGCATCAAATATTTTCAGCAGTGGCGAAGAAGAAGCAGCTGTACTGAAAGAGGACAACTGGACTCAGATCATGACACCCTGCAGGATCAATACCATGACTCCACCTACCCTCAAAATGAAGGATGTTTGGGTGCACTGGGAGACGAATGGCCAGTAGGAAAAAGGAGGTGGTGATGATGCTCCTGTATATAAGACTCTGGTAAGACCTCATTTAGAATACTGTGAGGCATATTTTCAAAGCACTTAGCCTTCCAAAGTTCCATAGATTTCTATGGAACTTTGGAAGGCTAAGTGCTTTGAAAATATGCCTCTGTGTATGTACATTTCTTGAGATTGCACCTTCAAAAAGATATAAACAAGATGGAGTTGGTCCAGAGGGTGGATACTAAAATGGTCTGACAAATGTGCAAACCAATAGGGAGATAATATCAAGAAACAGCTTATTCAGAATATTCATATCAAGGACCCGGCATGGTCCGTGTTTCGGCGCCAAAGCACCTGCCTCAGGGGTCACAACAACTTTCTACAAAAAACAGGACAAATTAAAAAAAATTTTAAAAACATAATATTAAGAGATATGAAATAATATATCTGCCTTTATGAAATATATAGCCAAACATATATGGCCATTCATAATAGTACTGCACATCTGTAGATGTCCTGTTTTTTGTAGAAAGTTGTTTGTGACCCCTGAGCAGGCGCTTTGGCGCCGAAACACGGACTGTGTCGGGTCCTTGATATGAATATTCTGAATAAACTGTTTCTTGATATTATCTCCCTATTGGTTTGCACATTTGCCAGCCTCTATTTTGCTGTTTTGCTTTGATTATCCGTGGAGGCTCCTCCTGTTTTCTTGGATTTACTAAAATGGTCTGTCATAAAGAATATAGGGACCAACTTAAGATCTCAATATGTGTACTTTGGAAGTAAGGCAGGAGAGAGACACAAATGCACAGGAGACGAGTCTCTTTCAGTTGAAAGGAACCTCTGGAACGAGGGGGCATAGGATGAAGGTGAAAGGGGATAGACTTAGAAGCAACCTGAGAAAATGGTGAATTTGTAGAACGGCCTCCCAGTGGAAGTAGTGTTAATGAAAACAGTGTCTGAATAGAAGAGAGATTGGGACAAGTGCATAGGATCTCTAAGGGACTGATAGGGAGAACAGATAGCATGAATGGGTAGACTGGATAGGCCATGTGGTCTTTATCTGCCTACATTTTTCTCTGTTTCTCTGTTTAATTATCTCCAATGTATATTAACTCACATTAATATAAAATACATCTGGCCTTATGCATGGCAAAATAAATATGCTGCAAACAAATGTAGCGAAAAATGGTTCATTACTTGTTAAAAGGATTAACACAGGTTGCTGGTCAAAAATGAAGTTGCTCTTTGGAGGTATAATCAACCTTCTCCTACAAACATGCAAGGACAGCTTTAAAGAGACCAATGTAATGTACAAAGAAATCTCCCTTGGTGGTCCCCTCAAGATAAAAAATGTAAAATTCCTTGTGGTCCAATGGCCACGCCTCCTTTTCACTCCCTAACCCATATCACTGCAAAGGTCCCCACTTCTGAGGAGGCCCCAAAATCTCTGGTGGACTGGCCCCTACTAGTGCCTCCCCCAGCCCCACTGTAGAGCCAAAGGTAATAAACAGAGACACCCCTCAGGCAGTCTCACCCCCCCAAGTCAAATATCTAGCCCACAGATCACCTCCTCAATGGGACTCTAGCTCACTGCTGTTAGATAAATCCATAAGGTATATGAGCAATCTCCAGCTGCTTCTGTTCCAGTGCCATCATATTTATAAACATAGCAGGAGTACAGTGGGAGCAACTGGGGATTACTGTTGCCCCATATGGATTTAATAAGGTATGATTGAATCAGATTTGTTAAATGGTGCTCTCTCATTTTATATTTAGTTACAAAGCTTGAAGAACTCAACTCCTTGGGGAATTTGGTAGATATTGTAAGGACTCTATCATTCTGCTTATAGAGAACACTGCTATGGGTAACTTCATTTCCTCTGAGGATAACCAGGATACTTCTTCATCACAGATGGGGTCCCTAGCTACCAGGTTATCTTCATTCAATAAAGATGATTTTAACATTAAAAAAAAAAAGGAAAATGGAAAATAAAATAAAAATGGGCAATAAGAACAGTATTTTAAGCCAGTTCATTTTATTTATTTACTTTTAAAGAAGGCAACATGAAAATAATACAGAAAAAGTCCCTACAGATGATGGAGTTTGATTCTAAATCTCAAAGAGATTATTCAAGATGAACTTATCAAACCTACTATCATGTTGGAATCCCTCTCCACAACATTAGTGAGATGTAAATGTAAGGACTGAAGTCCATGCTTCAGTTTTCAAATGTCTTCCATAGAGGCTAACCTTATGAGTTACCAATGCATTATTTGAATGTGTGCTGCCTTCTGAGCTCTTCACCTGCTTCAAGTCCTCTGCTCCTTTGTACATTGGGAGAGCAGTTTCCAGCACTCAGAACAAGGAGAAAGCGGCCTCTGTAAAGCAGATACTATATATGCTGGGCATATATCTGGTTTACGGACAACTGACTGCTCCCAGTTAAGAAAGCAATGTATATATGAAGGTAATAGATGTGGAAATATCTTGAATGTATTTGAAGACTCCTGTAATACTACAGTGTTCCAGTAAGTTGAGTCTGCATTTCATATAGAAAGAGGAGAGGAGCGCCCATCATCCTAACGAAGGTAGCAAAGTGAAATCATAGTGGGACAGGCCTCAGAAGTGGTGCAGAAAAAGATGCAAGAACCCTAGCCGCTAATCAAATATAGCACATCTCCCCAACTGAATCGGAAAGCAGGCCAGATAAAGAAACCACTATATTGCAAAGGGTGGAAAAAGTGCCAAATCAAAGGAAAGGATCATTACTCCTTATGGGACAGGTCTCTACCAAGGTCATAAAGGAAATGGAAGGGAAGACCTGAAAATAGAAGGTCTGACACTTGCAGGATTGTCCAAGTTGCAAATGGAGCCTACGACCTAGTCCACGACTGACTGTCCTCGAATCACATCAACACACCAACATACACTCACCTTCATACATTCACACACTACTTTGAGCCCGCTAACATGTGGGAAAGAGTGGGGTATAAATGTGCTAAATAAATAAACGGCACAATTACCAGTCGACTGGTTACACCCTTGAGAAAAAGAAGCAGAGCATAACTAGGTACCATATCATAAACACCCACAAATTCATATACCCTCTTCCTTCATCATTCTCATACTTTTACACGCACACTCCTTCTTTACTTCACAAACTTAGTCCAGATAAACCTCACTTCACAAAAAAACATTACCCTTAACAGCACTCCACTCTCCCCCATGAGTTCATTCTTAGGAGTCATTTAACACGCAACAGATCACATAGGATCCCCTGAGAAAGTGCAAAACAGAAAACACTCATTATTACACAAAGGAGCCAGAATGAACGTAATGAAATTACTCCTACGAATCTACTCCTTAACATTGGTCCAAATACTGTAGCCACACCTCTCAATGATTATAACACCATACCAATACTATACAGCCGATTCAAGATTACCAGACACATCAACCTCAACCAAACTGGCAACAGAACTTACAATAGCAAATCATTATCCCACAAACAAAAAAGCTCTAATAAATCCAAATCGACATACAAATGACAACACCATTACAGAAGATCCATACCTTACAATTCAAATAGGTTACATCAATGCCAGATCAACCTTAGATTTACTCTTCCCATAATACCGGGATACAACCTTACACACTAGACCAGGACAGGTAAAAGAGACGGAGGCATTGCCATAATCTACAGATCCTATCTCACTTTAGAAACCACTGCTGAATCAATCACACCTCAACTAGAAATTGCCTCAATCAGATTGCAATATAAAAGTGTAGCCGGCAATCTAAATTTTGTCCTATTCTACAGACCGCCAGGCACTTGGAGCGAGGCATATATAACTCTAATGGATTTCATAACGGCCACTTGTACATCTAACTGAAACATACTAGTCATTGGGGACATAAACCTTCATTTAGAAGACCCAAACTCAACTGGTGTCCATGATTGTAAGGAATTCTTCCAACTATGGGATTTCGAATGGCCACATCCGAATGCCACCCACAGAAAAGGCCACACACTTGACCTGCTAACCCATAAATTTGCATCAGACCAAATCATTAAAGACATTGACCACAAATGGACAGAAATTCCATGGTAAGATCACTTCAAATTAAATCTGACCCTACATTAGCTGAAGAATGGGCATCTCAAAGCTGATGAAAAAAATCTTACCAAACCAGAGGTAAAGTGGATACAACTGCATGCTGGCAATCAATTTATGACAACAATTGGTCTATTCCATCTGATTCCATCAACTATCTTGCAGATTGGGAATCGAGATGTATCACCATTCTAAATGAATTAGCTCCTTTACGAACAAAAACCATTCACAAACCAAACAGGACCCCATGGTTCAACGAAAATGTGAAACAATTAAAATCTAGAACCAGACAACTCGAATGAGCCTAGAGAAAAAAAAATGATCAAAATCTAAATGCTTGGAAAGAATCACATAGAAAATACAAATATGAAATAAAAAAGCCAAACGGAACTACTATAATGAACAACTAGGTTCTGACTATAAAGACATGAAAAAGTTATACAAACTACAGGATAAATTACTAGACAAAAAAACCAGTGTCCTCAACAAAATCAGGAATCCCAACAGCAGACAATCTTGCTAACTACTTCAAAGGCAAAATTGTCAATCTACACAAAAATATGTCACAGGACTACACCAACCTTGATACCTTCCTTAATGAGCTAGACCCACGTTCAGAAGAATACCCAGCCGGCCGAACTTGGGACAAATTTCGCCCAGATCACACAAGAAACAATAGCACTAGCAACCAATAAGATCTCTACAGCCTACTGTCAATTGGACACCTGCCCCAATTATCTAATGAACCCTCCCTCCCCCCGCTCAATTCATCACTGAACTTATCTCCCACCTCAACTTCTTGTTCCAGCATAGCATATTCCCAAAGACAAAGGTAATATACTACTCACACCATTACCTAAAGACACCAAAAAGAAAACTAACTATATCACCAACTACCGACCTATGGCATCCATCCCACTTACAACCAAATTGATGGAAAGCATTGTAGCTAAATAACTTACTGAATACATCGACAATTTCTCAATCCTTCATGAATCACAGTTCGGCTTCAGATCACTCCACAGTACAGAAACCGTCCTGGTAACTCTCCTAGCCAAGTTCAAAAAGGAAATCGCATTAGGTAAAAACATACTCATCTTGCAATTCGACTTGTCAAGCACATTTGATATGGTTGACCACTATATACTATTAAGAATACTCGACAAGATAGGCATAGGAGGGAATATACTCAAACGAATAAAGGGTTTCCTAACCACGAGATTTTACCATGTAAAAGCAAACTCAAACATATCACCATCATAGAGTACCGATTGCGGAGTACCCCAGGGTTCACCTCTCTGAACCATATTATTTAATCTGATGATGATCCCCCTTGCTCATACTCTATACAAGCATAATCTTAATCCTTTTCTGTATGCAGATGACGTCACCATTTACATACCGTTCAACTCTAATCCAACAGAAATCACTGTTGCAATAAAGGCTAGTTTAAGCTTAATGGATGCCTGGGCATCGGTATTCAAACTCAAACTCAACAAGGAAAAAAACTCACTGCCTTATTCTCTCTTCTCACCACAAAACAAACCTCCCTTCATCCATAAAACCCCGGAGCATACTCTTCCAATATCGCACAAACTGAAGATCCTTGGAATTACTATTGACACCAACCTAACCCTGGACAGCTAAGCCTCTGCCACCACGAAGAAAATGTTCCATGCAATGTGGAAACTCAAACGGATCAAACAATTCTTCCCAATGGAAACTTTCCATAACATAATTCAAACAATGGTACTATCACGTTGACTACTGTGATGCCGTGTATGCGGGATGCAAATAACAGATCTTAAGGAAACTCCAGACCATGCAGAACACGGCAGTTAGACTCATTTTCTGAAAGACAAGATTCGAAAGTGCTAAACCCCTACGCGAAATACTGCTCTGGCTACCAATCAAGGAATGAACAGCCTTCAAAATTTGCACTCTGGTCCACAAAATAATCCATGGTCTGGCCCCAACCTACATGACAAAATTATCGACTTAACAACTAGAAACATCATCGAATCATCACGAACGTTTCTAAACCTGCATTACCCAAGCTGTAAAGGACTAAAATACAAAACAACATATGCATCCAGCTTTTCCTACAATTGCACCTAGCTCTGGAACGCTTTACCTAGAAACATTAGAACTGCGAACACCCATCTAAAATTTCGAAAAGACCTCAAGACTCACGTCTTCCAGAAAGCCTACCCAGCAGACCTGAACTAATTCACGAACAATGCATCACATCTTTCAATCTAAGAAATGAACAATACCCCTTCCACATAATCCTATTACTTCAAACTGTACGAAGTTTACCACTCCAGTTATAATTAAGTGTACTTCTACCCTTATCCTACTCTGTATTGCTCATTAGAAGCTGTAGTCTCATCCCCGGAAACTTAACAGCCTCATTGGGATTACTTCTCTCTATATGCTACTATATATTCGTCCCAGAGTTGTGTTCTCATTTCCGGAACCTTATCAGCTTCCTTGCACCTACTGTTACTCTATTTTCCACTCTGTATATATTCCCGGAGTTGGTACTCTCCTCTCCGGAACCTGTAAGCCACATGCGGGGAAATGTGGGATACAAAATGTAATAAATAAATAAATAAATGCTGTGATGGCTCTGATGTTATCATGAGATGCCTTTCAAGTGTCAAATCTGCCTACCTATAAGCAAGAGAGAAAATCTTCTAACCAATTAGATTGGATATGCTTGGCTATGGCAGATCCAGGCTTACTGCTGTCAAAAGAAAAAGATAGGTAGACATGAACTCTAGGTGCTCCACGTTAAAAGTTAATATTCACCTACAATCCGAAGTATGCAAGACATGCTCCCCATCATGAATATGTGGTCTGGGAGAAAATGACAAATGGCTGATTAAATTGGAATTCCAAAATACTTTTGGCAAGAATTTCAAACATGTATCACCTCACTATTGAAATACCTTGTGTACAGTGTATCAATCACTAGGAGCAAAATGATTGCATGCCAAAGTTACTACTGCCACCAAGAATAAGATATTCCAGATTAGGTACTTCAGTTCACATGGGTCCAGCAGCTCAAAAGGATGCTTTCATCAGCTGGGTCAGTACCACAGGTGAGGCTCCACAGCACAGTGCTAGCCTTGATAGGAGATGCAACAGAAGCAAACCTTGCATGAATTGACCGACTGAAAGCTGTGGAGTAAGGGATTTACCTTTTACATGGTAAGTGCCAGCTGCACTAAGGTGAACCCTAATTGTCCGACTCTTGAGAGATGTAGATGGTATTCAAGTAGTTTTTGTTTGGGGCAGCTAAATGCATCCTTTTCTTCACAAAGAATGGCAGACTTCTTCCACTTAAAAATATAATATTTTCTAGCTGGTGTCCATTCTTGAAGCTAGAAAATCTCCCTTGCAGGGCACATTTGTAAACCTTTATTGCACATATCTAAGGTCTGAGTATTGCAGCCATGAGAATCTGCTGGTGCTAATAGCCATTACGCAGATTGACTTGACCAGATGTTTTCCACATTCGTTATATCTGATCACCAGCAACTTATGCATGCGTCATTTCTCTTAAAAAAAAAAAAGAGACTCAGACAAATGGTCATGTGATGTGCTGGACAGTGGAAGCTGCATTTCCATAGGAGCTTCCAAGCCCATTCCCAGTAACCGTCACAATCTCACTTTAATTTGCGTCAAAATTCACTCTATTTTATTCCTTTCTACTCTTGAATGCCTTGTGACAAATTTGTTCATAAATCTATTATGGTTTCTAAGTCTAACAAAAAGGAGAAGGAGAGCATGAAAGTGGTTGGACCTGAAGAAGCTAGGATGGAAGAGGTCAGACAGGAGACTGTGCTACATCCTGTTCGTGTGCAGCAACTTACAGAGGCGCTAGTGAACGTACTAAACTGTAAGTTTGATAGTCTTGCTGAGGATATTAATGCACTTTCACAGCAAGTAGTGAACTTTGGCTCCTGAGTGAATGACATGGAAAAGTTCATAAGTGTCATGAAGGATCAGTCAGGAGCCACTCAAGTGGGGCTCTCAATCTTAAAGGCTATTTTGAAAGGTTATGCTAAGAAATTAGAGGACTTGGAAAACCAATCATGTCGTAACAACTTACCTTTCTTGGGCTTTCTAGAATCCATTAAAGAAGAGGTGCTAATGGGCTTCTTGGAGTGCAGGCTCATGCTAGAATTTTTTTGCAGTTTTTGGGCCCCCCTACACGTGGAATGCACTCATCACTTGGGCTGGTCCACAGAGAGTGATGCTCACCTTCGGGCAATAATTGCAAGCATACAATTTTAGCATGCACTTAAAACGTGAGCGCGCCTTAGTAAAAGACCCCGAGTGAGTTTTTTTTATCTATGGGATCTGATTATGTGTATAATGGCTTATTACTAGATTTTGAAGTAAGGCTCCTAGTAAAAGCTGGGCACTGGGCATCTCCTTACAAATATGATTTCATGCATTTATCTGCTCCCTTTATTCTTTTCCGTGCATAATATTCACTTGGCTTCATTGAATGTTTCAGAATCCTAACAGAACTTAGGTGACACCATATCCAACTAGCTTGCCTTCAGGAAACCTGGCTGACATGAACAAACAAAATATGCAGAGAGTGAGTTCAAGAGGTTTTCTTTGCTTCATCACAGGAAGGCGTGCCAGTGTAGCAATTTTGATTGGCAAGCAATTTACAGGGCAGATTGATAGAGTAATAGTAATAGCAGATCCAACTGGTCACTACATAATATTAACTTTGCATTGGCAAAATCAATCATTTATAGTGGTTAATGTTTATGGTCCTACTAATTATACTCGCGCCTTCTTGCTAGAGGTCTGTTATGATTCTGCTAGACAGGCAGGGGAATGACTGGGACTTGCTATGATAGGCAGGGGAATGACTGGGACTCGCTTCTGATTGGCCTGTCAGGGATTGAGCTGACGTCAGAAGCAAGATCTATTTAAATCTTACCTCTTCCTACAGCCTTTGCTTTAGCATTTGATCCCTGTTATCTGAAGTCTGTTACCTCTCTCTGTCTGTGCTAGTGCACACCGTGCTTTCGTGGGAGTTAGTTTACTCCTCTCATTGCTCGTAGCCTCTCTGTGTGCTGGTTGTTCCCCTAGCTAAGCTGCTTTCCCTGATTACCTTGCTTCCCTGCACCTGTGGGTGCTCTGTTGCTCTGTCTCTGTGTGCTGACTGAGTTCTGGTAAGAACATTGTTTGTTTTTCCCCTTTGTTAGCTTTAATCCTTTGACTGCAGTGTAAGCCCTGCTTCTTCCTGACTTGTGTTTAGAAGCCCTTCCCTTTGGCCTGCTTTTACGCTTTGTCTGCTGTGCTTGTCTCCTGATTCTTGTGAACATTGCCCTTATCTGTTTGGTATATGTAAGGCAGACTTTCCTGTTTGCTTGCTTGTCCCTTTGTCTCTAGTGTCTGTTATTTGACTCTGTGGCTCTGCCTTGGGTATTTGAGTGCTGTATGGTACAGCCTACAGTGTTCCTGTGGAGCTTCGCTCTTATAAAGTCTGTGTCTCATTCACTCCTCGGCTTTCCCTTTTTCTCTGTGGGCTTTGCCTCTGCTACCTGTGTTTCTGCCTAGCCTTTGTTTGCATTCTCTTTCCCTGGTCGTAGACTGTACCTGCCAGCTTTTGTCTGTCATCCTTCCCTTGTGTATCTAGCTAGCGATGTGTGCGTTGCATGTGCTCAGTCCCTTTTGGGACCCCTCGTTGTTGTTCCTCCCTTCCCTCGTGTATGAGTGGGTTCCCGTTTGGCTATGAGGCCCGACTGAGTGGTCTATCTCCCTTTTCTGGTGGTGCTAGTGGATTGTGCTGAGTGTGCGGGGCTTTGTGGCCATGGTACTGCTTGCGCCTGGTCAGTCTACCCTAGGCCTTGGCCAGGATCCTTCCTAAGCCTCGGCCTAGGCACAAGGGCTCATGAACAGGTTAACAAGGTCATTCAGAAGTGTCTTACTGTAGGAGATCACTCGCTTTTGTTTAGAAATTTTTATCTGACTATGGATCCTAGTATAGATAAACTGCCACTCTCGTTAGAGCAGGTTAGTACTGTGCAGGGTCTTCCCTATCCAGTTCTACTCTGGATGTTGTGGATGCCTGGCGGATATTGCACCCGACAAACTGGTGCAATACACATTATGCCTGGGTCCATTTTTGCCCATTTGCACATTCTCCCCATATTAGGCATCTGCACCCTCTACTTATATCCAGCACTGAAACACTCACTTACTACTACTACTACTATTTAGCATTTCTATAGCGCTACAAGGCGTACGCAGCGCTGCACATATCAAAGAGACAGAATACTATACCACGGTTCAATGACGAACTAAAAAAATACTCAAAACACAAACCAGGAAACTTGAATGAGCATGGAGAAAAATAAAAGATGAACATACACTCAACGCATGGAAACATATACATAGAAAATACAAATATGCAATTAAACAAGCCAAAAGGTCCTACTACAAAACCAAACTAGGACCCGATTACAAAGATATGAAGAAACTATTCCAACTCGTAAACAAGTTACTAGACACCACCCCTATCACCACAACCAACACAGACATCACATCCGCAGACAAACTTGCTAACTACTTTAACAAAAAATAATAAAATTACGCAGCACACTTCCTCATCACAACACCAACACTGAAAACTTCTTCAACGATCTGGACCTAACCTCCGATGGATACCCAGCTGACCGTATCTAGACAACATTTAATCTCCTCAACACCGAATCAGTTACACAAGCAACTCACAAGTTCGCCAAGACCCACTGCAAACTGGATACATGACTCAGTCATCTACTAAAATCCGCCCCCGACCGCTTCATAGCAGACCTCACATCCCATCTAAACTTCATGTTACAACAAGGTCTCTTCCCTGAGGAATATGGCAACATCCTACTCACCCCAATACTAAAAGACGTCAAGAAAAGCACAAACGATCTCACCAACTACCGCCCAGTTGCGTCTATCCCACTAGTAGTAAAAATGATGGAGAGTTTGGTGACTAAACAGCTTATGGAATACCTGGACAAGTTCTCAATATAATATAATTCACAATCAGGATTCCGCTCCCACCATGGTACCAAAACTGTCCTAGTCACCCTCCTGGCCAAATTCAAGCAGGAGATAGCCATAAGTAAAAGCATACTCCTCCTCCAGTTCGACATGTCGAGCACATTCGACATGGTAAACCACAACATACTACTAAGACTACTTGGCCACTTCGGGATTGAAGGAAATGTACTTAATTGGATTAAAGGTTTTCTAACCACCAGAACTTATCAAGTAATATCAAACTCAAACATATTACCACCATGGAAAGCAGTCTGCGGAGTACCTCAAGGATCACCATTATCACCAATACTCTTCAACATAATGATGTTTCCACTGGCACAGTCCTTATCCAATCGAGGCCTCAACTCGTTCATTTACGCAGATGATGTTACAATCTACACCCCCTTCAGAAATGACTTGATAGAAATAACCAATAAAATTAACAGTGGCCTGAACATCATGGACTCCTGGGCAAACTCATTCCAACTGAAACTGAACACTGAAAAAACACACTGCCTCATCCTCTCCTCTCAACATAACAAGTACAAACCCTCAACCATAAATACCCCAGGACACACCCTCCCTACCTCAGACAGCTTGAAAATACTCGGCACCACACTCGACCGCAACCTTACTCTTGAGAGCCAAGTAAACTCTGTAATAAAGAAAATGCTCTATTCAATGTGGAAGCTCAAACGATTAAAACCTTTCGAAACCTAATACAATCAATGGTCCTAAGTCATGCAGATTATTGCAACGGAATCTACGTGGGATGCAAAGAACAACTCACAAAAAAATTCCAGACCACCCAAAATACAGCAGCCAGATTGATATTCAGCAAAACACGCTTTGAAAGTGCCAAACCGCTTCGAGAAAAGCTGCACTGGCTTCCAATTAAAGAACGGATCATCTTCAAAATCTGTTTAGTCCACAAAATTATATATGGCATAGTCCCAGGATACATGATAGACCTTATAAATCTATCAATAAGAAACAGAGTCAGATCGTCAATATCATACCTAAACCTATACTACTGAAATTGCAAAGGCCTAAAATACAAAACAACTTATGCATCCGGCTTCTCCTACATAAGCGCACAACTATGGAATGGCCTCCCAAAAGCTGTGAAAACAATCCATGACCACCTGAACATCAGGAAATCATTAAAAACCAACCTCTTCAAAAAGGCCTACCCCAACAACCCTAAGTAAAACCTCTTCACCCAGAAACACAGCATGCCTGCCGGTCCCACTCTCTCTAACATATTTATTTATGACATTTAAATCCCACATTATCTCAAATAAGATTCAAGTTCAATGTGGCTCACAATATAACAAAAGTAGAATTGACAAGGCATATACTATCAGAGGGGGCTCTTCCACATCAAACTGTGATGCTGAAAATTCATATGGTGCTACATAAGTTATATTACACATTGTCACAACTGAATGGTGAAACTTTGGTCATAGTTGGTGTATTAACAGTTCGATGTGGAAGAGCATGAAGAGCATGAATGAATCAAAGTTAAGTTGTTATATTTTTTGATAAATGATTTCATCAACATTTATGAGTTACCAAATGGATAAGCATTCAAGGAATTTTAATGATCTACTGTGGAGGATTTTATGCCAATGTCGTCACTGGATCCCAAGATTTTCCTACCACCGATCTAAAGTGATTTATAAGGCAGAGGATGGGAATCTGAGGCTTTTTCCTCCACATTTTTTGATCATACTCCTTGGAATCTGTTGAAAATCAAGTACTCACAGTTGATTTAAGACAATGAAGAGTTTTTGATATTTAGTCTGTTATATCATACCATTGTGCTAAGGAGGCAATGATGTTTAGAATTATTTAAAAAAATGATTAAATATATCTTTTCTCCAGTATTTCTGTGCTCATAGATTTTTCTTTTTCATCTCTTTGGTTTTCTGAACTAGTTATTCACATGCCACTAGATATTTGGAAAGAGTTCAAAGAGGAAAGTGTCCATTGACAAAATAAGGAGAAAAATACAAAAGCAGTGAGAAGAAACAGCAACAGGATTTCAGATACAAGAAGCATCTCAGATTTAAGGAAACCACAGAAGCATTTCAAAAAGTGCTGAACTAGAAATCCACCTGACAGAATCCTGAGAGAATATGCAATTTTCTGTACCAGATATTACAAATTTCATCATTCAAAATATTTTTTGATCATTATCACTGTAGATTACAATTTTAAAGTTGTATTTCTTAAAACTTCGCCTAGAATCATAGCAATGATTCTTGAGAGAATAACAGTAATATGCTTAAGGGTCTTGAGGCAAAAAACTTTCCCTGTGTTTAGAATAAATCCATGGGGTGTAATGAGGAGAAAACTCAGCAGATGCAGAAGTCCCCCACCCCCTGGCGCCAAACACATGACAGGGGGTATGGCTGTAAAGGGAAGGTACAGCTAAATCCCGGTTTGTAAATATGTATGTGAAAAAAGTGTCTTCGTGGGGGAAAGTGGGCAGCAAGCAGCTAGCAGGAATGGAATGTCTCACAGAACCCTCAGCAAGCAGCATGAACAGACTAAAATTTATCTTCTCGTACTTCCTTCCTTCCAGAAATTAGTATTTGACTCCTTTATATTGGCTCCCTTTAGCTGACAGATTTGAGGTTCATATGTCAAAAATGAGTACAGAACTACCCCAAAGACTCTAGATGTAGTCTCTACTGGCAGAATTTAATCATCAGGCAGTCTGATAAACACAAGTCAGTACCTAAGGCTTTAAACCAGAACACTTTAGTTTTACTATCAAGAGTCCAATTCTGGATCTTCAGTATGCAAGATGACACACTATTTGAAAAATCATCAGAACCAGGTAGCAATATTAATATATTATCTGCATAGGACAGTAAAAGTTCACCTGGTTGCCAATTGAGATTTCTTAAAGTAGACATGAAAATTAAAAAAAATAAAATAGAAAGTGTTGATAACAGAGGAGAGCCTTGAGGCACTCCACTACCTGGTGACCAGAAGTTACAGATCCTCAAAATGATGATCTGGGGCAATGATGATGATGATGAGATTTGAAATGTACCAGCCTGAAAATGAGTAATTTATGGGACTCAGGAACTATTTTACTAAAGTGTGGTAAAGTTTTGCAGTTAAGTGGCAACTAAAAAAGCTCTGCGTTAAATGTTGAAGGCAATCCCAGCAACTGCTCATGCAGTTAACGTAGAAAAAAAAAACTACACTTAGCTGCACTAAAGATATAGCAAATAGAGGTAATTCTATAAAGGAGGTGGTAACTTATGTGCCAGTTGTGCTCATAAATGATAAGAATGCTTGTAGACATGCGTGTATGTCAGATATGTACATAAGCGCTATTTTATAACTATGCTCATATTTCCATTAATGCACAGTTTGTAGGTGGGTGCATACATGGGTGAATCTTTGACAGGGTGATATGTTACGAGTGTATCTCTAGAACACAGGCCCATACATGCGAAGGCACTGAAAGAAATATAGGTGAACCTGGAAGATGTACTGAGACAAATTGACAAATTAAATCGTATACATCCAAGGGTACTCAAAGAACTCAAGCATGAAATTGCTGATCTGCTGTTAGTAATATGCAACTTGTCATTACAATCATCCATAGTATCTGAAGATTGGACGGTGGCCAATGTGACACCGATTTTTTAAAAGGGTTCCAGGGGTGATCCGGGAAATTATAGACCGGTAAGCCTGATGGTGCCGGGCAAAATAGTAGAAACTATTATAAAGAATTAAATTACAGAACACATAGACAAACATGGTTTCATGGGGCAGAGACGGCATGGGTTCAGCCAAGGAAAGTCTTGGCTCATCAATTTGCTTCATTTCTTTGAAGGCATGAATAAACATGTGGATAAAAGTGAGCCAGTTGATGTAGTGTATCTAGATTTTCAGAAAGTTTTTGATAAAGTTCCTCATGAGAGACTTCTGAGAAAATTAAAGAGCCCTGGGATAGCAGGCAAGATTCTGGTGTGGATTAGGAATTGGTTACTGGATTGGTTACTGGGTAGGGTTAAACGGTCATTTTTCTCAATGGAGGAGGGTGAACAGTGGAGTGCTGCAGGGATCTGTACTGGGACCAGTGCTATTTAACATATTTATAAATGACATGGAAATTGGAATGAAGAGTGAGGTAATCATAAGTACATAAGTAATGCCACACTGGGAAAAGACCAAGGGTCCATCGAGCCCAGCATCCTGTCCACGACAGCGGTGTTGTGAATTGAGGGGTCCCAAGCCCCCCAAGAAGGCTGGAGTGACCTTAATCTGACTCCATCTCTAAATAACACTAGTACTGGGGTAATCAAGGAGTTATGAAGTTCTAAAAGGAATTGCCACTGAGAGAGACGTTAGGTCTAAGGGACCCGCATTAGTCCGCCTCTCAGCACTGGCAAGGAATAGATACCAGCCTTATGACAAACTGGATTTAGGCTACAGGTTATACAATGCAGCGAATGATAGCCTGATACAGCAAAAGCATTTATACTTACAGCCTTTGAACATTAAGTGAAGCCCACAAATCATCATTTGGAATGAGGAGTTTATTTGCTAAGGTATAAGTCAAATCAGTGATTGACAACAGGCACGTACAATCAATTAATTATAGGAATATAATAAGCTGCAAACAGGTGTTAATTAGTTCCTAATCTTTTATAATTTCTCTTACCAATTAGAGGTTTTACAAGGGAAAGCAATTAGGTAATTTGTCAATTCTGCTGGACACATTGGTTTCCCTTGGAGAGAGAGAGTGCCAACCCTTTTCTCTCTAGCTTAAACCAGGAAAAACCCTGATTTTTATACGTGCCCTCAGGATATGGATAATATGACAGTAGATATACCTGATTGGATCTATGCTAATGTCATGGTTGTCACTGATTGGCTCATGCTAATGAGTAGCTTCTATCTTGCTACGCCTTTCCTTTCTCACACCATAGCTGACCACAATCCTGCTCACAGGAAAGTCTCCCTCCTCTCTTGGACAGCTAGTTCCCTATTTTCTATGCACCTGGCATGACTCACTCATTTCTCAACTTGTTTTTCTAACTTACATTACAGAGAAAATTCCACTTTGCAACAGATACGGCTTCCATTTTGTGCTGAAATCCTCCATTTTCTTTCCATATCTATTAACTTAACTTTTCCTAATTTAGCTTATTTAGGCCTCAATCCGGGCTACAAACTAGGCCATACTTTTCCAGTAAGCTCCCAGTTATGTCAGCCATCAGATTTCTGACTCGGCCAAGGTCTGTAATGGCCTGAGCTCTATGACTGGGCCCGCCACCATTCCGGGGGGGGGGGGGGGGGGTCTCTGGCTGTACCATAATTATACAGCGGCCAATCCAGGCCAAGGGCACCTGGCGAGCTCCCCAAACGTACAAACATTCTATACATGTTATTCCTGGAATTGTGGATTTTTCCCAAATCCATTTAGTAGCAGTTTATGGACTTGTTCTTTAGGAAACCATCTAATCCCTTTTTAAACTCTGCTAAGCTAACCGCCTTCACCACGTTCTCCGGCAATGGATTCCAGATGATTTGCAGATGATACAAAACTATTCAAGGTTGTTAAAAACACGTGTGCATTGTGAAATATTGCAGGAAGACCTTAGGAAATTGAAAGACTGGGCATCCAAATGGCAGATGAAATTTAATGTGGACAAATGCAAGGTGATACACACTGAAAAGAATAATCTGAATCATAGTTATCTGATGCTAGGGTCCTCCTTTGGGGTCAGCGCTCAAGCAAAATATCTGGGGTTGTTGTAGATAATACGCTGAAATCTTCTGCTCAGTGTGCGGTGGCAGCAGCGGACAAAAAAAAAGAAACAGGATGCTAGGAATTATTAGGAAAGGGATGGTTAATAAGACTGAAAATACTATAATGCCTTTGTATCATTCCATGGTATGTCCACATCTTGAGTATTGTGCTCAGTTCTGGTCGCCATATCTCAAAAAAAGATAAAGCGGAATTAGAAAAAGTTCAAAGAGGAGTGACCAAATGATAAAGGGGATGGAACTTCTCTCATATGAGGAAAAGTTAAGAGGTTAGGGTTCTTCATCTTGGAAAAGAGACGATGAGGGAGATATGATTGAGGTCTACAAAATCCTGAATGGTGTAGAACGAGTAGAAGTAAATCGATTTTTTACTCGTTCCAAAAGTACAAAGACTAGGGGACAATTGAGGAAGTTACATGGAAATACTTTTGAAACAGGAGGAAATATTTTTTCACTCAACAAACAGTTAAGCTCTGGAATTCTTTGCCGGAGAATGTTCTAACAGCGGTTAGCGTATCTGGGTTAAAAAAGGTTTGGACAAATCCCTGGAAGAAAAGTCCATGTTCTGCTATTGAGACAGACATGGGAAGCAACTGTTTGACCTGAGATTTGTAGTATGGAGTGTTGCACGATTTGGATTTCTGCCAGGGACTTGTGATCTGGTTTGGCCACTGTTTGGAAAACAAGACATTGGGCTAGATGGACCATTGGTCTGACCCAATATGGCTACTCTTATGTTCATGCCAGCTATATGACTGCATGCTATAAATGATATATGTATATCTACCCAATATGCTAGTAATCTACATATGAAAGTACGCACCTACTTCCCTTTACAGAATATACTCCAATTACCCCATTAACTCCAAAGTATCTATTTGCTGTTCACATGATTGCATAATCAATGATGCAATCAATTTAAACTATTAATATAATTTACATTTTTCGTAATGTGTTTAATTTCTACAACAGTGTAAAGTATTAATTTTAATTTTGAAAGCAAAAGTTTACCTACAAAATACTACGAAAACACAAACAATAATCAACATACCCATCAAATTCTTGGAGCTGACATTCCTTCAGTAATGACAATGCATGTCCTTTACATTCAGTTACTATAAAAAGAAGTACATTATATGCAGTATGAGACTATGGAAATCATCAAAACAACTGCTTTTTATTACCTTTTATCTGGCGTACTGACATGAACATATGGCAAGGGTCATAAAAAACCATTTATGGTTGAATGTTATCAGTGGAAAATAAAATGTTACCGCCACTGTTAATACCTTCTTTCACAACCAGACCAAAGAAACATTGTGCTTCGTGGTAGAAATTGTATGACTGCTGCATTAGCAGTAGTTTATAATTATGATTGTATTTCTGTTTGCATGGCAAGCTCAATTCACAGAAAATATTTTTGGCCTCTGGAAGGCGAAGAATAGGGAATATTTGAGTCAGTAAGGGAAAAAAGTATAAAAGAATTCATCTTGGATCAGTATAATAAGTTTATATCATGCAGGAGAAGTTAGCATGATGTCTCCTCTAAAACTCTTAAGGGGTCTCTCAGGTGCCCAGCTCTACCGCCGACTGCCTTTCAGGTGCTGTGGAGGACTTGCAGCTCATCTGCACATCCTTACAGCCTTCTCCGGGGTGACTCCCAGGTCCACTCCGATCCACTCAGGGCTTCCGCTCTAGGTGCCGCGCACCTGACGTCGTGGGGGGCAATTTTCTCTTTACATTTATTTTTCTCCCAGTTACTACTTATGGCTCCACTACACTTTTTCTTCTTGGTACTGTCCCTTCCTAATTTGTTTCTCCATCTTAAACAACTGTACACTGCAGGAACACATTCAATGAGGCATATTTTCAAAGCACTTAGCCTTTCAAAGTTCCATAGGTTTCTAAGTGCTTTGAAAATATGCTAGGTAGTCCACCCTCTGTATTCATCATCTCGCCATCTCTTTCTTCCTCTTTCCTTTTTCTCAGCTCTCAACCTTCAACATTTCTTTCCTTCCATTCATCCATCTCCTTTCTGAGCACATCTCGGCTTCATCGCTGTGTCGTACCTCTCCTACTCTTCTCCGTACTCTCTTGCTCCTTCTCCTGCTCTCCGCTGGGGACATTAATCCCAATCCTGGTCCTCCACATCAGCTCTCATCCTATTTGTGCAGGTCACACCGTGATATCTCCAATCTAATTTCTGTTCCTCTCCTCCTTCCCTGCCTTTCTCTTGCGCTCTGTGGAATGCCCGCTCTGTCTGTAACAAACATTCCTACATCCATGACCTCTTTATCTCTCATACTCTCCATCTGCTTGCCCTAACTGAAACTTGGCTTTAACCTGAAGACTCTGCTTCAGTTGCGGCCCTATGCCATGGAGGTTATCTTTTCTCCCATACTCCTCGCCTGGTTGGCCGCGGAGGTGGTATTGGGCTACTACTTTCACCCTCTTGTAGATTCAACCTCTTCTTCTACCTCAGTCTCACTATTTTTCTTCCTTCGAAGTCCACTCCATCCGTCTATTTGCTCCTCTGCCTCTCCGAGTAGCAATCATTTATCGACCCTCTGATAAGTCCTTTTCTTCCTTTCTCACTGACTTTGATGCTTGGCTTTCCTTCTTTCTTGAACCTTCATCTCCTTCCTTCATTCTTGGGGATTTTAATATTCATGCTAATGATCCCTCTGACTTTTATGCTTCGCAGTTTCTTACTTTAACATCCTCTTTCAATCTTCAACTGTGATCCACTGCCCCCACTCACCAGAATGGCCACTGTCTTGATCTTATCCTCTTCTCAAACTGTTCACTCTCCAGTTTCTGTGCCTCAACTCTTCCCCTCTCTGACCATCATCTGATAACTTTCACACTTAAACACTCTCCTCCCCAGTCCTGTCCAATCTTAACCAATACATTTAGGAATCTTCAGGCTATTGACCCTTCTACTCTGTCCTCCAGTGTTTCAAATCTCTTCTCTACCACTATGTTATCCAAGTCTGTCAATGAGGATGTCTCTTCCTATAATACTATTCTCTCCTCTGCTCTGGTGGATACTCTCGCTCCTCCCATTCCCCATTCTGTAAAACGTACCAAACCCCAGCCTTGGCTGACCTCTAGAATCCACTACCTACGTTCCCGTGCCCGCTCTGCCGAACACCTTTGGCTGAAATCCTGTGCCCATGCTGACTTCATACATTTCAAATTCTTGCTGACCTCCTTCCAGTCTGCTCTTTTATTTGCCAAACAGGACTATTACATCCAGTTGACAAATTCTCTTGGCTCAAACCCTCAACATCTCTTTGCTCCACTGAACTCTCTCCTCAAAGTGCCTTCACCTCCAACCCCCCCTTCACTTTCCCCCCAGACTCTAGCTGAGTTCTTTCATGATAAGGTTCACAAGATTAAACTTGAATTCTCAACCAGGTCACCTCCACCTCTCCTTCCCTTAGTCCATTCTCTCAACCCTCCAACCCCTGCCTCCTTTTCTTCCTTTTTCTGAAATCACTGAAGAGGAAACTACACATCTTATTTCCTCTTCGAAACTAACTACCTGTCCTCTGATCCTATTCCCACCATCTACGTAACACTATCTCTCCTGCTGTCATCCTGTTTATCTGTCATATCCTCAAATCTTTCACTTTCCACTGCGACTGTTCCTGATTCCTTCAAACATGCTGTAGTCACACCAGTCCTTAAAAAACCTTCATTGGACCCTACCTGTCCTTCCAACTATTGCCCCATCTCCCTCCTCCCTTTTCCTATCCAAGATACTTAAATGTGCTGTTCACCGCCATTGCCTTGACTTTCTATCATCTCAAACTATTCTTGATCCATTTCAATCTGGCTTTCGCCCCCTTCATTCAACTGAAACAGCGCTTGCTAAAGTCTCCAATGATCTGTTCCTGGCCAGATCCTCAGAGCCTTCTCGATCTACCTGCTGCTTTTGACACTGTTGATCACAGCCTACTCCTTGATACGCTGTCCTCACTTGGATTTCAGGGCTCTGTTCTTTCCTGGTTTTCTTCTTATCTCTCCAGCATACCTTTAGTGTATACTCTAGTGGATCCTCCTCTACTTCTATCCCACTATCAGTTGGTGTACCTCAGGGATCTGTCCTGGGACCCCCTCCTTTTCTCCATCTATCCTTCTTCCCTTGGTACTCTGATCTCATCCCATGGTTTTCAGTATCAACTTTACGCTGATGACAACCAGATCTACCTCTCCACACCAGAAATCTCAGCCAAAATCCAGGCCAAAGTATCAGCTTGCCTATCTGACATTGCTGCCTGGATGTCTCAGTGCCATCTGAAACTAAATACTGTTCCCCCTAAACCAACCTCTCCTCCTCCCCCCATTCTCTATTTCTGTGGATAACACTCTCATCCTTCCTGTCTCATCAGCTCGTAACCTTGGTGTCATCTTCGACTCCTCCATCTCCTTCTCTGCACATATTCAGCAGACTACTAAAACCTGTCGTTTCTTTCTCTATATCATCAGCAAAATTCGCCCTTTCCTTTCTCAGCACACTACCAGAACCCTCATCCACACTATTATCACCTCTTGCTTAGACTATTGCTGCTTTTCACAGGTCTCCCACTTAGCAATCTCTCTCCTCTTCAATCTGTTCAAAATTCTGCTGCACGACTAATATTCCGCCAGTGCTGTTATGCTCATATTAGCCCTCTCCTCAAGTCACTTCACTGGCTTCCTATCCATTTCCGCATACAGTTCAAACTCCAGTGCATTCACTCTGCAGTTCCTAAGTACCTCTCCACTCTCATCTCTTCCTACATTCCTCCCCGGGAACTCGATTCACTGGGTAAATCTCTCTTATCTGCACCATTCTCCTATACTGCTAACTCTAGACTCCATTCCTTTTATCTGCTGCACCATATGCCTGGAATAGACTTCCTGAGCCAGTACGTCAAGCTCCATCTCTGGCCGTCTTCAAATCTAAGCTAAAAGCCCACCTTTTTTATGCTGTTTTTAACTCCTAACCCTTATTCACTTGTTCAGAACCTTTATTTTATCATCCTCACTTTAATATTCCCTTATCTCTTGTTTGTCCTGTTGTCTGTCCTAATTAGATTGTAAGCTCTGTCGAGCAGGGACTGTCTCTTTATGTTCAGTGTACAGTGTTGCGTACGTCTAGTAGCGCTTTAGAAATGATAAGCAGTAGTAGTGGTGCTGACAGTGAGCCACCTTAAGGAAGGTGGAGCTTACCTGCAGAGTTAGAGGGATGGGTCTCAGGCATGCAGGAGGTTAAATGCCTCCAAGTGAACAGCCCTGAGAGTTGCACGGTGACAGAAATCTTACCCATCCCCGCCCGTCCCTGCTGGAACCTTACCCGTCCCCACTGGAATCTTACCCATTCCCATCCATCCCTGCAAAAATGTAACCCATCCCGTCCCCGCAAGAATTTAACCCATCCCCACCCATCCCCGCAAGAATTTAACCCATCCCCACCCATCACTATAAGAATTTAATGGTACATAAAAGAAAATTTCAGTCAGCTCCCTCAGTCTCTCTCTGAATTTGAGCCACAGCACTGTAGGCAAGGAAGGAATGGAAGCTGAAACTTGGAACACTCTGGTGTGCACATGTAAGATTTGTCTCTGATTTACTGGCACTCTGTGCTGAGAGGTCACCACATGCACGCGCCAGTAGATCAGGTGACATCTGATGCTCATGCCTGTGTCAGAGCTGAGGTCTGCTCATCAGCCCGGGAGCAAAGAGGATTAATTGTAACATACTAAGTGACAGCAAATAAAGACCTGAATGGTTCATCCAGCCTGCCCAATAATCACACTCATTATCAATTCACGATTAAATCAACGAGTGAAATATTATATATTTGATTATGGTCTTTCTTTTGTGTTTCTGGAACATAGACCATAGAAGTCTATCTGGCCCTATCCTTATGTTCCAACTGTTGGAATTGTCGTTGAAGCCCACACCAGTCTATGCGTCTTCTCATTTGTGGGACACAGATCGTAAAAATCTGTCCAGAACTGTCCTTATGTTCCAGCCACTGAAGTTGCTGTCTAAGCCTTTTCCAGCCCATCCTAAATCAGACTTCCATATATTAGACACAGACCATAAAAGTCTGCCCGGTATTGGCCATAGTTAATCACAGCCAGAGTCGCCATCTAAGCATTACTTCACACATCCACACACATGCAACCATTTAAGGTTAGGTTTTTTATAACTTCCATTTTCTAATTAGAGATCCTCTGTGTTCATCCCACGTCTTTTTGAATTCCATCATCATTTGTGTCTCTACCACCTCCTTAATGGAAAATTTTCCACATTTGTGCTGTTAAAGCAAGGAGGAAGAGGAGGGGGAGGAGGAGGAGACAGCACTCAAAGAACTTGGTACTCGGTAGATGAAAGGCTGGTGCAGGTGTAGCTTACACTTCCACAGGAACCCCACAGAACTGCTTCCGTCCTCACGGGAACCCCGCAGAACTGCTTCTGTCCCCACGGGAACCCCACAGAACTGCTTCTGTCCCTGCGGGAATCCTGCGGGTTCCGCGGGATTCCCGCAAACCCCATTCCTGTGCAGCTCTCTAGTAAGGACCTTCCAGCATATGCAGAGAGAAGGCTACAGTATCTGAGGAAAGTGCTAGGGAAGAGAGGAGTAGCCCGAGTCAAAGTGCTTCCCTAGGTGGGAAACTGCATGCTCAAACCAGCCTTCAGGAGTTAATTATATATGTAAGCAAATCTGCCAACGTAGGAGATAACCCTAACGTACAGTCAGAGAGTACCTGATTTTGGTGTATGCCTAGACGGAGCCCAAGATGGCACGAGGAACCAGCCCCGTATTTTTTGTGACTATATTAAGAGAGCGAGGGAAACTCTAATTAAAAAGACAAAGCCTGCGAAGTAATTAAACTGGTTACTGTCCTTTTGTTTACATGAATAAAGTGTTTTGACTTTTACCTGCAAACTGGGTGTGAGTCTGTGCGCTACATGTGGGTGAAGTCCTGCAGGCAGCCACTAGCCATGCTGCCAGACATATCCAGTTATAGAATTGCTCCTATGAGCTTTAGGAATAGATCTTTAAACTGAATGAACTAAAACAGATGTGAATAAGTCATGGAAAAATGTTTAGTTGATAATCTGCTAAACAACTCAGCCAGCAGGCATCAGAATTAGCAAAAGAACATTGTCAAGTGAAAGGACTGGATAGCCATCCTTATAATCCTTCACCAGATTACAGAACAGAGCATCAGCAAACAGAATCCCCCATCCCTTCAAACTAAATAAGCTCTATTGATTTCTAAATTTCCATATAAGACAATAGTTCTGTTTGAAATCAAAATCAACCCAAACAATATTAATTTAAAACTGTCTTTACTGATTATAAAAATTAAACCTCAGCTTCTGGCAATGTAAGATAATTATGAGAATTGATCTTCAGCCACATTAGTAGCGCATGTAATCTGATGGTCTACTGTGGCTATATATATACACACACACACAAAAAGCCTACTGTGATTAGTTATAATATGACTGTCTTGGTTGTCTAGGTATCTGTTTCAAATGGAGCTGATTTACCTTCTAAAGTAACTTACCTGTAACGTCAGTCTGAATATTAGCAAGTTTAAAGAGAGGCTCAACTTGCTCTGAATAGATTCGCCTTGCTTCTTTTTTATGGCTATTCGGGTTAATGATTATTTTTAGTGACTTGGGTCTGTTTGGAAACCCTGAAAAAGGAAGGAAGATTCAAAGGTATGAACACTAGCATTTTAATTCAGTTTAACAGTACATAATAGTACTATAGATATTATTAGAAATATATTCATAATTCAGTTAGTGCATTACATTTGAGCCAAAAACAAATGACAAATTTAACTCACAAAATAAATTATAATTAAATGAATTTGAAAAAGCTACTGATTAGTTCTGAAATTAAAATCAAGCTATGTTTTATCAGGAAATAAAGCATGCTTAGTAAAGGATTATGAATATTAAGCTAGATTTACTAACATGCGCTACTGTGTTAGACTGCTATTATCATTAATGTTCGTTATTTATTGTAGGCCCTATTTTATGCAGTGGGAATGAATTTAATAATAATGTGTGTTAATGGCATTAGTATATGCTGATACGGTAGTGCACTTTACTAAAAATCTAACTCAATATGAAATAAAGGCTATCAAGGCAAACCTTTTAGTAATATTTTTAACTAAGGCAATATGTTTACACTGAATCATCATCTGTTGTTCTTTTGCTAGATAGCGGATAAAAACTGGTGATCTGTAAGAAAATTTAAGACCTTTTTTCTTCCAATTCCCAAATGCATATACCTATTACATGCAGTTGACACCTGACTATAAAGCCACTAAAGCCCTAATCTGCTAATGAGTTAGAAGGCAAGTCAATAACATCACCACCTATAGCATTATGTGGTAAGCAAGAGAAAAGTTCATAGTTCAAACCTGAATGGGGAGTAGGGAAAAAAGAAAGCTTCTAAAAGGAATTCAGCAGGGATTTGATAATGGTACTATCACACAGTTGGTGCTGAGATTTGATACTACAATTTTCTGGATTTGAAAGCTGCATTATCAGTTAGGTCACAGTAGGGGCAGATGCAAGGGGAATTCACTGTTGTTCCTTAAGGTGAAGGGGGACAAGAAAATGAAGGGGGAAAAAAGATTATTTTTAAAGGGAAGGATTGCTAAAAACATGTGCTCCCTAAATATTTCTTTAATCCCAACATACTTGTAAAGATTACTTTGAAAGTAATCAATTTGCCCTTTATTAACAAATTATTAAATTCTGCTTGGCTGTATTTTGTCAGGTTCTAGGATGTCCAGGCACCATATCAATCGCAGGATATTTCAGCATGAATCTGGTGGTAGTGCTGGCCTCAAAGAGATGAGAATATCAACAACAGCAGCAACTGGACAGAGCAATATGCAGTTTTGCATTTTACTAACAAAAAAGCAAATATCTAGCTTTTCAAATGTAATCATACCCTGTTATTAATTTGGGTATATGTTTCTTTTACAGGCCCAAGTCAAGTGAAAGGTGAAATTTAGTCATACCTATTATTTCCTTTCCTCTAGTCAAGCTGACCCATTCTTAACATTCAGGTGTTATCCTTTCCTGCCAGAGATGGAAATACAGAAACTAAACTTTGCCAGTGGCATAACCTGATGTTGCTCAGTGGAAAGCTCTAGTGTGCCTCTGCCAAAGCAACAGAAGGTCCCATAACGCACATCCATACCCCATCAACTACTGAAGCTATAATAGATCTTAAGAGTACAGCATCAACCCCTAGACAAACCCTTGCTGTAGAAACGTGAGAACCTAGAGAAACTGTGCCAAAGCGAAAGCTAATGTTGGACACACCAGCCCTCAAAAACCTTCCAACCCGACAGTGGCCAGAGAACTGGAAGACTTGCAGGCCTTAAACAAAGTGAAGATCATGCAAGGGGAAAAGCCTTTCCTCGGTAAATGCTGCCTTTCAAGGGCCAAACCATAAGCCAGAAGGGATCTTCCATTTCCACTGGTCCTTGCCTGAGTAAGACTCGCCTTCTGGACAGAGGAAGCAGATCGTCTACCAACAGGAGAACCAAATCTGCACACCATGGCCTTTGAGGCCAATGTGGGGCCGCCAGAAGCTTCAGAAAGAGTATCATGTTATCCTGTGTGGTACCCAGCCTAACAGAGGCCAGGGCAGGAAGACATACAATGGCTTCTCCCTGGGTCACTGTTGAACCAGGGCATATAGCCCCCTTGAAAGCTGACTCTTTGCTGCAACTGAAGAAGCGCTCAGCCCTGGTATTACTAAGGCCAGCTGGCCCCATGTGTCCATTAGTTGAAAGAAAAACAGCCTTCATTAGCTCCCACTCCCCAAGATCAATGTGAGGAAATTTGCCTGAATGTTGTCTTTGCCAGCAACGTGGACTACTGACAAAACCAGCAGATTCTCTTCTGCCCAGCAACAAAGGGCTGCTGACACCAGGGCCACTGCCTAGCTCTTAGTGCCAACCCTGCTGGTTGCTACAGGCCACCACTGTGGCATTTTCCACCATCACACAGACCTCCCTCTTCCATAACAGGGGGAGGAATTCCACCAGCACCAACCTGACTGCCCGGGTCTCCAAGTGGTTGATGGACCAAGAGGCCTCCAGTGGGAACCAGCAACCCTGCACCACCTTGCCCAGGCAGTGAGCTCCCCAGCTGAAGAGATTTGCACTGGTGGTAGCTACCAACCAGTCAAGTGTGACCAATGGAATCCTCCCTCTCCTGAAGCAGATGACTAGGAACATCCACCCTAGTCCAGACTACCATAATCTGGCCGGGAGCGGGAACTAATGTTTGAAATCCTGACAAGCCGGCACCCAATGAGACAACAATGATGGCTGATGAAGTTGCATGCGGGCCCACACGCCAGTCACCACTTCCAAATAGCAGCCATGGAGCCTAGAGGTGATGACAGTCACAGGCCCAGAGTCTCAAGGCCACACAGACTGCACTTCTGGACTTGGAGTTTGACATGTATTCTTCTGGAAGGACCCCATGGAGATTCCTATCTGGGGTCTCCTACTCCTCCAGAATCATACAGGAGTGTGCCTTATGAAGCAGAAAATGCTTCAGGAACACTGTGAGACACTCCAGAATAAGGTCTTCCTCTGATGGCTCAGTCAAAGGGCCTCTAACATCAAGTCAATGAGGTTGGAAACTTCTTCCTGCCAAAACAGCTGACATACAGGCAAATGTTCCTCTTCCTCCTCCACCCATAAGGGAGGGTTCTGTCTCAGAATCAGAGCTCAGTGGCAATTGGGGGTCTGAAAGATCCCCTATGCACCACAGAATAGACTCTGGCATGACAAGAGCCACAGTCAAGGCCCAGTCTCCCCTGTGGCACTTGGGCTTTGAAGTCTATGGGGCTCCTCCTTGGGGGGTTGGGGGGGAGAGACATCCTTAGCTGCCAGAACCTGTTTAACCACAAATGATGGCCTATAATCCATAGGACCTAAGAAAAAACCCAGCTTGAACTGATGCTCTGTCTTCTCATGCACCACCTTGAGAGCTGAGCCCTCTGACACAAATAAAGAGGTCTTCTTAGGAAGAGTTGTGAGGAGGGCATCCATGGTAGTTACTAACAACACCTATCCACCTCCTCTGGTGTGAAAGGATATAACCTATCCAAAATCTTGGACTCCCTGCGAGCCCATCTGGGGTTTCCCACTCCACCAGCATCAAGCAGAAGAGCACCTTATGGAGTGAAAAATGTATTGGGGGGGGGGGGGCAGACAGATTCTCTAGAATAAAACATAACATAAGAACATAAACATTGACATACTGGGCCAGACCGAAAGTGAATCAAGCCCAGTATCCTGTTTCCAACAGTGGCCAATCCAGGTAACAAGTACCTGGCAGGATCCCAGAAGAGTAAAACAGTGGATTTTTCCAAGTCCATTTTAATAATGGCTTACGGACTTTTTTTTAAAGGAAATTATACAAACATTTTTAAACCCCGCTAAGCTAACTGCTTTTGCCACATTCTCTGGCAACAAATTCCAGATTTTAATTACACATTGAGTGAAGAAATATTTTCTCCTGTCTGTATTAAATTTACTACAGAGTAGCTTCACTGAATGACCCCTAAGTGATTCACCTCTACCCAATTCCACTCTACTCAGTATTTTATAGATCTCTATCATATCTACCTTCAGCCATCTCTTCTCCAAGCTGAAGAGCCCTAGCCGCTTTAGGCTTTCCTCATAGGGAAGTCGTCCCATCCACTTCATCATTTTCATCGCTCTTCTCTGTACTTTTTCTAATTCCACTATATCTTTTTTGAGATGAAGTGACCAGAATTGCATACAGTATTCAAAGCGTGGTCGCACCATGGAGCAACAGTAAAGTATTACAACATTCTCATTTTTGCTTTCTATTCTTTTCCAAATAATTCCTAACATTCTACTTGCTTGCTTAGCCACTGCTGCTCCACACTAAGCAGAGAGTCTCAATGTGTCATCAAGATGACATCTAGATCCTTTTCCTGGGCGGTGATTCCTAATGTGGAACCTTGCATCACATAGCTCTTTCCCAAATGCATCACTTTGCATTCGCTCACATTAAATGTCATCTAACATCATCTGCCATTTGGATGCCCAGAACCCCAGTCTCGTAAGGTCCTCTTGCAATTTTTCACAACCATCTTGTGATCTAACAACTTTGAATAACTTTGTGGATGGGATGACTTCCCTATGAGGAAAGCCTAAAGCGGCTAGGGCTCTTCAGCTTGGAGAAGAGATGGCTGAAGGTAGATATGATAGAGATCTATAAAATACTGAGTAGAGTGGAATTGGGTAGAGGTGAATCACTTAGGGGTCATTCAGTGAAGCTACTCTGTAGTAAATTTAATACAGACAGGAGAAAATATTTCTTCACTCAATGTGTAATTAAAATCTGGAATTTGTTGCCAGAGAATGTGGCAAAAGCAGTTAGCTTAGCGGGGTTTAAAAATGTTTGTATAATTTCCTTTAAAAAAAAGTCCGTAAGCCATTATTAAATTGGACTTGGAAAAATCCACTGTTTTACTCTTCTGGGATCCTGCCAGGTACTTGTTACCTGGATTGGCCACTGTTGGAAACAGGATACTGGGCTTGATTCACTTTCGGTCTGGCCCAGTATGTCAATGTTTATGTTCTTATGTTATGTTTTATTCTAGAGAATCTGTCTGCCCCCCCCCCCCCCCAATACATTTTTCACTCCATAAGGTGCTCTTCTGCTTGATGCTGGTGGAGTGGGAAACCCCAGATGGGGCTCGCAGGGAGTCTAAGATTTTGGATAGGTTATATCCTTTCACACCAGAGGAGGTGGATAGGTGTTGTTAGTAACTACCATGGATGCCCTCCTCACAACTCTTCCTAAGAAGACCTCTTTATTTGTGTCAGAGGGCTCAGCTCTCAAGGTGGTGCATGAGAAGATAGAGCATCAGTTCAAGCTGGGTTTTTTCTTAGGTCCTATGGATTATAGGCCATCATTTGTGGTTAAACAGGTTCTGGCAGCTAAGGATGTCTCTCCCCCCCAACCCCCCAAGGAGGAGCCCCATAGACTTCAAAGCCCAAGTAATCGGCTTGCACGTTGCTCTGACCTGCAATGTGAGCTGCCGACAGAAACTGTAGATGCAGCTCAGCCCAGTGGCAAATTATTCGGCCTCCGTGGCTAGAGCTCTGCACTGAGTGCCGCCTTGTCGATTTATGTAGGCCACTGCTGTCGTGTTGTCCGACATCACTCTGACAGCCAATCCTTCCAGAGTCTCTTGAAAGGCCAGAAGTGCCTGAAACACTGCTTTCAACTCTAGGCGGTTGATGGACCACTCCGACTCCTCGGGTGTCCATAGACCCTGGGCATGCTTCCCCTTGCAATGTGCGCCCCAGCCTTTCAGGCTGGCATCTGTCACCACTAGGCACCAATCAGGGAGCACCAGCGGCATTCCTCGCCGCAGCATGCTGTCTGAGAGCCACCACTCCATGCTGAGTCGGGCCGCAGGGAGCCAAGAGAGTCTGCATTGGTAATCCTGAGATACTGGAGACCATCTTTGGAGTAGAGCATACTGTAGAGGTCTCAGGTGTGCTCTCGCCCAGGGCACCAGTTCCATGATGGCCGTCATCGATCCAAGCAGCTGGACAATGTTCCAAACTCGCGGGCGGGGCATCCTCAGGAGCAGACGGACCTGATCCTGAAGCTTGCACCACCTTTGCTCGGGTAGGTACACATACCCCGAGGCTGTGTCGAACCTGGCCCCCAAATATTCTAGAGACTGCGAGGAGGTCAGGTGACTTTTGGCCAAAATGACGACCCAGCCCAGAGATTGAAGTACTGAGACCACTCTGGCTGTGACATGCTGACTCTCTGCAGCAGAGTTTGCTCGAATGAGCCAGTCGTCCAGGTACGGGTGAACCCGAATACCCTCTCGCCTTAGAAAGGCAGCTACTACCACCATAACCTTCGAAAAGGTGCGGGGAGCTGTGGCGAGGCCAAAAGGCAAGGCCCGGTACTGGAAATGCTTTCCCATCACCGCAAACCTCAGAACTTCTGGTGTGGGGGCCAAATTGGAATGTGCAAGTAAGCTTCTTTCAGGTCCAGAGACGTAAGAAACTCTCCTGGCTGTTCCGCCGCAATGACGGAGCGCAGGGTTTCCATGTGAAAATGCCGCACTCTCAGGGACTTGTTTAATTCTTTTAAGTCCAGAATAGGGCGAAAAGACCCTCCTTTTCGCAGCACCACGAAGTAGATGGAGTAGCGGCCACAGCCGTGTTCGGCGGGATGGTACCGGGGACATGGCCCCTATCTGAATCAGACCTTGTAAAGTCTCCTCTACCGCCGCCCGTTTGGCGGCAGAACCGCATCGGGACTCCACAAACACGTCTCTTACAGGGGTGTGGAATTCTATTCTGTAACCGTCTCTGATCAGGTCCAAGACCCACTGATCTGAGGAAATGTTGGCCCACTCCTCGGCAAAGAGGGAAAGACGTCCTCTGATGACAGGACTCGAGGAGAGGGCCGGCACACCATCATTGAGAGGGTCGCCCCTGAACTCCAGGCCTTGAGCCAGCGGCTGCGGAACATTTGTCCGAGCGAAAAGAGTTCCTCTGCTGAAAACGGGCACGAGAAGTGAACCCAGCAGAACGCCCCGGGCGGTACCTTCGAGCTTCACGGAAGCGAGGTCTGTAAGAGGAGTGGACCACCGCACCCTTAGAGGACGGCTGAGGCCTATCTTCAGGCAAGCGCTGGGGTTTAGCCTCAACCAGGCCCTTCACAATTTTCTCCAACTCCTCACCAAACAGGAGAAGGCCTTGAAAGGGCAACTTCACCAACCTTTGCTTAGAGGCCATGTCCGCCGCCCAATGCCGTAGCGAAAGAAGACGGCGAGCCGCCACTGCTACTGCCATGTGTTTAGTCGAAGCTCTGACAATATCATAAAGGGCGTCATCAAGAAAGGACAAGGCCGACTCCATCCGCAGAGCCACATCTGAAAAGGGCTCCGCTCCATCACCGGGCTGTTCCACTGCCTGTTGCAACCAAGCCAGGCAGGCTCTAGCAACATAACAACTGCATGCAGACACCCAAATAGTGAGACCTGCAAGTTCAAATGACCGTTTAAGTGCCGATTCCAGTCTACGGTCTTGAATATCCTTCAGGGCAACACCTCCTTCAACAGGGAGGGTAGTTCTCTTTATCATAGCTGTGACTAGGGCATCCACTTTAGGCATAGCAAAGCGAGCCATTTGCTCCTCACTCAGAGGGTATAATTGCCCCATAGCCCTGGAAACTTTCAACGGTCCCTCGGGGTCAACCTATTGAGCCAAAATAAGCTCTTGGATGGAGTCATGCAAAGGAAAGGCTCTAGCAGACATTTTGGTACTAGCCATCCTTGGATTCACAGAGGAGGCTGAGCCACTGTCAGGGTCCTCAATAGAGAGAGCCTGCAGGGTATCAGAAATAAGCACTGGCAGCTCAGTACGGTGGAAAATCCTCACCGCGGAGGGATCGTCTAGATTCTGAGTCACTTCTGCACCAGACTCTGGCTCCTCAGACCATGAAGGCCTGCCAGAGTCCTCCGAATCCTCACAGCCCGACCACGGGGGGGGGGGGGGGGGGGGGGGGGAATGGAGGTGCAGCACTCTCTGAAGGGGAATGAGCCCTTCTGCGCTTCATATTCTGCCAATTATCAGGGAATAACGCCTCAGAGGGCATACCCAGGCTAGAATCCACCAGGGGGGGCATTAGAAGAGGCCCCTGCAGGGCTTTGTGGGAGAGCTCTTTTAAGCATGTATGCTTTATGCATTAATAAGACAAAATCAGGGGAGAAAAACTCACCCTGGGCACCCGGATCTCTGCCGAGGTTAGTAGCTCTCATATCAGCCTCACTCCGAGGCCTCCCCCAGGCTCAGGACTCTCCGTCTCAGCGGAGGTCGCGCCATGTGGTAAATTCAAAATGGCGTCGGCTGCCAGCTCAGAGTGCGAAGAATCGTCGCTCGCCATGCTCGGGCTGGCTCTAACGTCTGTACAGCACGATTTACAGAGGCCCGCTGCTGATTTGCACTTGCCACACTTGGAACAGCACTTTACATTCTCTGCAGCCATCGCCGAAAACAGCGGTAAAATTCAAAATGGCAGTTCGTGCCAAATCGCCCCGATCGCGGGCCCACCCCGGAGGAGTCAGAAAACACTCTTACCTCACTGGACCGAGTATCACAGCTTCCGGTCCCACAGAAAAAGGCAAGGAAAAACCTCTGTTCCTTTTTTTTTTTTTTTTTTAACGCTGTGAGGAAAGCAGAGCTAAATAGAACTCCGGAGGCTCAGGTGAGTGGGAAAGGCTGGGAAAGGGCGAACCTATGTGCCTGCATCCACTGTTGGTGGGGAAGGACAGGGAAAGCTAAGCAATGTGTCCACATCCACGGAGGTATGGGTAAGGCAGGGAAAGGGCGAACCTATGTGCCTTTAAAGTGAAGCTGCTATAGCCTCCAACACCCCGGCTAACAACTGGCAAGCCAGGAGCCACCTCCAGGCAGATTTCTGATGGAGCTCGAAGATGCTACAACCACTCTGCTAGGGGAGATAGAGATTACTGAAGGAGAGGCAGTGGAGCAAGCTGGTATGAGGCATTGAAAAAAGTGTGCTCTCTATCTCCCTCTGCTGGTTGATGGACACAGCCCATCTGTAATGGCTGCATCTGCTTGATGACAAGGAATTACAGAATAGCACCTAAGTGTTTCCGTGTGGATCTATGGGAGAGGCATGAATGGGTCAAGGGGTGTTCCCTTAAAATGCGAGTAGTGTTATATAATAGTGTGGATCCATACCTAACTTGCAAACTGGGATTTATACCTGGTTTCAGGTGGAGTAATTCCTCACCCTCAAAACTGAGCGTGGATCTCAGTGCTATAACCTATTCTATCAAGGGTGTCACCCATTATAGAATGCCATTCAGCAACAATTTTTTTTTCAATGCCAAATTCTGAACACCATTTACTGAATCCAACCCTATATGTCTAGCCATTTAAACTAATGTAACACTCTCCCAGACTATCTCTACAACTACTCTCTCCATTTTCTGTGTAAAACTTCCTACTGAGTACAAGCTACTTGGTGTCTTTTTAGCTTCTAAATAAAAAGCCTATTATTAAGTATTCCATAATGCTTACGCTCTTATTATAAGGAGTATTCAGCTTTCCAACTGACTTTGTAATTTAGAACAATGAAATTAAAACAGAGGTTTTTGGCAATACAGAGTAAGAATGGCATAAAAATGAATATTAATGTATTAAAAGTTTTTAAAAAGTTCTGTAACAGTGGTGCAAATGATTGAAAGTTGAAAATAGAAATTACATATTATGATTGCATTTAAACAGTTAAATGAAGAACAGGATGTATTTGTACTTATTTCCAAATGTAGTTTGGGAATGCAGCTATTTTAAATCCCAATTACCTGCCTTCAACACCTGCAGTATGTTAATGGCACATTACAATGGAATTCTTATGGCAGTTCATCTTCATTGCTAATAGTCTAATAAATACCAAAGGGACTAATAAGGATTTGCCACTTTTTAAAGTGTTGCTATTTTGTTTCTCACTTCTTCTCTTATACTGTGAGAAACACATGAACTCTTGCAAAAAGAAACCAGTGCTACTTTTTCTCATTTTTAATAGGCAAGTGAAAGATGTAACAGTTACAAGAAAACAGCAGCTCCCTGATGACTTTAGTCGCCCAACTATACCAACAGAATCCATTTAATTCTTTTGGTACTATTATTACGTTTATGATGAGGATATGTGATATCACTATGGGTAAAGTGATATCACATATGGTTCCTAGTTTTGCCCATTTGAGTATGAAGAAATGAGCATTTCTGGGGCACAGAATTATATCTGAATTTTAATTCTATGAGCCATCTTGAGAGACAGAGAGAGAAATACAGGGCCCTGTTTATTAAGGCACACTATCATTTTTAGCGTGCGCTAATGCTAGAGACACCCATATATTCCTATGGGTATCTCTCGCATTAACATGCGCTAAAAACAATAGTGCACTTAAACCGCCACTTAGTAAACGTGGCCCACTATGTTTTGAAAAAAAACGGGACCCCTTGTATTTTTCTCAATGACAAATAAATGGATCCACAAATAAGCCTATGATAGTATTATAAAATGATCACACAACAAATATGTTGCGTGACAAATATTTCTATGCAAATCATGGCATAAATATGGGGGGGTTTCTTACTTAAGATAAGCACACAGTCCAATTTTTGAGACAAATGAAATGTTATAGAGCGAAAACGTTTTTAAAAATGTTTTCTGAAAAACAATAGTCACTTCTGGATTGAAGAAACTTATTTGCAAAATGATGTTACTGGTAATTTTAAATGCTGCTCCAACAGTGATCAACTTCAAAGTGCACACACTGCACAGAATGAGACCTCCTTCCCTTGTTTGTCCACACACAGAATAGTTCTCCCTCCCAGGCCTACCATCCACCTATTCCCTGGTGTCTATTGGGTGGTTGAAGCAGGAACCATTCCCAGTCACTCCTGCTCATGTCTTCTCCACTGACAAAACGGTTGCTGCAATCTCTAGTGGCAGTCTCGTGAGACGGCAGCTGAAAATTACAGCAGCCAATTTGAGAATGGCGCTAGGACAGAAGCAATCCCCAGTCACTCCTGCCTACGCTGCCTCCAATCTCAAAATGGCTGTCATGAGACTGCTGCTAGAGTTCGCGGAAGCTATTTTGGCAGCTAAGACATGGACATAATTGGTATGCAACTGCATGCACATGCTTACAGAATCATCCTCTAAGTGGCTAGATTTTAATCCATGATTACAGGGTGAATGTCTGATGTTGTAATGACTGGAATAGGAGAGCTGAAAAGGAATATAAAATTGTGAGGGAGAAGAGGAATTCTCTCATAGCAACAATTGACAGTTAATGATGCTAGGTCTAAGACACCATTTCCATCTGAGTTGAAGCCCAGAGGAAACGTCAACCTCTCCCCCCTTCAAAATAAAAAAAAAAAAGAAAATTTCATATTGCTGTTTCATGAATATCACATGTTACTGGTGACAGGCATGGAAGTCACAAGAGACTTCTGTAGGTCACTGAACGATGCAGTGAGTACTTGAGCATGTAGGCCGAGTGCCCCACTACAAAAAGACACCACTTGCCAAAGGTGCAAGCCAGGTATCCACTATCCAAAGCACCACTTGCAGAAAATGCAGGCCACGTATCCAGTATCCAAAACACCGCTTGCCAAAAACGCAAGCCAAGTATCCAAGCAGAAACCTTTCCACTCTCAAGGAAAGAAAGATCAATGTCTCCTTCCTATTTTCTTCTGTTAAAGAGAGTCTTTGTCTAAGGGACCCCCCCCCCCCCCTTTCCTCTCAGGGTGAGTTTCTCCTCAGAAGTCTCCTGTGTTCCCAGGTCAGGGCAAGGCCCAGCGGGTCCTAACAGTCCTCCTCTGCTCCCGGCCTTTTTCCTCTGAAGCTCTCAGTCTTTTGTTTTAGTCCTCAGAGCTTTTGATATTGTTCATCCATGCAAATTCAATGCAAATGAACTAGGACTGTTCAAACTCTCAGCTGTACAGCTTTTCATCCTCTCTCTCCTCTCAAAAGTAGTTCCACTAACCTCCAGAGGGTTAGTCCCCCCTTGCCACCTGCCGCATAGTCTCCTCTACCTGACTACTACCACCTCTGCAAGGCTCTGGGATTCACCCTAAGTGAAATAGTGAAGACTAAACAAATGTTTTTTGATCTATAGTCTTCTTTCTTCTTCTCTGCCTCTAAAGTCCTTTATGTATGAGATTCATGCTATGTGTGATTGTGATGGGGTATATGTCCTGTCACTGGGAATTAGGCCCCCTAGTCCAAAGGAGTTATCTCCAAGTTGTCTTCTTATAGGGACTTGGAGATAACTCCTTTGGACTAGGGGCCCTAATTCCCAGTGACAGCACATAAACCCCATCACAGTCACACACAGCATGAATCTCATACATAAAGGACTTTAGAGGCAGAGAAGAGGAAAGAAGACTATAGATCAAAAAACATTTGTAACACCACAGCAGGCAGGAACAAAGAAGCAGAATAGACTGATAAAAATGGACCTTTTCTGCTGACATCTAAGTTTTTATGGGACTCTCTTATTAAGCTCTGCTAGTAAATGGGCTTAGTGCACTCTAAGGCAAGACTTTCCCATGCACTAAGCCCATTTCTAGCGCAGCAATGAAATAGGCATTTTTTGATTTGTTGAATTTCTGGCCATGTGTTAATATTAGCATTAATGCATGGCCATTTAAAAAAATTAATGTGGAAGCACTTACCACCTCCTATTTAGGAGGTGCTAAGGGCTCCTTCTTTACAGATGTGCTAACCAGTTAGTGTGCCGGTAATGTAAGTTTGCTAGCTAAACAGTGCTTCCACATTTATTCTCAGTCCGACACACCTCCTCCCAAATCTTTTTTTAAATACCACATGCTTAGGAGCTCTTTTACCATGCTATGGTAAAAAGGGCCCTGTGGTAGTGGCAGAAGCTGTTTTTGCCACATGCTGAGGCCCTTTGCCCCTCAGCAGGTAAAAAGGCTGCAAAAATACATGGCCATGCGGGGGGGGGGGGGGGGGGGAGAGAACTCTTACCACCACCCATTGAGGTGGTAAGGGCTCCCGTGCTAACCCAGCGGTAACTGGGTAGCTCATGGCACTGCCCAATTATCACTGGGTAACTGCTGCACACACACAAAAAAAAAATCGAGCCCTATTTTCCCCAACACTGGAAATGACACGTGCTGGGGCTGGAACTACTGCAGGCACCCGTGAACCTGTGTTGGGCCGGCGGTAGCTCCAAATTGGCGTTAAGTAAGCCCATGTTGGGCTTACCGCCACTTTGTGAAAGGGCCCCTTAGTGTGTACAAATAGCAAAACTAACTCAGAATGCTTTAGGCCATGTTTCCTGCATTAAGCACGCATTAGCCCTTAACACAGCTTAGTGAAAGAGTCCCTATGTGAAGCACCAATAATATTGTTTTATTATTTCCAAGACAGTTTTATTGAATACATCATTTAGTTATTAAAATTGCTATAACCACTATCATAGAAAATATTTCAGTTGATGAAGGAGGAATAATTTAAGTGTGGGTCCTGTGGTTGAGGCAGTATAGTATTACATGCTGCAGCTCTGGAGACTTGGGTTCAAGTCTTCAGCCCACTGCAGTCAGCTAGAAAGGAAGGGCAGCTGATACACTCATCCTGAAGAGATGGAAAATAACTGCCACTATTATGGGGCTACTGAGGGTACCTAGTGTCTGGGGTGACATCAAGATAGGAGATTACTTACCATTTAAAATTTCCTTTATCTGTTTGAACCATGTATTACAGTGATCTTCACTTAAATTGTTAAGGTTGATGGTGCTGTCCTTAAGTTTATTTTGTCCTTTCCTTAGGCATATGAAAATTGTGATACCTAACAAAGTGCCCTCATTTTGCTGACCAACGGAGCGACGACGCTTTAGTTTTACAGAAAACACATCTTTCAGTTCAACAAATTCTTCCTTATGCTGAAACTCTGCCCTCAAAGCATCTGTTAAAAGAAAAAAGAAAAAAAATATGCTGTAAAAAAATAAGACACTCACAAAGAATGTTTTTACTGCTTATTTTGTTTTGTAGTCATACTACCCTAAAATTAGTCTTATGAGAACTTAACAGTCAAGAGGACAATGCAAGGGCCATATCAGATGGTTGCCATTAGTTGTTAGGATGCCTTGGCTAAACCCCTGTTCCAACAAGGCCACGGAAGTTATTATAGTACCAAGACTGTCATCATTCAAATGGGATGCTCAGATGATGCCTTGTACATTCTGTTGACATTTTAGATTTACCATAATTTGATATTAAATTATGACAAATTGATCAAAATTAGTTGCTTTATTCAAAACAAATTAACCAGTTAAGAGTGGCTCTTAGCCAGTTAACTCATGCTGACCAGGTCCTGAGGAAACAGCAGCACTTCCATGGATAGTGCCACTAAATATTCCCTCTAACTGTTAAAGCTGAAACTGGCTATTGTGTGAGCAGCCCTGGGTGCAGTTGAGGTAGAATCAGTACCTAACCAGATAAGTGCCAATGTTCAGCTCTTAACCGGATAAGTTAACTGGGAAAATAAGACTACATAAATGGCAGTCCTATCTTGTCTGATTTAGCTTATCCGGTTAACAGCTGAAAATCAGCATTTACCCTGAGTCTGTAAGTCACCCAGGTCTGCCACCAACTTCATGGAGTCCTCAAACAATAGTTGCCCTGAAAAGTGTGCTGAACCAGCCATCGTTAGAAGCAGCATTCACCACCCAGTAGCGCAACCACATCAAATGACAGGCTGTGACCGAGAAATATTCTTAGTGTATATCACCTAGTGAAGCACAGGCATCTCTACCAGAAGACTTTCAGACAGTCAGTACTTTCCAAGCTGCAGCTTAAGGCTCTCGCTGCCACAGAACAGCTGCAGGGACCTCGCCCCTGAAAAGTTGCGGGAGACTCAAAGCTGTGGAAGACCTGAGGACTCCCACAGGAGTCTGCAAACCACCCCAGGCCTCCTTCCTCAGAAGCCCTTAAATACCAAATATGAAGAAACTGGGAGTGATCCATCCCAGTTCCCCAGTCACATTTCTGAAAAGCCTACATATAAAATTACCTGAATCACAAGAAAATCAGGCCCCAGGGGAGCGCTGGGGCTTCAGCATACGCACACCCAAGAATACAACTAACCTGCGTCCACCAAAATGAGCTGGGAGGGAAGGAGCACACCGCTCCACTGAGTTGGGCTGTAAAGTGGATCTCCAGCACGGGAAACTGCAGCAGCCCAGTGGCTCCCACACTGGGAGCCACTTTTGCTCTGCCCCACCAGCGCAGATAGGATAATGACTACTCACTCCCTCGGGAATCGCTGTCGCATGCCAAGTCGATCCTCACACCATTCAGTCGGTACTGCAAACTGGCATGAGCTTGCCGTGCTGGACAAATCAGACTGAGGAGATTTTTTTTTTTTTAAACAGTGCTCAAACGGCATTTTTTTTTTTTAAAGGCAGGAGAGGACGCCGGAGCAAAAGAAACCTCAGACTCCTTTTAAAATCAGGAGAGTGAGAACCACAAACCCCAGTCAGGCAGAGAGGAGAGGTTGATGAGGGAGGAAGGGAGGGACCTGGCACCACCAGGTGTGCACCCAAGTCCAGGACACCTCAGACCCCAGAAGCTCGACTAGACCCAGGAGACCAGGCCAGCAGCCAATCAATCCAGAGCTGCACAGATATGACCATCCACCTGCTAGATAGAGAGAACTTGAAGTCAAGGTGACTGCACATGACCACATATAGTAAACCTCTGAAGTTCTCTCTATCTCCACCTACTGGTAGAGGGACACAAACCACAAGTCTCTGGATTGATCTGTGGGATGCTATGGAAGAGTACTTTTAACACATGGACTTTGCAACCATTTTGAAAACTGCTATGGGTACAATGTGTGATCACGTTCCTCCTTCTGTTTGTGAGGATAGACTATTGCTTGTAAAGTTTTCTCCCTGACCTAAATACACCCTGAGAATGCTTCCTCTTAATGTAGCTCAAAGTACATGTTTCAGAATAATGCACATACTTTTTACAACACTGAGGGTAGGCAATTTTCAAACAAATGACAAAATTTGAGTAAATGATTTTTAACCAAATAAATCCATCCAAAGAAAGACCTGTTAATGTCACACAAAAACCACAAGAAGAAATAGGTTCTAGATAACTGATGTTCTAATACTAAAGATTAGTTAAAATTACTCTTGAGTACCCAGGCTTTTTTGTGTTACATAAAAAGTCTGTATGAAGGGTCAAAGTCATTTTATATTTTCATTTTTTTCCCTCAAATTATACATTCTTGTATCAGGTGGTAAGTGCAGAGTGTGGACCTCAAAGATTATGAATCAGTTTTGACTGCTATTCAAGAAGCAGAATATTCTTCCTAAGTAACCCCTGGATTTGAAAGCTGTTTATGAGGTAAATTGTGTTCAATTTGCTTTTATAAAAACAATTTTGGAAAACACTTAAAAATAGGTTTCACTTTAAGAGGAGTAGATAAATATCAGCATGCCATGGCAGTCCCCAGGATGAAACAAAGAGAATCTGGTCAATATTCAGTCAGCAGCAATCAGCATTTAAAAAAAAATGCTGACAACTATGGGCTGAATTAGGTCCTGATATTAAGTGTCAACACTGAATTGCCAGACTCTGGCCGGGCCCTGAGCACACCTGGAATGCAATATTCCGTCTGCTACCCAGTTAGCTAATCAGGGGTTGGGCTAACAATCAGGTTTCTGTTTTTCAGGAATGCTTCTCCTGAACCCCCTACTTCCCGAGAGTATTGTGCCCTCCACAAACCTCTCCAAGAGTAGCCCCCCCTCCAGGATCCCTACCCCATGAGCATGCCCTGATGAGATTCTACCCACCTCCCACCCCTGCAGCCCCCTCCCCCTCGGGCCCTAGCGACCCTGGTGGTCTAGGGGGGGTTGGCTAGGCAGGAGCAAACCCCAATCATTTCTGCCCATGCTGGCTCCAAGTGCAAAACGGTGGTTAAAACTTCTAGCATTAGTCTCACGGTACTCCTGCTAGGGAGTCAACATTCCACATAAGAACAAATTGACCTTAGAAAGGTGACAGAACCCAATGCATGGTTTATAGAGCTTTCTACAAGCATCTTAAAGAAGCCTAGTAACTGTGGACCTTTATTTTCTTGTCTGATAATGGTTTTGAATTTAGAGAGAAGCTGAACTGTGCTGCATCTCTAGGGAAGCAATTTAAAGCCATATGTTTATGTTTACTTGTGTTTGCTTATAAATTTGATATACCGCCTTATCAGAATTTGGTCAAAGCGGTTTACATTTATAAAATTCATATAAAATCATTAGAAAGGAACGCCATTAAAACTGATAGGAAAGCTAACACATTCACATTTAGAATGAAAAAGAAAGCGGTAAAGTGGCGTGTGTAAATTCTAATGCGTGGCTCTCAAAAGGGGGCATGGCCATGGGAGGGAGGGGCATGGCTGGGTCGTGGCTGTTCCTAGAAATTATGCATGCTGTTATAGAGTATGCCAGATCCGCACCTAAGCTAGGTGCCAGCATTTATATCAGGTTTTAGTTGGCGTAAATAGTCGTATCTAAATTTAGTCACGGGTCCTGGCGTTATGCGTATTTTATCAACTGTGCCTAACATTAGGTGTGGGTTATAGAATAATGCTAAGTGCTTTTTTCCCCCCGATTTTTTGGCACTATATATAGAATCTAGTCCCTAATGAACACTATATACCTGTTGGAATGTAATTGTATTTTACATGCATTGCCTGTCACCTATTATTTCTCTGTGATTACTCTGTGACCTCTGATGTGAATTACTTAGAGAGGTCACATAGCTATGCAACTTCCTGTGGGGGTTAGACACTGCAGATGCAGCACATGGAGCACATGGAGCTCATGATCTCTCCTAACCTGAGAGGATCTATGGTGGTGTGAGCATCCATTACCATCTAAGCACATGGAAGGAGCTGATAAGACAAATGTATAGTAATATGTAAATATAAGCCTGTCTGATTATAATCTAACTACAAACTGTGAGTAAACAGATGTTTTGTTACTTCAACTTTAAAGTGACTCAGCAGTGAATTATTCAGGGGTGAATGAGAGAGAGATGAAGAAAGAAATTAACATTTCTAAAGCTGAAGCTGTGTGTACTAAAATCTGCTAATTATTTACTACAAATAATCCAACAAAAGGGTTATGGGCCCAGGGTCCAGGAATTGAAAAAGAAGAGAAATATTACCAGGCAGAAAAAAAGGCCACATTTTTCTCTTAAGTTTTAAAGGAAAGATTCAGTCTGTCTCTCTCTCCCCCCACACAGCAGACAGAAGGCTAAGAAAATGGCTGAGGGAAGAAATTCACCATTGTTCTACTCTCTCAAGGTGCCTAGATTAACTGAGTTTAATTATCAGCAGTGGGAACTAAGATTCATATGTCTCCTTCGAGCAAAAAGATTAGATATATGCTTAGACCAAGACAGAACAGCTGAAAATATGGCTGAATGGGACAATGCAAACTATTATGTGAAGTGCATGCTTTTGGAAGCTCTCTCAGAGAAACAAGCCATATTAGTGGAGGGAAAAGATACACCAAAGGACATTTTATATAAACTGAGAACTATGTATGCAACTACATATGCAAAGCAGCAACCAATTTGGTTGGCAGAGTTGAATGAAACCAAATTAAGGGATAAAAGTAAATGTAATGATCACATTATGCATCTTATGTCTTCATTTCAAAAGTTAGAACTTTCTGGAATTCCCATGTGTGATGCATTGAAAAGAGCATTTCTTTTACCTCACTATCAAAGAAGTTTGATGTTTTTAGGTCTGTAAATGAGGCCATTGAAGGGCAATCTTTTGAACAGGCAACATCAAAACTAAGGCAGGAATGCATAATAAATGATTCTGAGGAGATGTGTTCTCAAAGCAAGTCAGAGAGAAATGAAACAAATTTCTTGGCAAAGAACAGAGGAAGGCGGAGCTATGGGAAAACTCCACCCAAGGGCAAGCTGATTTGCTACTCATGTGGAAAGGAGGGACATGTATCTAAATGGTGTAAGGAAACACAAAACACTCCCTCTAGCTCACCTAAGCCAATGGAACTAAAGAATTTTCAAACCAGGAAATGTATGAAGGACAAAGATAAACACAAGGGCTTTCTAATGGCAGAAAAATCTTTGACTATGGTAAATAATAATTCAAATGAAAGTACTTGGATTTTGGATTCGGGGAGCACATGCCATTTAACCAATTGTAAAGATTTCTTTCAGGAAATGTGTCCAGAGGAAGGTATTCTTAAAACTGCAAACGCAGGGACTGCTAAGATCCAAGCAAAAGGTATTGGATTCTTAAAATGCAAAGTGTCTAATGAAGTTAAAGAAATTCCTGTAAGTGATGTCTTGTATATTCCCCAAGCAGTTTGCAATATGCTTAGTGTATCTACATTAGATAAGAAGGGATTTGTGATTCATTTTGAAAACAGTAAGTGCACAATCTCTAAAAATGATGAAGTGTATGCTGAAGCTTTTATGCATAATGATGTTTATAAGCTGAACATTTCAGGTGAAGCCTCACATATGGCGCAAGTAAGGAAGAATGATGGTAAATGTAGTCTGGAAATCTGGCACCGCCGCCTGGGACATCGTGATTCTAAGGTGATCCAGGATCTTTACAGTAAGCAACTGGCCACCGGCATTCAGATAAGTGCAGATGCTGGTAAAATGGAGAAATGCATAGACTGTGTTACTCAAAAAGGTGTGAGACCCTCATTTCCTGCATACACAGGAAATAGGAGTAATAAAGTGCTGGACTTAATACACAGTGACTTATGTGGACCGTTTAATATCCCATCATTGGGAAATAACAGATTTGTGCTAATATTCTTGGATGATTTCTCTAGATATTGTGTGGCCTATTTGCTGAAAGAAAAAAGTCAAGTCACAGACATGCTGAAGAAATACGTAGCCATGGTGAGCAATAAATTTGAAAGAAAACCAAAGGTTCTTCAGACCGACAATGGTGGTGAGTTCACTTCACAAAGCATGCGCACATTTCTAGAACAAGAAGGCATTCAGCATATCACAACAGTAGCTTATACACCAGAGCAAAATTCTGTTGCAGAGAGAAAATTTAGGTCAATTGTGGAAATGACCAGATGTATGCTGTCAGATAGCAATCTCCCTAAAAGACTATGGGGGGAAGCCATTCTCACAGCAGTGTACCTACAAAACAGAATGCCAACTAAAGGCGCTGAGCGCACACCACATGAGACATGGCATGGTAGGAAGCCAAACCTGTCACACATAAGAACATTTGGAAGTACAGCATATGCTCATGTACCAAAGCAAAGAAGGCATAAGCTGGATTCCACAACAGAAAGGGGCATTTTAGTTGGCTATGCTCCAGGACACAAAGGATATAGAATTTTGAATCTGAAAACTGGCATTGTTGGCATAAGACATGTTACATATTTTGATGAAAACAAAAGGGTTGATAAAGGCTGGATTATCCCAGATGAGCCTTATCATCCAGAATATGAAACTAGAACCATAATAGACATGCCAGTGTATATAAATGCCATACCAAGGCAGATGTCTGAAAGCAACTCACCTGTATCTAACGAGGAACAGGCAGAGGAAGCAGACACAGAAAGGATCATTGAAGAAGACAGTACAGTTGGAGAAGGGGAATCAATTGGAGAAGAACTCTCAGATTTAGAGGATGCGGAAAGGTCAGACCAACCTGTAGTCAGACGCTCATCCAGGGAAAACAAAGGTGTTCCACCCCCAAGACTGTCTTACCTAACAAAGTCAGCAGAAGCTCAAGAGCCCTTAACATGGGATGAGATTGAGAAAATGCCAGCAGAAGAAGCTGCTGAATGGCATAAAGCTGCACAAGAAGAAATTGATGCATTGGATAAAAATAATACTTGGATTCTTACAAAATTACCTCCTGGCAAGAAAGCTATAGGATGCAAATGGGTATTCAAGTTAAAAAGGAATGCACAAGGAAAAGTGGAAAGGTATAAAGCCAGATTAGTGGCAAAGGGATATCTTCAAAAATATGGAGAAGATTTTGATGAAGTGTTTGCACCTGTAGTGAAACACACGACAATAAGAACACTTCTGAGCATTGCAGTCTCAAAAGGCATGCAAGTCAAACACATTGATGTGAAAACAGCATTTCTTCACGGAGATATAACTGAAGACTTGTACATGGAACAACCAACAGGTTTCATAAATACAAAACAAAGACAGCTAGTGTGTAAATTAAACAAAGGTCTTTATGGATTAAAGCAAAGTGCAAAATGTTGGAATGAAAAATTGCATGAAATATTGACAAATTTAGGATTTAAGCAAGGTGAAGCAGATAAATGCTTGTACACTAGGTGCACAAATGGACAATATGCATACATTTTAGCTTTTGTTGATGATCTGCTCATTGCAAGCAAAAGTGAGCAAGAGTACAAGGACATTGTAAAGTGTTTAAACCACAATGTTGAGATAAAAGAACTTGGTAATGTGTCATACTATCTTGGTATAGAAATTGAGAAACAAAATGATGGTTCTTATCTTCTAAGCCAGAAGCAGAAAATAAATGAGCTTATTGAAAGTTTAGGTATGCAAGATGCCCAAGTTGTAAGCACTCCCATGATCACTGATTTTCTGAAGGATGAAACAGTAAGAGAACCTTTACCAGATAACATCCAATATAGATCAGCCATAGGTAAGCTTTTATATCTAGCTACCACATACAGGGCTGATATAGCAAATGCAGTAGGAATTTTGAGCAGAAGGGTCAGCTCACCTACCAAATCAGATTGGACTGCAGTAAAAAGGATGGTAAGGTATTTAAAGGGTACCATTGATTGTAAATTAAAGATTTCAGCCAATAGTAATCCAAAACTAATATGTTACTGTGATTCAGATTGGGCAGGGGATCATTCTGATTATAAATCCACAAGTGGATATGTGTTTATGTATGGAAATGTACAAATTTCATGGGCCAGTCATAAACAAAGTATTGTGAGTTTGTCTTCTACAGAAGCTGAATATGTGGCCGTATCGGAAGCGTGCAGAGAACTGATGTGGATTGAAAAACTTTTGCTGGATTTCGGAATAGATGAACAGAGACCAATCCAGATAATGGAAGATAATCAGAGCTGCATCCGACTGTCACAGAATGACAAGGTTCAGTCACGCACCAAGCACATCGCAACGAAATACCACAACGTGCGAGAGTTGGTGAAAGAAGGGGTCATCAGTCTACACTATTGTCACACCAGTGAGATGACAGCTGACATCATGACCAAACCGTTACCCAGAGAACATTTTGTGAATCTGCGTATAAAGCTTGGACTTTGTATGAATAAATAATTGCATGACAGTTATGCATGAGAAGGGGTTTGTTGGAATGTAATTGTATTTTACATGCATTGCCTGTCACCTATTATTTCTCTGTGATTACTCTGTGACCTCTGATGTGAATTACTTAGAGAGGTCACATAGCTATGCAACTTCCTGTGGGGGTTAGACACTGCAGATGCAGCACATGGAGCACATGGAGCTCATGATCTCTCCTAACCTGAGAGGATCTATGGTGGTGTGAGCATCCATTACCATCTAAGCACATGGAAGGAGCTGATAAGACAAATGTATAGTAATATGTAAATATAAGCCTGTCTGATTATAATCTAACTACAAACTGTGAGTAAACAGATGTTTTGTTACTTCAACTTTAAAGTGACTCAGCAGTGAATTATTCAGGGGTGAATGAGAGAGAGATGAAGAAAGAAATTAACATTTCTAAAGCTGAAGCTGTGTGTACTAAAATCTGCTAATTATTTACTACAAATAATCCAACAATACCAATAGTGTACACTCTTTTGGAAGAATGCACACTATTAATGATACTGCTCTAGAAACAAAACACAAAAAGATTAAAACCCAAACAAAACAGAAATTCCCATAAACGACACAGGAAATTAAACAAACTTTTTTCAGCTGCACAGCACTAAAAAGTAAGCGCATACTTTTCATTACCGCAGGTAGTTATAAAATTATCCTCTGAACATATTAATACAGAAACAGTACAAGAAAAATAACATTATAACAATATTTCAATAGATAAAGGAACAGAATAACATTTTAAATATGTACTCACTGATTTAGATCTTTGTTTATAAAAGCTATATATATATATATATATATATAAATCTTAAAACTGCAGCTGCAGAAACTGCTTTTTAAATAGTTACACAATATTTGTCTCAACACATTTTCTCATTTAACAACTATTGGTTCATTAGTGTCATATTGGTTATAGCTGGTGGTTTCAGAACATTAACTGTCCTCTCACATTACTTACAAGGATACTGGGTGCCATCTGTTCTACCAAGGATTTAGACACACATCTATTGGATATCATGCTATTTATTTAATTCAGCACTTACTTCCTATTGTTGTATCTTCTGACAGGGGAGAGTCAATTTAATTACAAGGAATAAAGATAATCTTTTCTGCTGGGTTGTCCTATCACCATGATAGCTGACCAGGGAAATATATAAACTAAATTAGTGATGTAGTTAAAAGGGATGCAAAACCAGCCACACTCAACATTTTTATAAAATGCTTAAAAAGAATGACATAAACAACATACATAAGCATGTCTATGTAGCTTATATATAGAGGTATGGATACAGATACATATAGACACACACACATATGTATATTTATCATTGTAAACTGAAGGTTTGTCTGAATCAATCTTGGCACATCTGTCTGATGTGAACCATAAATAGGATTAGAGCTGGATTTATCTGCTTGACACTAATTGTGCTCACAGTTTCTGCACATGTCCACTTTTAAAAAATATACTGCATGAAAAATAAGCTTGCCTGTTAAATCTCTAACAACGTATTTTATGCACACATTTATGCTACACTAGGTTTAGAAGCAATGGGGGTATCCTGCAATTTTCTGTCATTTAAAATTACTTACCTAATCTCCTAATTAAGAATATGAAATTCTGTTTGAATACATCTCACACTGTGCAAAACCAGTAGGGCACAGGCAGCAATAAATTTGAATATACTTTAATTCTATACAAAAGTTCACTATTTAATTGGTAGTAAGAAAGTTACCAGGTTTAAAGCAAATCTGGAGCCAAGTGGTTATAAACCCACCAGGAAAAAGGGAGCTTTAATCAATAACTGAAATTTTTTGAAAAAATTTCAAAAAGGCCATGATTATTTAAATAACTTCTACTAATGTTACTAACAATGAGGGTGCTTACAAAAATGAAACTGTATTGTAATGTTAAGACAGGACATTTTTCAGATATGGAAGGGAAAATATTGTTGCTTAAATAACAGTGATATATTAAGAGAAAAACATCTGACTTTGGACGTTTTGCGCTAAATGTACCAAATCTAAATAAGAAATACACCCATTTTTGAAAAAAGAAAATTGGGTATTTTTTTCCAAAATACCATTTTGAACAAGGTTTTGTGCTTTGTGCGTTTATCTTTTTAGGCAATTTTTGAAAAAAAAACAAAAAAGTTAAAATGCACAAAATCAAGTCTTTGGGATGTAGGAGGGGCCAGCATTTTTATCAGACTGGTCCCCAAGATATCTCAGGAGAGCAATGGGGCACTGCTGTGGACTTCATACAAATGCTCCCAGGAAAGTATCTCACCAATGCTCCCTTATCCTGTCTGCTGTGCCCTCCAAAACCCACTACCCCCAACTATACACCACTACAATAGCCCTTATGAGTGAAGGGGGGCACCTATATGTGGGTACAGTGGGTTTTTAGCAAGTTTTGGAACGCTCACAGTTTCCACCACAATTGTAACAGGTAGGGAGAGGTATGGGCCTGGGTATACCTGTCTACAGTGCACTGCACCCACAACTACACTACTCCAGGGACCTGCATGATGCTCTAATGGATCTACTTATAATATCTTAGGCTATCACAGAGGCTGGCGAGTACTATTTTATTCACATTTTTTGGGGGGGTGGAAGGGGAGTCAGTGACCATGGGGGGAGTAATGGGAGTGTCATCCCTGAATCCCTCCCATAGTCATTTGGTTATTTAGGGCACCTTTTTGTGCTTTAATTGTTTAAAAACCAGGCCTAGACCAAAACGTTGAAGTTTTTGCCCTAGACATTTTTGTTTTCTTCCATTATGTCTGTAAAACATCCAAGTGCTAGGTACACCTTAATCCCGCCTTTGAAACACCCCCAACACACTCCCTTGTGATTTGGATGCACTGCAAATGAAATGCATAGATGTCTGCAAAACAGGTTTCGAAAATACCGATCTGGACGTTTTGAGAAGCAATCCATCCAAATAGTGGTTGATGACACTTTTTGAACATTTTTTTCTTCTGAAAATGAGTCCCAAAGTAAAATAAACCACCCAGACTCAACACCCCCCCCCCCCCCCACACACACACACACAAAAACAAAACCCAAAGCAAAACAAAAACAAACCATGTCTTATAGCAATGGATTTTCATTTCAGAGTCAGCATTTTATTTTGTTTGGCTGGTAATTTTATAACAAGTCACCTAACTTATGTAGCAGGAGTACACATAAGCGACACCAGTTATTTAAGTCTGTGCGTATTTTCCCTTTAAAAATTAACCTGTGGAAAGTACACAAACATGTAACCTGCTCTTTGACATGCACAAATTTCCCCATTTTACATAAACACATATTTATAAACCATGTGTCATAACTCTGTGCAAACCTCCCCCTGGAGCATCTACAAACAGGTCAGATAAGCTATACACATCAGGATGTATACACATTAATTTAGAACTCTATACTCTTGCAAATGCAATAAAAGGTCATCACTGTACACTGTTTTATTCACGAAATGACTGTTTAACTACAAATAATTCATGGTGGTTTCCCCATCTACCAAAGACTTCACCCCTGACTAGTTGTTTAAAAATGCAGTTTGTGAAAGAGGAAAGGAAATAGAACATTCTGACTTTTGCTTTATATAGTATAATCATGTCTGCCAAACATATTCCTTAAATAAATGGTGAAATTTGTTTTAACCAGCCAATTTCATTTCCTTGAGACCTGCTAGACCAGTCCAGGAAAGTGGGGTGTGCTCCCCAACGAGCAAATGGAGGCAGAAGCTTTCAGGTATGTCAGGCTTGATACAGTCCTAGAACTTGCCAGTATACTTAGTTAAAAATTGATGGTAAAACTACTCCCATTATGAACATACCAAAAACAGGAAAGCAACCTGCTAATGGTGCAAAAGATAGGCCAAATTGATTGCATCTCTGATCCAACAATCTAATGAAGACTTGGACGCTGTTTCACCCTTCCACAGACTACTGGCCTTATATGGAAGGCTAACCTCTAGCTGTAGTACTGCGAGACTACTGCTAGAGCTAGTGGCAACCATTTTAATTCAGGCAGCCTACAGAGTCAGAAGCGAGAGGTGATTGCTCCTACTCAGAATATATCCCTGATGGTCCAGTGGGGGTGGGGTGGGGGAGGGAGAACTGTATCGGTAGGAAGAATTGGGAGAGAAATTTAACAGGCACTTAAGCAGGTCGCAGCCAATATTAAGCTGGGACCAACGGATGGGACCTGCATAAGTTTGGGCAGCCAGCAGTATGGTCAGACTTGGATATTCAATGTCAGTGCCCGGACATGGCTCGGTATTGAATATCGGGGTCTAACTTAGCCAGCAATGGTCAGCATTTAAAAACATACTGACCACTACGAATCATTTATATAGTGCTACTAGATGTATGCAGCGCTGTACACATTACTCTGTCCCTAGAGGGATCACAATCTAAATTTTTGATCCTGGTGCAATTCAGGGTTAAGTGACTTGCCCAAGGTCACAAGGAGCTGCAGTGGGAATCGAACCCATGTTGTCAGGATTAAAGCCTGCTGCATTAACCATTAGGCTACTCCTCCACTCATTGACTGGTTTGTTTAAAGTTCACAGGATGTCTGAATTTTTAATGCTTTTTTTCACGGCTGATTCTATAACCACAGAGCTGTCTAATCACCGAGTCTTATTAAACATTAGAGGTAGGCTGTACCTTAAAGGTCTAGCCTCTGAGGAGCCGATGCACAGCCGTACCCATTAAACTGCTTCTAATCCTCTATTGTCTCTCCGTAACCCATCACGCACTGACAACCCCTGTCATAGACAATAATTTACCCACAACACATAAACCTTGCACACAAGCCAAATACAATACACCTACCCAAAAGATTAAAAAATGGAATGGAAAACCTACCACCTACGGACACAACCAACAGAAAAGAAAGAAGGGATGCAACAAACTCAAAAACCAAGAGGACAGACAACTAATAAAAATCATCACAGCTTCAACCCCAACTGAACCCCACCAACTAATACAAATGGGGTATATAAATGCCAGATCTGTAGTTAACAAAACTACGACAATAACCGATTGGATCATAACATACAATCTTGATTTCCTACTTATCAACAAAACCTGGATCCATGATCTCAAAGATCCTATAATTTTAGAACTATACCCTCCAGGGTACAAAATTACCCACTGGACAAGGAATGGAAAAAGAGGAGGAGGCATAGCTATAATCTATAAATCCCAATTGACTGTCACAACAATAGCCGAATCCATACTTCCTCAACTCGAAATAGCTTCAGTCAGAATCAACCACCCAATCCTACATGACCACCTAAACCTTATCCTGTTTTACAGGCCACCAAGCAACTGGCAAGACTGCCAAACACATTTTATGGATTTCATATCAAACACATGTGTTTCCACCCAAAACCGTCTTATAGCAGGAGATATCAATCTTCACCTTTAGGATACTAAACTAACAAACATATGTGAATGCAAAGACTTCCTCCAACTATGGGAGCTTCACTGGCCAAATATGCAACCCACCCATATTAAAGGACACACACTAGACATCAGTACATACAAATTTTCATCGGAATTAAATCTCACTCTAACAGATACAAAATGGACAGCTATACCATGGTCCGATCACTACAAAGCAAACCTTTCCCTTCGCTGGTGAACAAAAGACCTACAACATAAACAAGAACAATTAACCTATACCACAAGAGGTAAAATTGACCCGCTAATATTCTGGCAACAATTCTACAACAATGAATGGACATCTCCAACAGACTCATCCCAATTTCTTCATGAATGGGACAACAGATGCAGAACCATACTAGACAACACAGCACCACTTCAAACCAGAACCTCACACAGAAAAGAATCAATCCCATGGTTTAATGAAGAACTGAAAGAATTAAAAACACAAGTCAGAAGACTAGAACGAGCATGGAATAAAAATCAAAGACGACTCGGCACTCAATGACTGGAAACAACTACAAAGAAAATACAAATACACCATCAGCCAAACTAAAAGATCATACTATAAAACTAAAATCGGACTAGACTACAAGGATACACATAAACTCTTCCAACTCGTAAACAAACTATTAAATACCACACCGGCCACCTCTAACAACACAGACACCCCATCAGCACACAAGCTTGCGAACTACTTCAAAGAGAAAATTATAAAGCTACAACTCATGATACCTATCAATGCTACTGATTACGTAAACCTCCTTGAGTGTTTAGATCCAATACCTGGGGAACATTCAGCAGACCGATTATGGACCAACTTTGACACACTCTCGATTGATAACATCTCCCAATCGCTTGGAAGATACACCAAGTCCCAATGCAAACTTGACATCTGCCCTACTAACCTTATAAGATCTGCTCCTCAACAATTCAAAATAGACCTCACGAGGCACTTAAACTACATGCTACAAAATGGTCTCTTCCCAGATGATAAAGGAAACATTCTACTTACGCCTTTACCTAAAGACGCAAAGAAAAATACAAATGACTTAACCAACTATCGTCCAGTAGCATCTATTCCTCTGATAACCAAACTCATGGAGGTCTTAGTGACGAAACAGCTCACTAACTACCTAAATAAACACTCAATTCTTCACGAGTCTCAATCGGCATTTCGGTCGAATCACAGCACAGAAACAGTACTAGTGACTTTAATGAATAAATTTAAACAAACAATTGCAACTGGCTACAACATATTTCTCTTACAATTCGACATGTCCAGTGCCTTTGACATGGTCAACCATGGAATATTACTACATATCCTAGAGTACTTTGGAGTTGGAGGGAATGTTCTTAACTGGTTTAGAGGATTCCTGACCACAAGATCATACCAAGTAACAGCCAACGCGGACATATCAGCCCTATGGACACCTGAATGTGGAGTCCCCCAAGGATCCCCCCTCTCACCAACACTCTTCAACCTAATGATGATACCCTTAGCCAAGCTGCTAGCCAATCAAACCCTCAATCCTCACATTTATGCAGATGATGTCACGATCTACATCCCGTTCAAATATGACCTAAAGGAAATCACCAATGAAATCAACCAAAGCTTCCAAATCATGCACTCCTGGGCAGATGCATTTCAGCTAAAACTTAATGCAGAAAAAACACAATGTTTTATACTCGCCTCACAACATAATACAAGTAAGTTCACCACTATAACCACACCAAACTATTCCCTCCCTGTCTCGGAGTTACCATTGATTGAAATCTCACACTCGAAAACCACGTGAAGAATATAACTAAGAAGATGTTCTACTCCATGTGGAAACTCAAAAGATCCATTTTTCCCAAGATCCATTTTTCACAACCTGGTACAGTCAATGGTACTAAGTCACCTAGACTACTGCAATGCACTATACGCTGGATGCAAAGAACAGATTGTCAAGAAACTTCAAACAGCCCAGAATACTGCAGCCAGACTCATATTTGGAAAAACAAAATATGAAAGTGCAAAACCACTAAGAGAGAAATTACACTGGCTCTCTCTTAAATAACGTATCGCGTTCAAGATCTGCACGATTGTGCATAAAATCATTTATGGAGATGCCCCGGCCTACATGATAGACCTCGTGGACCTATCTCCCAGAAATGCTAAAAGATCTGCCCGCATATTTCTTAATCTGCACTTCCCTAGCTGTAAAAGATTAAAATACAAACTAACACATGTGTCCAGCTTTTCCTACTTGAGCACACAGCTGTGGAACGCACTACCAACTAACTTGAAAATAACTAACGAAATAACTAACTTTCGTAAATCTCTGAAAACCTCTCTCTTCAACAAGGCCTACCACAAGAATCCTTAGCTTAATTATAACACTCCAACACTCCACCCTTATTCATAAAGTCTTTTTTCTATAACTGCTGCTTAGTTCTTTATGTCAGACAATCTTTTTTTTGTATCACCAATTGCATCTGCTACCCTGGATTGGCGCTGCCATGACAGGTCTTTGTAAGCCACATTGAGCCTGCAAATAGGTGGGAAATGTGGGATAAAAGTGCAATAAATAAATAAATAAATAAATACGGGTGTTGCAGGAAAAATTACCGGGCCGCAAACAGCAACCATGCACAAAGGGAAGCGTTTACAAATGAGATGCATGCATACCCCTTTGTGCATCGCTCACTGCGAGTTTGCGGAAGCCATTTGACAGTTTGCAAGCTGTCAAATGGCTAGAAAATAAGGTGGAGAAGTCAGAAAATAGTCAGTATAATTTGCAATTTGTTTTTTTTTAATCTGCAATTTTCAAATACATTTTCAAAAAGAAACCATAATAGTATTGACAAGGAATTTCCACTAAAAGACAACAGGATTAATCACAAACAGAAATAAATCAATTACTTTACCACATCATTGAAACAAAGAAATATAGATGAGAGCACATTTCCCAAAGCTAACATATTCCAGTCAATAAATTCAAAATAAAATATATTTTCTACCTGTGGTGTGTCAGGGTCTTATTTTTCCCATCACATTGATCCCAGTTTCTTTTTCTGCTTTCCTGTCTTCTGCTAAATATTTCCAGCGGAATTTGTCCATTTGTTATTTCCTCCTCTCTCCTCCTTCTCTCAATACACCTGTCTCTGACACATCAATATTTCTCTTTAAGTTCTTTCCTCTGGGGTTTTTTTTCTTCCTCTGTCCATTTCATCCTCTTGCTCTATTCCTTCTTAAATTTCATCTACTTACCAACTTTCTTTCTCACATTTCCCATTTTCCTATTCCCTTTTATCTTTCATCTGCTCTCCATTACCACATTCCACCCTCTGTACTCACTATCCTCTTCTCACTCATCTCCTTGATATCCCTCCCATGGCCTCTCCCCCATGGATCCACTATTCCTAACACCCCCTCCTTATCCCTTACCCCACCCTTGTAACCCTTCCACCCCCATGACATCTCTCTTTCCCTCCCTTCTACCCCATCCAACATCTCTCTCTCCCCATTCTGCCCCCCCAAGTCCATCTGTTACAAGGAATTAATTTATACTTGGGGATAGCTAGAGCACTCACTAATGTTTCTAATTTTTAATATACTGTATATGTATATTCTCCACCAGTTGCTGATTAAAGCAACAATAATCACAATTGCAATGAATTAAATATTATCTCTGTTGAAATGCAGTGTCCTGCGTTTCCAGATTTAAAGTCATGCACCCAGGACACAAAGAGACTATATTTTTAGCTTCAAAAAGGTTTATTAAGTTACAATATGATTAATGCAATCATATAAATAAGGTTACAAACGACGGATAGTTCTTTTAAGAGATCTTTACGATAATCTGTACTTAAGTAAGGTAGCAAATCTAGATCAAAAGTTATAACTTACAGAACAGTCTTTGTTGTAGGATTGTTGAAGCTGAGAGAGAGAAAGTCTTTTGGAAAAGTTCTATTGTTCAGCAGAGTGATGAGCCAAGTGGTCACAGGAGCAGGGATCAGGGCTTCTGCAAAGATTGGATCTGACTTGCAGCTGAAGAGAGAATCTGCTTCTTGGGGAAACAGCTTTTGCTTTTATACTCTTAGTTTGCAGGGAAGAATGAGTGCATGTCCTGTGTGCATTTTCTTCATGGTTTTTGCACACAACCCGGAGTAGTTGCAAAGCACTGTGGTATTTTGGTCTCATGTCTTATGACATCACAAGACTTGCTGTCTGGATTTTGCTGACAAATGGTTTATTGTAGTGCAAGGTTTCCTGCTTGAATCTCTGTGATAGATACTCTGATAAGATTTGTCTGGGGCGGCCAGCAGGTGTCCTTTGTCTTTAGTAGCTGGATTTCACACCTTTCCCATCTGCCTGTCTCCTTGCCTCTACTGGTTATCTATGATATTTGTTGTGTTGATCAGCCAGGCTTTTTGATCAGAGGAAGAGAGTCAATTTAACCTTGAGGCAGTCTCTTACTTGAGAAGTCTTTTGTTAAAGAGGGAGAAAAGGGGGAGGTGAGGTCCTTGCAGCAGTACCTTTTAAATGTTCCCAAAGGGAGGGGGAAAGAGGGCTTTGGAATGAAAGCCAGTTGCATCTTCAAATATATATTTTTAAAGCTGTATTTTTGTATTGGTATATATATATATATATATATATATATATATATATATATATATTTGTATCTGATTCAGCACAATCTGCTCAATAATTCTGACACCATGTTACACATCTCCCCTCTGCCTTCCCCATCCATCTCCCCCACACCCTACCTTCTCCCCATTTTCCACCTCCACCCTCCCCAAAGTTCATCTCCCCTTCTCCCCATTTGCCCCTTCCATCCTGTACCAAGTCCATTTCTCCTTTCCCCATCTATCCCTGCTCCTCCATCCTCCCTTTCCCTCTTCCACCCCCTCTGCCCTCCCCATCCCACTCCATCCAATAAATCTGACATCTCTCCCTTCCTTCCTTCCTTCCTTCCATTACCTCATCCTCAAGTCTTTCATTCTCTTTCCTCTCTCTCATTCCCTCCTTGAGTCCAAGATCTCTCCTTTCCACCTCTCCCCCCAAGTCTGACATTTCTCCCTCCCTTCCTTCGTTCTTGTACCCTGAGCCAACATCTCTCACATGCTCCCTTGCCCCCAAGCAGGCCAGCATCTCCTCTTTTCCTCAACCCCCGAGTCTAACTTTGCTTCAAAACTTGCCAGGTGGCAGCAGCGATTCACAGGTGCTGCTGACCTGCCACCAGCCCGACATATTCTCTCTCTACTACATATCCCTCTGTCATTGCTTTTTACTCTTTAACAAGTCATTCAACAACTCAAGAACAAACCCATTCAATTTAATCACCTGACCCACCAAGTGCCTCAGCACCTCATTCATCCATCATCAGTGTCACATTCAATCCCCATTATTTATTTATTTATTTTATTGCATTTGTATCCCACATTTTCCCACCTATTTGCGGGCTCAGTGTGGCTTACAATACATTGTAATGATGGAAGTACAATTTGTTACAACACAATTATGGTTACATTGTGAGGAGTTTAGTTAAAACAAGGTCCAGGTATCGTTAAGGGGAATAAAACAGTGGAGAAGAACGACTAACAATAGAAGAACAACTGATACTGATAGGGCAACACAACATTAGCAGTAGAACGTTCTGGCTTAATATATTTTTTACCTGTAAAATTGAGGTTTAAATGTGTTAAAGTTACGGGGGATAATAGTACAGAGGAGAATGTTGATGCATTGTTAACAGTGTGTGTGGACTTCATGTGTTTTGATCTTTTCGATAGACTTTTTCAAAGAGATGAGTCTTTAATAGTTTGCGGAAGTCGGTTAGTTCATAGTTCGTTTTCAGGTTTCGTGGTAGTTTGTTCCAGAATTGCGTGCTCATATAAGAGAAGGTTGATGCGTGCAGCATTTTGTATTTTATGCTTTTGCAATTATGGAAGTGGAGGTTGAGGAAATTTCAGGATGATCTTTTAGCGTTTCTGGGTGGTAGGTCTATTAGGTCAGACATGTAGGCTGGGGCTTCACTGTGAATGATTTTGTGGACTAGTGTGCATACTTTAAAAGTGATGCGTTCCTTAAGTGGCTGCCAGTGTAACTTCTCTCGTAGGGGTTTCACACTTTCGTATTTTGGTTTCCCAAGGATGAGTCTGGCTGCTGTGTTCTGGGCTGTTTGAAGTTTCCTCAGTGTTTGCTCTGGAGTCCCGCTTGAATCAGAGTATATGAGCCTTGTCACCCACCCATGTTCCTTAATTTTTCCACAATGCTATATAGTGTAAATTGTCCCTTTGTCTCAAACCCTTATAGGTCGCTATCTCATACACGGCTAAGTCCCTCATGTGTTGTTCCCAACCTTGAACTGTCAGTCCCTCCTCTGAATCCCATGAGCATAAAATTAATTTCCTAACTAAAAGGGGGGCACTGTAAATGAAAATCTTCCTGGAAAGGACATACGTTGATTCAAAAGGGTTTGTTGATCTCCCAAGAGCAGTGTTCCAAAATACCATTCCAGCTTCCTCTGTAGCACCTGCTCTATGCTTTCTAACACCTGATTCCAAATAGTTAAATTTGGTGCATTCTAGAGAGGAATGGATGTTTACATTTGATGCATGTTCCATCCTCCCACAATCTAATTTCTGCCCCTTGGGCTCTAGTGATGAACGCTCTGTGTAAAAGCTTAAATCAAGTCTCCCACATCTCCATTGAGTTGGTCATAGAGAATAGCATATCAAAAAGTTCTAAAACTGTTGTGCTATATGTGGTGTGTCCAATTCTTTACCTCATTGCTCTGGCAATTTATGCATTTCGTCAGTATGCATTTCCGATCTGATCAAATTATACCATGTGGAGAGCTTACTATGCTGCAGTGTGACTCTAGAAAAACACACGTCCATTTTTCCATAGTCCTAACTCTCAGTGTATTGTCTATGCAGTGACATCTAGTAATGTCTAGCATGCATATATGCTAATATATCCATTTCAGAAAGGGCTCATTTGGCTCTGACTTGGGAGAAAGATAGCAGGTGTCTATGCTGCTCATCCTCCGTGACCCAATAACCTACACCCTTCTGCACAATGCCAAAACAGTGTGGGACCCTTCCCTGGAAAGAAGTTAGTATTACCCTTCAAGGAAAGGAAAGGAGACCCTTCAGGACTTCTGCCCTGCCTATACCTCCACCATTTCCATACTAAAAGGGTGTAAAAATTTAAGTTTGTGTTGAAGTTCCATATGCCGCCCCTCCTGACGGTTAAGAGATTCAAAAATGTAAATGGATGATTCCAACCGTCCAATCAGCCTACCACAGAAAAATTTTCTCAACCTGTATAACTTTCATGTATCCATCTAACAGCTGCTACATTATAAGCTCTAATATCAGGGACTGCCAAATTCCCCCCCCCCCCCCCCCCCCTCCAAGACCTCTCCAGAGCTAACTTCTTAAAACTGATCCTCGGAACCTTGGCTCTCCAAATAAATCTGGTAATCTCTCTTAACCCTAGTTCATCCTTGAGTTGCACCCAAACAAGGATTGTTTGCAGGAGGTACAGCAGCTTGGGAATCACTATCATCTTTACCAAAGCTATTCTGCCCACAGAGGGAGATCAAGCCATTTCTGACACAGATGTTCAATTTTTGCTGTATTACTGAGCATGTCAGTATGATACAATTCCCTTGTACAAAATGGGCTTTGCAGTGGGTGGGATTTCTCAGCCCGCATGCCAAGCTTTCCCGCTCACCCATTAGGGCTTTGTAGTGAGTGGGATTTTCAAACCCGCATGTTAAGCCTTCCCGCTCACCCCTGATAAGATTAACAGTTCAGATTTAGTACAATTGACCCACAGGCCCAAGTTATGACCAAGAGTTTTAATGATTTTGGAGTGCAGTGATTAAATGTTTAGGTGCTTGATCCAAATAGAACAATATATCGTCAGCAAAGACTGATGTGGCATTCCACACCTCCAATCCATATCCCCTTGAGGGCCCCCAACTGTTGGATTTTCAGTGTTAGGGGTTCTATGGTTAATAAAACAGTAAAGGGAACAGTGGTTATCTCTGACAGGTCCCCCTTTCTAAGGCAAATGTAGCAGACAAATGGCCATTCACTAAAAGCCTCACCTGCGGCTTCTGATAAAGCACTTGAATCCAACTAATAAACAACCCCCCTTCTCCACCACATTTCCCTGACACAAAAAAAGATACTGCCATTCTTCAAAAGCTTTCTCCATATCCAATCCCACATTGCCAAAGTGCTCTCTTTTACCACTACTGTCATGTATGACTACTAGCACTTTTAAAAGATTCATACAAGCATACCATTCTAGTACAACCCCAACCTGATCATGATGAATGAACAGGTGTCTTTTCTACATAAAACGCCTAGTCAATATGGTGGCCACCAATTTTTGTTCCCAATTTAGCAGCGAGATCAGATGGTATGCTCATACTTATTCCAGATCATTTCCTGGTTTCGGCAACACCACCACATATGCCATATTGGATGAGCTGCACTCACCTGACAAGGCCATATTGTTATACACTGAAGTCAATGGTTTAATTGCAAAGTCTTCCAATATCTTGTAAAACTCAGGCCCAAAGGCATCAGGGCCTGGGGCTTTGGTTAATTGAAGTGGTTTAATTTTCCCTTCCAATTTTCCCCTCCAACATCGGGGCACTAAGCCACTGAGTCTGCTCTAGTGTGAATTATGAAACTGGAGGTTATGGGAAAAAAAAACCCCTCACAATCTGACAGTCTCATCTTGGGGTCTTTGTGCGTAAAGGGCCTTATAATATTGGACAAATTGATCTAAGATTTTGCTCTCCATTGTATACTTCGTACCCTTCTCATCTTTTATCGAAAAAACAATCTGTTTTTGCTTTACAGGCCTAACCAGATTCGCTAAGAGCCTCTCTATTTCCCCCACCCCAATCTATGCAATTTATATCTTTAATAATACTTATTTCCTAGAACTATATATATTGTACAAGGTCCATAGTGGCTACTGTGCAGTTCACAATACTAAAACAAAGTCATGGGGGGAGGAGACAAGAGGCAGGGAGAGACTAAGCACAGGTTAATCCAAAGGCTTCAGAGAAAAGATGAATTTTGAGCAATGACTTGAATTTTGGGTAAGATGGCTCCAAACAGAAATGGGAAGAAGTGTGTTCCACAGAGAGGGACCAAGGAAGTTAATGGAAGTTTCCCAAGATAAAGAAATACAGAAAGCAGGGAAGGAAGGTACCACCAAAAGATTAGCAGTAGAGGAATGAAGGGAATGTGTTGGGGTATAGGAAATAATAGAGTGAAGGTATGTAGGGCACAAGGAAGACATGATCTGAAGACAAGGCAAAGGATTTTAAATTTTATATGAGCTTAGACAGGAAGCCAATAATCTAGGTGAAGGTGAGAGGTAGCAGGGTCAAAGCGATGAGGAAAGTGAACAAGTTTAACTATGGCTGTTGACTGGATGAGCTGAAGGCATTTAATGGAATAGAGAGGAAGACCAGTGTACAAAGAGTTACAGTAGTCCAGATTAGAAACAATAGCAGAAAGAAGGAGAGAACAAATATGAGTGCTCGAGGAAAGAACGTAAGGCACAAATACAGTGGAGAGCAAAGAATTCAGAGTAAATAACTTAGTAAATTTGGGCCTTAAACATCAGTTTGGAATAAAAAATAACCACAATTTTGAGAAGACGATTATCTATAGAAAAAAATGGAAAAGTGGTGCACCTGGCTTAGGGAAAACTATTTCCTCGCACTTAGAGGTATTAAGGAATAGATGATTGCTCTTAAGCCAAGAGGAAACAAGGAAGAAACAGCTATTACGAGTAGAAAGAGAGGTGGAGGAGGTAGTAACTCTATAGAGAGTTTGGATGTTGTCCGAATAGCATAAAGAAACACAACCTTGTTCCTGGATCAGAGTGAGAAGAGGAGAGAGAAAGATATTAAACAGAGTAGGGGCCAGGATAGATCCCTGAGGAACTCCTGACTTAACAGGGTGGGTGGATGACAAGAGAAGTACAGTGGAACAACTGAAACATACAGTCCAAGAGATAGATGATGAACCAAGAGAGCACAGTACTGCAATACCCAGAGAATGTAGACAAGAAAGAAGGGGGGAGAGATCACCCATATCAAAGGCAGAGGAGAGGTCAAGAGAGACAATAATGACAGTGATGCTGATCAAGAGCTGAATGGTTAGTACCATAAAAGGCCAAAACAAGGGTCTTGGTACTGTGGTGTTGACAAAATCCTGATTGGAAAGGACGAAGGGCACTAGAGCTTTCAAGGAAATCTTCTAGTTGGGAGAATACTATCTTTTCAAGAATTTTTGAGAAAAAGGGGATGTTAGAGATAGGATGGAAATTAGAAGGTAAAGATGGGTGAAGAAGAGGTTTCTTCAGGAAGGGGTGGACCAGAGCGTGTTTCCACAGTGGGGGAAGAGAACCAAGGGTGAGACTGGAATGTAGAAGGAGAAGTGGTAAAAGAAAAGAAAGAGTACTGACAAGGTGTGCAGGCCAGGGATCAAGGCAGAGAGGAGAAGGAGGGGAGAGGAAAAGGGACTGAGAGAGCAAACAGCTTGAAGTACACTAACACTGGAAGGACCAAGTTGCCTAAAAGGGCAGCCATGGAAGGAGGTGAGGCCGGGGTGGGGGAAGTGAAACAGTGACAGGAGCTGTGAGATAAAGGACAAGAGACCGAGAGCACTGGTCTCGGTCGATCACACATTGAAGAGAACTTCCAGAGGTTGGATGATCACACTATGAAGAGGGAACAGTGTGGGATGGAGCCACTTCTGTGAGGTTACAATGGGCAGGCTGTGGATAATTAATGGCAGATTTGATCCGGTTAGAGAAATACTCACGTTTTGCATTCCTAACGGCTAGGAGAAGTTTGCAGGTGTTCACAATAGGATGAGAGAGTAGAGGGAGTGCACCGTTTGTGCCGCTTTTTTTGGTATGAAGAAGAAACGATGCAGGAGGTGAAGTCTTGGAGTGAACCAGGGGGAGAAGGCACAGCGAGTGCAAGGAGGGGGAGAAGTGGGGCACATGCGTTAATCAAGAAACAGAGGAATGCAGAGTCAATCTGGGAAACAAAGGGGAGAGGTTAATGATGAAGCAAAGAGGTACAGTTTGATCAGTGAGGACTTGAAAAGCTTTTGCTCCGCTTTCCTATTCAGTATGTTATCTATTTTCCTCTGCACGTCTACCAATCTTTTCTTGGAACTCTCATCCAGTCTAGAAATGTGTTGGAAACCTTTGCTACAATTCTCGTGAAAAATCCAGAAGTTTCTTTTCAATAGTTTTCTTTTGGCCACATAAGCTATTATCTGTCCCCTTAATACCATTTTCCTGCTTCCTAGATTGTTGTTGGTTGAGACATCAGCAGTGGCTTTATGGGTCTTATAGTCCAACCACCGAGCCCTTAGGAAAGTGTGAAAGTCTTGATCTTGATAGAGATGGGGAGACCGTCTCCATGTAAAACTGGCCTCTGAAGATGTAATGTGCAGAGACAGCAATACCGGAGCATGGTGCAAAAGGGTGGGGAATTTAGGAGCTCAGCACTGATTTTCAGTACTAGGCTCATAAATCTAGGCAAACAAATGGCAAACTTAAATAAAAAAAGTGTGCAATCTATGCCTATGCTAAGAATGTTAGGGGGGGGGGGGGGGGGGAAGCGAGAGAGCTGGATGCGACAAAACATGGTTTTAAACTTAAAATAAAGTCTTTTACCAGATTACAGATGAGAAAAAGGAGACCATGTATGCCTTACCAATTTCACAGAAAAACAATTGAGGAGGTCCAACATGATGACGCAAGAAGGAAAAGTCAGATATATATGTTGTGGTGCCTCTTAAAAGGCTTTCAGAAGATTTTTCTAAGTTGAAGACGTTTGTCTGTCTGTGCTCCACAGGATATCACCACCCAATTGTGAAGACTTGAATCCTACTTTTCCTTGGAAAAGCAGCAAATAAGTGCCTCCATTCTACAAATACAGCACACTGAACTTTAAAGCAGGTATGTATTTAACTGGCAAAATATACCATAGAAACCACTGAAACCTTACATTACATTTCATCCTTCCTCCTTCCTTACTGGCCACTAGTTCTTTGGCATGCAAATGGATATAACTGGAAAATTCTTCATCTATGGTTAAATAAAATAGTGAAATGCAAAATGAATTCTGCGTCTTATAACAAAAATATGAAGAACAATTTGCACAAATATGTAGATCTGTGTGCATAAATAAATGGATTCACAAAGCAGCATATACATTTTCTAAACAAGCGCATATTCTGGGGGATTCTATATATGGCGACTAAAATAGCACATGCAAATCAGCAAGCATTATCAATTTGCACTCAGCACAATTTTCAGTGCCACTTATAGAACCTAGTTCATTAAGTAGAAGAAAACATAGTAAATGAAAAATAACAGGTCAATAAATTATAGCTGCATACTTTTCAGTGAATCAAAAGCTCCACTAAAGTAAATTTGATATCAATCTGATATGACACAACTACAGCAAACCTTAATTTAGCACACAGTAAGAAGTCGCAAGATTAAAAGTTCATTGCTTCCAGAAGGTTGAAAGACTCTTTCCAGCATCAATTACAACTGTACCCAGTGAGCCAAAATTATGATTAATATAGATAAAATATTAGTTTTGTTTGGCATATGAAAATTAAAACATAGATCTGGAACAAGTCGTACAAATAAGTTTTGGATACTATATAATGTTGAAAATGTCTGTTTCTTTAACTGCAAATTAAATCATCTCAAATTTGCACTAATTTCAGAACAAGTAGATGTTCATAGAATGAAGCAGCACATCCCTGCTGTAAAGCATCCATACAATAATCCTAGCCTAGGTCTCTTACTCCATAACGCATATTGTGGTTTGTCGTATTTATATTTTATGTTTTATTTCTTATAAAACCCCTATCAAAAATGACTAAGTGCTGCTAGATCCAAATTGTCTCCCTATGACAGTTTAGAAAAGGGGAAATTTGTTTTTATCTGTCAATTTCCTTCTTTGATTTCTGCTAGACCAGTCCAGACTGTCCACCCTACCAGCTATGATGGCAAAGAGCCTGAGCTTTCCAGTGACATCACCAGTATAAAGAGTGGTGCAGCCTGGAACTCACTAGTATGCCAATTCTAAAACTAATACATGAAGTGAAAAAAACTACAAACAACAAACTACACAAGAAGAACTCAATCAAAAGGAAATGAAAGTTCTGCTGCAAGAGGTGCAAGGCAGCCAAAATGAGAGCCCCCAAAGAGTCACGGTCTTCCCAGGTTATGCCACCCTACCAGCTATGATGGCAAACAGCCTGAGCTTTCCAGTGACATCACCAGTATAAGAAGTGGTGCAGCCTGGAACCCACTAGTATGCCGATTCCAAACTAATACACAAAGTAAAAAAAAAAAAAAACTACAAACTACACAAAGAGAACTCCAACAAAAGGAAACGAAAGTTCTGATGCGAGAGGCTGAACGCAAGGCAGCCAAAATGAGAGCCCCCAAAGAGCTACACAGATGAGTCCTGGACTGGTCGAGCAGGAATCCAGAAAAGGGAATTAGCAGATAAGAGCAGCTCAGACTAATGGGATGTACCAAAGTCTCACCCCCTCCAGGAAGGTGAAAGACAAAGCTCCTTCCAGAACTGTACTGCCAAAGTCACCATCTTCTCTGGCCCAGATATTAATTCTATAGAACTTAAAGCAATGCAATGAGGACCACACTGCCACTCTACAAATGTCTTGTGGGTTTTATATAATTAACACAAAGTCCCTCTGAAGTGTTTCTCCAATTCAGAAGGTACATCAACTCAACCATTCCTTTAATCTACCATGCTGCAGATGACTTCAAAGCCACATCATCCCTGTGTGGCCCACTGAACACCACAAATAACCGATTTGACTTCCAGAAGGGATTTATGACCTCAAGTTGTCACGGCTGTGGCCGTGCCTCCCATTACAACATACCTTTCTTCCCACGGCATTGGGGTCTCGACTGTAGGACCACAGGGATGGATGTCTCCAGTGTCTTACAGCATCCTGCGGTCTTCAGGGGCGCTTCCGGGTCTGGTCCTTCTAAGGCATGCTCGCACGCCGAAGAGCTACCCTTAAGGAGCAGTGCACGGGAGTTCCAGGACATCGGCAGAAACCTGCTTCCAGCTCTGGAGGTATTTGAGGGAGGTGCCTGTCCCCTTCCAGTGCTTTTGCAACGAGGTCTCCTAGCTTAGTGTGTTTCTTGTGGATATCTTATGCCTTGCCTCATGTTCCTGTGCCTGTCTGGTTCCTATCTCCAGCCTTGCCTTAAACCTCCAGCCTCACCTTGTACTCCCAGCCCTGCCAAGCTCTAGCCCTGCCTTGTTTCCTGGACTGTGACCTGCTTTCTCTCCTGCTTTGTGTTCTGCCTAGTGTGTCTTGTCCCCTGTCTTAGCCTTATCCTGCCTAGACTAGTTCTCTGTCTTGTGCTATAACTTGTTCGAGTGACTCACCTGCCGCAGCCAGTTTCCAGCTGAGGTCCAAGGGTTCACCCTTTTGAGTTTGTGACTGGATGTGAAGGCCATGCGCTCGGCTGAGTCACCCACCCTGCAGCTGCTTCAGCAACTGGTTCTCCAGCTTGAACATCTATCTGGTGTTGTTCGAGACCTGGCTTCACGCATGGACCAGTTCCAGCGACTTGTGCGTGTTGATCAGGCTTTGGCTGACCACCTAGACCACCACCTATTGGCAACAACACAAGCGCTGGCTCCTTCCAGTTCAGACCCAATACCAGCAATAGATTCCTTAAAGCCAGGCACTCGATTCATGGCACCACCAAATATGACGGAAATCCCAAAGACCATAGAGGATTCCTCAACCAGTGCTGAATAGTTTTTGAACTTCAAGCTAGAGATGTTTCTTGAGATAGGGCCCAGGTGGCCTATTCATCTCTTTGCTGTCGGGTCAAGTCTTGGCATGGGTATCTTCTCTCTGGGAACAGGACAACCCAGTGCTCCATGGCCTCCACAGTTTCTCAGGACAATTCAGTAGGGTCTTTGAAGAGCCTGGGAAATTCACATCAGCAGTTTCCGAGCTCCTTAGATTATGGCAGGGGACATGAACCCTGGGAGAATAAGTTATTCAGTTCCGCATCTTGGCTTCTGAATTGACTTGGAACAATGAGCACCTTGTCGCAGCCTCACTGATTCTGAAGCTTGCACCACCTTTGCTCAGGAAGAAACACATAGCCCGAGGCTGTGTTGAACCTGGCCCCCAAATATTCTAGAGATTGCGAGGGGGTCAGGTAACTTTTGGCCATATTGACGACCCAGCCCAGAGACTGAAGGACTGAAACCACTCTGGCTGTAGCTAGAAGACTCTCTTTTTTGAGTCTGCTCTGATGAGCCAGTCGTCTAGGTACGGGTGAACCCTGATACCCTCTCGCCTGAGAAAGGTAGCTACTACCACCATTACCTTGGAGAAGGTTCGGGGAGCTGTGGCGAGGCCAAAAGGCAAGGCCCGAAACTGGAAATGTTTTCCCAACACCACAAACCGCAGAAACTTCTGGTGCGGGGGCCAAATTGGTATGTGCAAGTAAGCTTCTTTCAGGTCCAGAGATGTGAGAAACTCTCCTGGCTGTACCGCCGCAATGACGGAGCACAGGGTTTCCATGTGAAAATGCTGCACTCTTAAGGACTTGTTTAGCTCTTTTAAGTCCAGGATCGGGCAAAAAGACCCGCCTTTTCGTGGCACCACAAAGTAAATAGAGTAGCGGCCTAGACCTTGTTCGGCGGGAGGCACCGGGGTCACAGCCCCTATCCAGCACAGACTGTTCAAAGTCTCCTCTACCACCGCCCGTTTGGCAGCACAACTGCATCGGGACTCCACAAACACGTCTCTCACCGGAGAGAATTCTATTCGGTATCCGTCTCTGATCAGGTCCAAGATCCACTGATCTGCAGAGATTTTGGCCCACTCCTTGAAAAAAAGGGACAGTCTTCCTCCGATGACAGGAAACGAGGAGGGGGCCGGCGCACCATCATTGAGAGGGTCGCCCCTGAACCGGCAGCTGCGGAACGTTTGTCCGAGCGAAAGGAGTTTCTCTGCTGAAAGCGAGCACGCGAAGTGAACCCAGCAGCACGCCCCTGGGCGATACCTTCTAGCTTCACGGAAGCGAGGTCTGTAAGAGGAGCGGACCGCCTGAACCTTAGAGAAAGGCGTCGGCCTATCTTCGGGCAAGCGCTGAGGTTTGGAATCCCCCAGGCCTTTAACAATGTTTTCCAGCTCCTCACCAAACAGGAGAAGGCCTTGAAAGGGCAACTTCACCAACCTTTGCTTAGAGGCCATGTCCGCTGCCCAATGTCGTAGCCAAAGAGTGCGGCGAACCACCACTGCTACAGCCATTTGTTTAGCCGAAGCTCTGACCATATCATAAAGGGCGTCAGCCAAAAAGGACAAGGCCGACTCCATCCGCGGAGCCACTACAGATAAGGTCTCCGCTCCATCACCAGGCTGTTCCACTGCCTGCTGTAACCAAGCCAGGCAGGCTCTAGCAGCATAACAACTGCATGCAGACGCCCGAACAGTGAGACCTGCCAAATCAAAGGACCGCTTCAGAGCTGAATCAAGCCTGCAGTCTTGAATATCCTTCAGGGCAACACCTCCTTCAACAGGGAGGGTAGTTCTCTTTGTCACAGCCGTGACCAGGGCATCCACTTTAGGCATTGCAAAGCGAGCCAAATGTTCCTCATTCAGAGGGTATAACTGCCCCATAGCCCTGGCAACCTTCAAAGGTCCCTCGGGGTCAGCCCACTGAGCCGAAATAAGCTCTTGGATGGAGTCATGCAAAGGAAAGGCTCGAGCAGGCTTTCTGGTACTAGCCATCCTTGGATTAACAGAGGAGGCCGTGCCACTCCCAGGATCTTCAATCGAGAGGGCTTGTAAGGCATCTGAAATAAGTGCTGGCAGCTCCTCGCGGTGGAAAATCCTCACCACAGATGGATCATCAAGCTCCTGTGGCAATTCTGCACCCAACTCTGGCTCCTCAGCCCAAGAAGTTCTGCCAGACCCCTCAAAATCCTCATAGCCCGACCACGGGGGGGGGGGGGGGGGGGGGGGGGGGGAGGTGCGCCACTCTCACAACGGGAATTAGCCCTTCTGCGTTTAACAGGAGGATAAGAAACAGGCAAAGCCAACTCCAAAAGGCCAGGATCCACCGGGGGTGCAGGCAGAGGGTCCGAAGAACCCTGTGGAAGAGCTCTTTTAAGCATGTACGCCCTATGCAGCATTAAAACAAAATCAGGGGAGAAAACCGCTCCCTGACTGCCCGGATCCTGGCCAGGGCTATCAGCTCTATTATTAGCCACACTCAGAGGACCCCCCCCCCCCCCCCGCATTCAGGGCTCTCCGTCGCAACGGAGGCCGCACCATGTGGAAAATCCAAAATGGCGTCCGCTGCCAGCTCAGAGCGCAAAAGATCGCCGCTCGCCATACTCGGGCCGGCTCTACCGTCTGTACAGCACGAATTACAGAGCCCCGCTGCTGATTTGCACTTGCCACATTTAGAACAGCGCTTTACAGTCTCCGCAGCCATCGCCGAAAACGGCGGTAAAATTTTAAAAAATGGTGGTTCGCGCCAAAAACGTCCCGATCGCGGGCCCACCCCGGAGAAGTCAGAAAACACTCTTACCTCACTAGACCGAGTATCACAGCTCCGGTCCTGCAGAAGAATCTCAAGAAAAAAACCTCTTTTCCAAGATCGCTGCGCTAAAGCGCGATGCAACTTTAATTATTATTTTTTTTAACGCTGTGAGGAAAGCAGAGGCAAAAGAGATAAATAAAGACACTCCGGAGGCTCAGATAAGTGGGAAAGGCAGGGAAAGGCGAACCAATGTGCCTGCATCCACTGAGTGGGAAAGGACAGGGAAAAGCAAGCTAATATGTCCACATCCACGGGGGCATGGGTAAGGCAGGGAAAGGGCTGACCTATGTGCCTTCAAAGTGAAGCTGCTATAGCCTCTAACACCCCGGCTAACAACTGGCAAGCCAGGAGCCACCCCCAGGCAGATTTTTGATGGCGCTCGAAGAAACTGCAGCCACCCTGCTTGGGGAGATAGAGAATACTGAAGAGGCAGTGGAGCTAGCTGGCCATGAGGCAACTGTGAAAAATTGAGTGCTATCTCCCCCTGCTGGTTGATGGACACAACCCATACGTAATGGCTTCATCTGCTTGATGACAAGGAATATGCCTCTTGCAAGTGTTCTCCCAACCACCACCAAAACAATATCTCAGCTGGCGGGAAAACGCTTCTTTCCACCTTGACAGTCTGCAGCAGGTATGCGCTGAAAAATGAGCATGCTCAGGTGCCAGTATCATGGAGAGTAGCGTTTTCGTTACCATCAGGGTGAAGTCTTCAGCTGCCCAAGCTTGGGATTCCCACCAGCTACCACTAAACATGTGCTACTGTTGGGTGGGCCCTGGCCCACCTGTGGCTACGCCACTGCTGTAAGGAGCCTTTTTACCAAGCTGCAGCAAAAATGGTCTCGGAGGTTCACTTTTCCCACATGCTAAAGCCATTTTTGCAGTGGCTATGAAACAGTCGATTTTCTTTTTTTTTTTTTTTTTATTATTAATGGCCACATTCTAATGTTGCCATTAGCATGCAGCCATTTTTAAAAGTTACCACAGGGGCATTTACCTCCTCATATTTTGTAGGTAGTATGGGATCCTGTGTTATTCATGTGCTCACCAATTAGCACATGGTAATGTAGATGCGCTGATTAGCGCAGGAACATCCCTGACACATACCCTTCAAAAATATAGAAAAGTGTTTTTGCACATGGATTACCACACGCTAAAATGGCACTTACTGCAGGATGCCTGAGATCGTCCAGTGGGTACGCCATTCTAAGCTGCCTTAGGCATGCGCAAAAAGGGCCCCTATATTTGGTGCAAGTTCTTTTTCCATCACAAAGAGCAGTAAAGCACATGGGTGACGTTCTCATGTTAATGATAAGTAGGGCTTCTATTATCAACTGTTATAAATTGTAAAGTGTTTATTTTCCAGCTTATTAGGGGTTCTATGAGGGTACAAAAACCATATACTTATCAGTGTTTTCCTGCCATAGATACTACTGCTGAGTATCTCTTCCAGTGGAATCAAATACATACGCTTGAGTCACTTAGGAAACCTCAGAGCAGAAAATGCAAAAATAAAACTAAGTAAAACAAAATAACCTGAGTGGACGATACAAGTAAACCAATCCAGGAAGGACAGACTACAAGGGGAAATAGTATTTTCTGGTATTTATTCAATAAATATCTATTTAATTTTTCTTTTTATTGTTTTTTTTCTCTTTTCTTTTTTTGCACCATGGGTGTTTTCTTAGCGCTTAAAACCTAAAATTAGAAGCGCTCATTATAAACCCATACAGTTATCTGATAAGTATGGGATTTTGCTATAATAAAATATGTATACATTTTATTTTAAAAAAGCTCACTCATAGAATTAAGAGTACAATGGAAATACTGAAATAAGATCATAAGAGAAAGGAATAAAGGAACAGAGAATCTGATATTTTTAAGAGTTTAGATAGTATTGCTGTTTTAGTTAATTATTTTTTTTCAATAAAAATCAAAAAGTTGTAACCATAGGTTAACTAAACAAAGCTCACTATCCTCTGCCTCACAACATTATATTTAATCATTAGTACTTTGAGCTGAAGTCAGGGATTTTATGTCATTTGTTTGCCAAGTTCTGTTTTCCTAAGAATCAGTTCATACTCATAAAGATTTGTTTCCAGGATACATATAATTATGTAGAGAGTAACATCTGTTGCTTTGCATTGCTAGAGCCTTAGTAAACCTAGTTAAGTCTATTTTCCTGTATCTACAGGACCTATCTGCAATAAATGACCAATATGATAGAAAAATATATTATTAACACTCAAATAAACCAACAGTCATACTGAATACTGAAGGCAGCTCTTACAAAATTAGAACATTTAATTTATTACACTGTACATTAAGCCCATATTCTAGAAAGATGTGAGCTCACATTTCTGACTAGTGCACAAATTTACACCCACAACTTATAGAATAAGGTCAGTTGCGGCACATAACATAATGGATGAATTAGCTGCAAAATGGCCTTAAACAACTCTGAAGTGAGGTCCAAGAACCCTGTGTGGAAACCATCCATGGTAAGGACCTTGTGATGTGCAGGGGACCAAAACTGAAGACCACGGGTGAGATTCTGGGATACCATCCACTACTGTAAAGAAGGCAGAGAACAATCTCGTGGCTTGGGACCACTGAGAGAAGAGTGTCCACTGAGGAATTCGGAGTGGAGTCGAGCCAATGGTGTTATACAGACTGTTGAAGCCATGTGAATGAATAGGCGGAGAATCTGATGAACATATACTTGGATTGATTTGAACACCGAAGCAGAGAAATGCAGTATGTTTGCTCTCGGTTGAGGTAGGAAGGCTTGGCCCCAAGTAGTATTGAGGAGAGCCCCCATGAACTCTAAGGTCTGAAAAGGCTGAAGGTGATTTGAGGTAATTGATCAAAAACTCGAGGAGCTTTAGGAGCAGTATGGCAGATAGAATGGAGGTCTATGCCAAATCCCAGAAGGCTGCCTCGATTAACCAATCGTCAAGGTAGGGGAAGACGTATATGCCTCAGTTGCAGAGCATTGCAGCTACTACTATGGGGCACTTTGTGAAGATTTGAGGAGCTGAAGAGAAGTCGAACGGTAAGACCTTGTATTGACAATGCAGAGTTTCACGCAGAAGTGGAGGAACTTTCTGTGAGCAGGAAAAATAAGTATGTGCATGTATGCCTCCTTGAGATCTAGAGAGCAAAGCCAGTCATTGAGTTGTATCATGGGAAGAAACACAGGGAAATCATGTGAAATATTTGAGTAGAAAAGTCTCACAGGTTGAGAATTGGTTGTACTCCCCACACCTTATTTGGTATGAGAAAGTATCTGGAGTAGAACCCTCAACACCCGTCTGGCAGAGTAACATAGTAGATGACGGCAGAAAAAGACCTGCACGGTCCATCCAGTCTGCCCAAAAAGATAACTCATATTTGCTACTTTTTGTGTATACCCTACTTTGATTTGTACCTGTGCTCTTCAGGGCACAGACCGTATAAGTCTGCCCAGCACTATCCCCGCCTCCCAACCACCAGCCCCGCCTCCCAACCACCGGCTCTGGCACAGACCGTACAAGTCTGCCCAGCACTATCCCCGTCTCCCAACCACCAGCCCCGCCTCCCGATCTTGACTAAGCTCCTGAGGATCCATTCCTACGGCACAGGATTCCTTTATGCTTATCCCACGCATGTTTGAATTCCGTTATCATTTTCATTTCCACCACCTCCCGTGGGAGGGCATTCCAAGCATCCACTACTCTCTCCGTGAAAAAATACTTCCTGACATTTTTCTTGAGTCTTCCCCCCTTCAATCTCATTTCATGTCCTATCGTTCTACCATCTTCCCATCTACGGAAAAGGTTCGTTTGCGGATTAATACCTTTCAAATATTTGAACGTCTGTATCATATCACCCCTGTTTCTCCTTTCCTCCAGAGTATACATGTTTAGTTCAGCAAGTCTCTCCTCATACGTCTTGTAACGCAAATCCCATACCATTCTCGTAGCTTTTCTTTGCACCGCTTCAATTCTTTTTACATCCTTAACAAGATACGGCCTCCAAAACTGAACACAATACTCCAGGTGGGGCCTCACCAACCCTCTTTCTTCTGCTGGTCACACCTCTCTCTATACAGCCTAACAACCTTCTACAGGAACTGGTTTTATTGCATTCTGCTGAAGGAGGGCAAAGATCTCCTCTCAAGTTAGTGTCATCTAGAGGAAGCTGAAATGAGACTCTTAGTGAAAGGTCGAGAGGTCTTTTTTCCCCCAACTCAGAGCATAACCATTCTGTATGGTATGTAGCAATCAATGGTCTGAATTTATAAGAGGCCACCTCTGCTAAAAGAAGATGAGTCTTCCTCCTACCAGTAGTTCACTTGGCACGGACAACTGGATGGTGGCAATGCTCTCTAGGAAGGAGTAAAAAATGGGGTTCTTCTTTAGACTAAGAAAGTCTGAGATTTTTAATCCCGCTGTTGCATCAGAAGTGAGTGTTGGGGCATAGTCCTTTGAGGTGAGGAAGAGTGGAATGTACAGTGGGGGAAATAAGTATTTGATCCCTTGCTGATTTTGTAAGTTTGCCCACTGACAAAGACATGAGCAGCCCATAATTGAAGGGTAGGTTATTGGTAACAGTGAGAGATAGCACATCACAAATTAAATCCGGAAAATCACATTGTGGAAAGTATATGAATTTATTTGCATTCTGCAGAGGGAAATAAGTATTTGATCCCCCACCAACCAGTAAGAGATCTGGCCCCTACAGACCAGGTAGATGCTCCAAATCAACTCGTTACCTGCATGACAGACAGCTGTCGGCAATGGTCACCTGTATGAAAGACACCTGTCCACAGACTCAGTGAATCAGTCAGACTCTAACCTCTACAAAATGGCCAAGAGCAAGGAGCTGTCTAAGGATGTCAGGGACAAGATCATACACCTGCACAAGGCTGGAATGGGCTACAAAACCATCAGTAAGACGCTGGGCGAGAAGGAGACAACTGTTGGTGCCATAGTAAGAAAATGGAAGAAGTACAAAATGACTGTCAATCGACAAAGATCTGGGGCTCCACGCAAAATCTCACCTCGTGGGGTATCCTTGATCATGAGGAAGGTTAGAAATCAGCCTACAACTACAAGGGGGGAACTTGTCAATGATCTCAAGGCAGCTGGGACCACTGTCACCACGAAAACCATTGGTAACACATTACGACATAACGGATTGCAATCCTGCAGTGCCCGCAAGGTCCCCCTGCTCCGGAAGGCACATGTGACGGCCCGTCTGAAGTTTGCCAGTGAACACCTGGATGATGCCGAGAGTGATTGGGAGAAGGTGCTGTGGTCAGATGAGACAAAAATTGAGCTCTTTGGCATGAACTCAACTCGCCGTGTTTGGAGGAAGAGAAATGCTGCCTATGACCCAAAGAACACCGTCCCCACTGTCAAGCATGGAGGTGGAAATGTTATGTTTTGGGGGTGTTTCTCTGCTAAGGGCACAGGACTACTTCACCGCATCAATGGGAGAATGGATGGGGCCATGTACCGTACAATTCTGAGTGACAACCTCCTTCCCTCCGCCAGGGCCTTAAAAATGGGTCGTGGCTGGGTCTTCCAGCACGACAATGACCCAAAACATACAGCCAAGGCAACAAAGGAGTGGCTCAGGAAGAAGCACATTAGGGTCATGGAGTGGCCTAGCCAGTCACCAGACCTTAATCCCATTGAAAACTTATGGAGGGAGCTGAAGCTGCGAGTTGCCAAGCGACAGCCCAGAACTCTTAATGATTTAGAGATGATCTGCAAAGAGGAGTGGACCAAAATTCCTCCTGACATGTGTGCAAACCTCATCATCAACTACAGAAGACGTCTGACCGCTGTGCTTGCCAACAAGGGTTTTGCCACCAAGTATTAGGTCTTGTTTGCCAGAGGGATTAAATACTTATTTCCCTCTGCAGAATGCAAATAAATTCATATACTTTCCACAATGTGATTTTCCGGATTTAATTTGTGATGTGCTATCTCTCACTGTTACCAATAACCTACCCTTCAATTATGGGCTGCTCATGTCTTTGTCAGTGGGCAAACTTACAAAATCAGCAAGGGATCAAATACTTATTTCCCCCACTGTATCAACGCTTAGATATGTAGCAAATGGGAAAATTAGGTTCTTACCGTGATAATTTTCTTTCCTTTAGTCATAGCCGATGCAGCCATTACAGATGGGTTGTGTCCATCAACCAGCAGAGGGAGATAAAGAGCCCACTTTTTTCAGTGCCTCATACCAGCTTGCTCCACTGCCTCTCTTCAGTATTTGAAGCTTCCAAAGCAGTATGGCAAACCGCAATGGGAATAACATAAGCGTTCCTCACAGCGAATGATGGCCCTACAACAAAGGGCATTAACTCAGAATGGAGGGAATGAAACATCCTCCCGGAGGGCATAAACTCATCCTCCACTGAGACATAACTGGAGGGAATAAACTCATCCTCCAAAACATGAAACTGGAGGGAATTAAGTCATCCTCCTTTAATTGAACAAGAATCCTGAAGACTGTTTTCCGACTTTTTCCCCAAGGACGGAATCTCCAGGAAACACGAACAGAACCTGAAATAGATTTACAGCAGATAGCATCAGACAGGGAGGGATCATAGCTGTATCTGCTATGACTAAAGGAAAGAAAATTATCACGGTAAGAACCTAATTTTCCCTTCCTTGTCATCAAGCAGATGCAGCCATTACAGATGGGATGTATCAAAGCAATCCCTAGATAGGGTGGGAACAAGCCACACCACGCGCCAGCACTTGCGCTCCAAAATGTGCGTCCCTCCTGGCAGCCACATCCAGCCTGTAATGTCGGGCAAAAGAGAGCTTAGAAGCCCATGTTGCTGCACTACAAATCACTTGAAGAGAGAGTGCTCCAGTTTCAGCCCAAGAAGAGGAAATTCCTCTAGTGGAATGCGCCTTAAAGGCATCAGGCGGAGGCCGGCCGGCCGGCAAGCAAATAAGCTGAAAAGATAGATTCTTTAAGCCAGCGGGCAATAGTGGCTTTAGACGCTTGAGACCCTCTGCGAGGACCTGATAGCAAAACAAACAGATGATCAGAGGTCCTGAAAGAGTTAGTAACTCACAGATACTGCAGCAGAGTCCTGCGCACGTCCAACAGGTGCAATTGCCAAAAAAAGAGTCTGGAAACTCCTCTTCGACAAAGGAGGGCAAGAGAATAGGTTGGTTTAGGTGAAACGCTGAAACCACCTTAGGCAAGAAGGAAGGCACGGTCCGAACCGTGACCCCGGACTCTGAAAACTGCAGAAAAGGGTCTCTACAGGACAGCGCCTGGAGCTCTGACACCCGTCTCGCTGAAGTAATGGCCACTAACAAGACGGCCTTCAGTGTCAAATCTTTCTCTGAAGCACGCCGAAGCGGTTCAAAGGGAGCACCCTGAAGGGCCTTCAGCACTAGCCCCAGGTTCCAAGCTGGACAAGGTGCACGCACGGGAGGACGGAGCCGAAGCACCCCTCTAAGAAACCGTGCCACATCTGGATGAACAGCTAAAGACACGCCTTCAACCTTGCCACACAGGGAGACCAATGCTGCCACTTGCACCCGCAGGGAATTATAGGCCAAGCCTTTTTGTACACCATCCTGCAAAAAGTCCAGAATCGGCGAGACAAGAGCCCGCAGGGGTGTGATCTCTCTGGAAGCACACCAGACTTCAAACTGGCGCCAAATCCTGGCATAAGCCACGGAAGTGGAACGCTTGCGGGCTTGCAGGAGAGTGGTAATTACTTTATTGGAATAGCCTTTGCCTCTCAATTGCGCCCTCTCAATCGCCAGGCCATAAGACCAAATCGGCCGGCGTCCTCCATGGTCACCGAACCCTGTGACAACAGGTTGGAAACCAGAGGTAACTGAAGGGAATCCTCTACGAGCATCTGTCGGAGGACCGCATACCAAGGCCTCCTGGGCCAATCCGGGGCGACGAGAACCACTTCTCCTGGATGCAGCCGAATCCGCAGGAGCACTCACCCTATCAAGGGCCACGGAGGGAACACATACAGTAGGCCCAGAGGCCAGGGTTGAGCCAAGGCATCCAACCCCGCCACGCGAGGATCTCTCCGTCTGCTGAAGAAGCACGGGACTTTGGCATTGGAGCTTGTCGCCATTAGATTCATCACGGGCTTGCCCCACTTGGCACATATCTGCAGGAACACTTCGTCTGCAAGTTCCCACTCCGCTGGATCGATCTGATGCCTGCTTAGATAATCGGCTTGCACGTTGCTCTGACCTGCAATGTGAGCTGCCGACAGAAACTGTAGATGCAGCTCGGCCCAGTGGCAAATCAGTTCGGCCTGCATGGCTAGAGCTCTGCACTGAGTGCCGCCTTGTCGATTTATGTAGGCCACTGCTGTCGTGTTGTCCGACATCACTCTGACAGCCAATCCTTCCAGGGTCACTTGAAAGGCCAGAAGCGCCTGAAACACCGCTTTCAACTCTAGGCGGTTGATGGACCACTCCGACTCCTCAGGTGTCCATAGACCCTGGGCATGCTTCCCCTTGCAGTGTGCGCCCCAGCCCTTCAGGCTGGCATCTGGTACCACTAGGCACCAAACGGGGAGCGTCAGCGGCATTCCTCGCCGCAGCATGCTGTCCGAGAGCCACCACTCCATGCTGAGACGGGCCGCAGGGAGCCAAGTAAGTCTGCATTGGTAATCCTGAGAAATAGGAGACCATCTCCGGAGTAGGGAATACTGTAGAGGTCTCAGGTGCGCTCTCGCCCAGGGTACCACTTCCATCGTGGCTGTCATGAATCCCAGCAGCTGGACAATGTCCCAAGCTCGCGGGCGGGGCATCCTCAGGAGCAGACGGACCTGATTCTGAAGCTTGCACCGCCTTAGCTCGGGTAGGAACACATAGCCCGAGACTGTGTCGAACCTGGCCCCCAAAAACTCTAGAGATTGTGAAGGGGACAGGTGACTTTTGGCCATATTGATGACCCAGCCTAGAGATTGCAGTACTGAGACCACTCTGGCTGTAGCTTGTAAGCTCTCTGTTGCAGAGTCTGCTCTGATGAGCCAGTCGTCTAGGTACGGGTGAACCCTGATACCTTCTCGCCTGAGAAAAGCAGCTACTACCACCATTACCTTCGAAAAGGTTCGGGGAGCTGTGGCGAGGCAAAAAGGCAAGGCCCTGAACTGGAAATGTTTTCCCAACACCGCAAACCTCAGAAACTTCTGGTGCGGGGGCCAAATCGGTATGTGCAAGTAAGCTTCTTTCAGGTCTAGAGACGTGAGAAACTCTCCTGGCTGAACCGCCGCAATGAAGGAGCGCAGGGATACCATGTGGAAATGCCGCACTCTCAGGGACTTGTTCACTTCTTTTAAGACCAGAATAGAGCGAATGGACCCACCTTTTCGCGGCACCACAAAGTAGATGGAGTATCGGCCGCAGCCTTGCTCGGCGGGAGGCACCAGGGTCACTGCCCCTAACTGAATCAGACCTTGTAAAGTCTCCTCCACCTTCGCCCGTTTGACGGCAGAACCGCATCGGGACTCCACTAACACGTCTCTTACTGGGGCGTTGAATTCTATTCTGTATCCATCTCTGATCAGGTCCAGAACCCACTGATCTGAGGAAATCTTGGCCCACTCCTCGACAAAGAGGGAAAGCCGTCCTCCGATGACAGGCATCAAGGAGAGGGCTGGCGCACCATCATTGAGAAGGTCGCCCCTGAACTCCTGGTCTTGAGCCACCGGCTGCGGAACGCTTGTCTGAGCGAAAGGAGTTCCTCTGCTGACCACGGGCACGTGAAGTGAACCCAGCAGAACGCCCCGGGCGGTACCTTCTAGCTTCACGGAAGCGAGGTCTGTACGAGGAGTGGACCGCCTGGCCCTTAGAGGAAGGCCTCTGCCTATCTTCGGGCAAGCGCTGGGGTTTTGGATCACCCAGGCCTTTCACAATTTTCTCTAACTCCTCACCAAATAGGAGAAGTCCTTGAAAAGGCAACTTCACCAACCTTTGCTTAGAGGCCATGTCCGCTGCCCAGTGTCGTAGCCACAGACGACGGCGAGCCACCACTGCTACTGCCATTTGTTTAGCCGAAGCTCTGACAAGGTCATAAAGGGCATCAGCCAGAAAGGACAAGGCCACCTCCATCCGCGGAGCCACATCCAAGAAGGGCTCCGCTCCATCTCCGGGCTGAGCCACTGCCTGTTGCAGCCAAGCTAGGCAGGCTCTCACAGCATAACAGTTGCATGCAGACGCCCGAACAGTGAGACCTGCAATTTCAAAGGACCGTTTCAATGCTGTTTCCAGCCTACGGTCTTGAACGTCCTTCAGGGCAACACCTCCTTCAACAGGGAGGGTAGTTCTCTTTGTCACCGCAGTGACTAGGGCATCCACTGTAGGCATTTGAAAACGAGTCATATGTCCCTCACGCAGAGGGTATAACTGCCCCATAGCCCTGGAAACTCTCACAGGTCCCTCGGGGTCAGCCCACTGAGCCGAAACAAGCTCTAGGATGGAGTCATGCAAAGGGAAGGCCCGAGCAGCTTTCTTGGTACTAGCCATCCTGGGATTACCCGAGGAGGCCATGCCACTGTCAGGATATTCAATCGAGAGGGCCTGCAGGGTATCTGAAATAAGCGCTGGCAGCTCATCACGGTGGAAAATCCTCACCACGGAGGGATCATCCAGATCCTGTGGTAAATCCGCACCTGACTCTGGTTCCTCAGACCAAGAACGTCTGTCAGAGTTCTCCGAATCCTCACACCCCGACCACGGGGGGGGAAAAGGTGCACCACAATCTGAAGGGGAATTAACCCTTCTGCGCTTATCTTTAGGCCAAGCATCCAGGAAAAAAACCTCACTGGGCAGTCCCAGGCCAGAATCCATCGGTGGGGCAATCAGAGGAGCCTCAGGCGACCCTTGAGGAAGGGCTCTTTTCATCATGTTTGCTTTATGCAGCAAAAGCACAAAATCCGGGGAGAAAATCTCACCCTGGGCACCCAAATCCTGTCCGGTGCTAGCCACTCCTGAAATAACCTCATCTCGAGGTGCCCCACCCGGCTCAGGACTCTCCATGTCCACGGAGACCGCGCCATGCGGTGTAAGCAAAATGGCGCCCGCTGCCAGCTCAGAGCGGGAAGAAACATCGCTCGCCATGCTCGGGCCGGCTCCTACGCCAATACAGCACGATTTACAGAGCCCTGCTGCTGATTTGCGCTTGCCACAAGTGGAACAGCGCTTTACATTGTCCGCAGCCATCGCCGAAAAATGGCGGTAAAATCCAAAATGGCGGTTCGCGCCAAAATCGCCCCGATCGCGGGCCCACCCCATAGGAGTTGGAAAACACTCACCTCAAAGGATCTAGTGTACAACTACGATCCTGCTGAAAATCAGGTCAAAAACCTCTGTTCCAGCATCTCTGCGTTTAAAAACGCGACTTTTTTTTTTTTTTTAAGCTGTGAGGAAAGCAGAGGTATTGAAGACTCCGGAGGCTCAGATGAGTGGGAAAGGCAGGGAAAGGGCGAACCTATATGCCTGCATTCACTGTTGGTGGGTAAGGACAGGGAAAGCAAGGCAATATGTCCACATCCACAGAGGTATGGGTAAGGCAGGGGAAGGGCTAACCTATGTGCCTTTAAAGTGAAGCTGCTATAGCCTCCAACACCCCGGTTAACAACTGGCAAGCCAGGAACCACCTCCCGGCAGATTTTTCTGGAGCTCGAACAAGCTGCAGCCACCCTGCTAAGGGAGATAGAGAATACTGAAGAGGCAGTGGAGCTAGCTGGTCAGGAGGGCACTGTGAAAGTTTGAGTGCTCTCTATCTCCCCTGCTGGTTGATGGACATAACCCATACGTAATGGCTTCATCTGCTTGATGACAAGGAATGAGCCCTTCTGCGCTTCATATTCTGCCAATTATCAGGGAATAACGCCTCAGAGGGCATACCCAGGCTCGAATCCACCGGGGGGGGCATTAGAAGAGGCCCGTGCTGGGCTTTGTGGGAGAGCTCTTTTAAGCATTTATGCTTTATGCATTAGTAAGACAAAATCAGGGGAGAAAAACTCACCCTGGGCACCCGGATCTCTGCCGGGGCTAGTAGCTCCCATATCAGCCTCACCTCGAGGCCTCCCCCCGGGCTCAGGACTCTCCGTCTCAGCGGAGGTCGCGCCATGTGGTAAATTCAAAATGGCGCCCGCTGCCAGCTCAGAGCGCGAAGAATCATCGCTCGCCATGCTCGGGCCAGCTCTAATGTCTGTACAGCACGATTTACAGAGCCCCGCTGCTGATCTGCGCTTGCCACACTTGGAACAGCGCTTTACTGTCTCCGCAGCCATCGCCGAAAACAGCGGTAAAATTCAAAATGGCGGTTCGCGCCAAAATCGCCCCGATCGCGAGCCCACCCCGGAGGGCTCAGAAAACACTCTTACCTCACTGGACCGAGTATCACTGCTCCGGTCTCAAAGAAAAAGGCAAGGAAAAACCTCTGTTCCAGCGTCTAAGCGCCAAAGCGCGACGCAACTTTTTTTTTTTTTTTTTTTTTTTAACGCTGTCAGGAAAGCAGAGGTAAATAGAACTCCGGAGGCTCAGGTGAGTGGGAATGGCAGGGAAAGGGCAAACCTATGTGCCTGCATCCACTGTTGGTGGGGAAGGACAGTGAAAGCTAAGCAATGTGTCCACATCCACGGAGGTATGGGTAAGGCAGGGAAAGGGCGAACCTATGTGCCTTTAAAGTGAAGCTGCTATAGCCTCCAACACCCCTGCTAACAACTGGCAAAAGCACAGGAGCAACCTCCAGGCAGATTTTAGATGGAGCTCGAAGAAGCTGCAGCCACTCTGCTAGGGGAGATAGAGAATACTGAAGAGAGGCAGTGGAGCAAGCTGGTATGAGGCACTGAAAAAAGTGTGCTCTCTATCTCCCTCTGCTGGTTGATGGACACAACCCATCTGTAATGGCTGCATCTGCTTGATGACAAGGAAAGAGCTTCGAAATCCTTCTGCAAATCTTCTAGAAGAGAGGGTAGAAGTCTGTGGCCTGGGTAGAGTTTTTATAGCATCTGTAAGGTTTTTTTTAATTAGGTTGGTCACTTCCTTGACTTTATCACCAAACAAGTTCCACAACAAGGGAAAGACGCTCCTGGACAGAAGATTCGAGGTCGGAGACCACGACCCAGGAAAGACGCCGTATTGCTACTCCTAAGACTGACATGCATAAAGAGACATCAAAGGTTTGCCTTGCCAGATATTTATAACAATCTAGAAGTTTTCTGCAAAACTTATGGAACTCATTAGCTTTCTCAGAGGGAAGGAATTCAGCAAAAAGAGAGTACTCTGTATTAGAGATGTCAAGTAAATTGTGGAATAAAGTTGATAATATAATATGCGATTGATTAGCATTGAGACCTGAAATGTTCTGGCAAAAGCATCTTATGTTCTAGCTTCTTTGTATTAGAGGAGCAGAAGCATGAGATTTTACTACTACTACTACTATTTAGCATTTCTATAGCGCTACAAGGCATACGCAGCGCTGCACAAAAAGATTTTGCACTGGAGTACGTTTTAAAGCAGACTGCACAAGCAAGGAATGGTAAGGTAATTGTTTTTTCAAAACCAGTGCATTTCTGTATCCTGTACATTGTATCAATTTTCTTTGGAGCAACTTAAGAACATAAGAATAGCCATACTCTTAGCGCCCAATGTCGAGAGAGGTGGAGACCTCTTAGATACCAGTGCAAGCTGAGTCTTGGCAGCCATTAAGGTTGATACTACCAGTGCCGATGTATCAGCCCTTGAGGAGCCAAAAAGCCTCACCTGCCACGCCCTCTGTGTCCTCAACTGCATTTGCAGAGAGAGAACAAGAGTTAGGCTCATGGTCAGGTCCAAGGCACCCGATGCACCAATCACGAAAATCATCCGATTGCATTGAGTGCACTTTTTGAAGCCACTGAAGGTCTTGTTGAACACCAAGAAAAGAATCTCAGCCAAATTAAACTCCTCAATTGTGAGCCAGAAAAAGGGGCAGTGTTTAAACTGAGGTTCGGGCTTCAGCCTAAACGGGCCTAGTAATACATGAAAAATAAAGGAAACTTCAAGGGCCAAAAAATCTAAAAGAAATTAAAGGGAACCTAAGAAAAAGGAGAAATAAAGGAAAAATTATCCAAATGGACTAGAAAAAAAAAACCTGCACAGAAAAGCACTATTAGAAAGCACAAAATGCACTGTGAGGAGAATAAGATATCACATCCTTCCTGCTCTGAATGGCCCGTGCTCACATGTCAGGTAAGATGGAACCAGCACATATGCAATGGGATGCTAACTTCTTGATCTCGATAGTCAGCGTCCACACCAGGCTCCATGACATCACCCAGCTGTGATATTTATTTATTTATGCATTCTTGTATCCCACTGTTATCAAAAAAACAAGTTTTAGTTCAAAGAGACTTACAATTTACATTTGGTGTTTACAATGGTGATTTACAGTTGGGGCGAGAAGGGGATGTCGTTAACTTGCGTATTTATTTGTAGAATTTTTTGAAGGGGTAAGTTTCCAGTTCTTTTCTGAACTGAAGATAGTTAGTGATGCTTCTACTACTACTACTATTTAGCATTTCTATAGCGCTACAAGGCATACGCAGCGCTGCACAAACATAGAAGAAAGACAGTCCCTGCTCAAAGAGCTTACAATCTAATAGACAAAAAATAAATAAAGTAAGCAAATCAAATCAATTAATGTGATTGGGAAGGAAGAGAGGAGGGTAGGTGGAGGCGAGTGGTTACGAGTCAAAAGCAATGTTAAAGAGGTGGGCTTTCAGTCTAGATTTAAAGGTGGCCAAGGATGGCGCAAGACGTAGGGGCTCAGGAAGTTTATTCCAGGCGTAGGGTGCAGCGAGACAGAAGGTGCGAAGTCTGGAGTTGGCAGTAGTGGAGAAGGGAACAGATAAGAAGGATTTATCCATGGAGCGGAGTGCACGGGAAGGGGTGTAGGGAAGGACGAGTGTGGAGAGATACTGGGGAGCAGCAGAGTGAATACATTTATAGGTTAGTAGAAGAAGTTTGAACAGGATGCGAAAACGGATAGGGAGCCAGTGAAGGGTCTTGAGGAGAGGGGTAGTATGAGTAAAGCGACCCTGGCGGAAGATGAGACGGGCAGCAGAGTTTTGAATCGACTGGAGAGGGGAGAGGTGACTAAGTGGGAGGCCAGCAAGAAGCAGATTGCAGTAGTCTAAACGAGAGGTGACAAGGGTGTGGATGAGGGTTTTGGTAGAGTGCTCGGAAAGAAAGGGGCGGATTTTACGGATGTTGTAAAGAAAGAAACGACAGGTCTTGGCGGTCTGCTGGATATGAGCAGAGAAGGAGAGAGAAGAGTCAAAGATGACCCCAAGGTTTCGAGCTGAGGAGACAGGGAGAATGAGAGAGCCATCAACAGAAATAGAAAACGGGGGGAGCGGGGAGGTGGGTTTGGGGGGGAAAATGAGAAGCTCGGTTTTGGTCATATTTAATTTCAGGTGGCGTTGAGACATCCAGGCAGCAATGTCAGACAAGCACGCTGAAACTTTGGTTTGGATGCAAGGTGAGATATCAGGGGTAGAAAGGTAGATTTGGGAGTCATCAGCATAGAGGTGGTAGGAAAAGCCATGGGATGAGATTAATGAACCAAGGGAAGAAGTGTAGATAGAAAAGAGGAGGGGACCAAGAACAGAACCCTGAGGTACGCCGACAGGCAGAGGGATAGAGGTAGAAGAGGATCCACCAGAGTGAACACTAAAGGTGCGGAGGGAGAGGTAGGAAGAGAACCAGGAAAGGACAGAGTCCTGGAATCCAAGTGAGGACAGGGTATCGAGAAGTATGCTGTGATCGACAGTGTCAAAAGCAGCGGAAAGATCAAGAAGAATGAGGATGGAATATTGACCTCTGGATTTAGCCAGTAATAGGTCATTGGAGACTTTAGTAAGCGCAGTTTCGGTTGAGTGGAGAGGGCGAAAACCAGATTGTAGTGGGTCAAGAATAGCATGTGAGGAGAGAAAATCAAGGCAGCGGCGGTGAACAGCTTCTCATGGCTTTTGGTATTGGCCTGCTTGTCCTCGGAGAATAAAAAGTATATAAATTCTAATTAAAATGAGATTTTTAGAAAGCTACTTTTCTGAACTTTTCAAAAGATTTACAGTAGCTTAATAATTAACACAAGCTTTTGATAGTCAACATCAATGGCACAAAAATTAAATTAGAAAGCAGTTCACAGAAAATACTATTCACTGCCTCCCATTAGCAAGTGAAAAAAAAAAAGACCAAAACTGAAAGGAAATTAGCAGACACTATCATAAACCTAGCAGATGTTTTTAGGGTCATCTGTGAAAAAACACAGGCATAAGAGTAGGAAATCTGAGACTAGCACGACATCAGATGCCATCTAAAATAATAGCATTTCCTTATGGCAATGAGGCAATATCTGTATCAAATGCACAACACATTCTGTTTTAACAGTATGTGCATGTGAAAAGAAAAAAATCACTCATGAAGAGTTACTGGTCAAAAATGCTGTGGAGGGGTATTTTCGATATGTCGTTCAAATGTTGAAATAAACTTTTACAGGAAAATGTTTAAAAACGTGAGTCCATAATAGAAGAAATAAATACAAGTTTTTTGATATTGAAAAATACACAAGAAAAATGCTTAGAAAAAGGACATGCTGCAAACGTCAGACACGTCTTGAGATAAACCTCACCTCATGCAAAATGTACTGGTCCCTGCATCAAGAAAATGTCCACTGCAACGGCCTCCATGGGGCAAATGTGCATCTATACCTCCTGCCCATGGAGGAATGTTTCTCAGTGTGCCTGATCATGTCTCTGCACAGGGAACCTAATTTTTCAATGCCAGAGACAGAGCTCCTGGTCTGAGAGATTTTCATACACCACCACCTGACACCTCACGTCGTCTCTATGACGGCATGGAAATCTATTAGAGACAGCCTGGAAAGGTAAGTACGAAGCAGTGCACCCCAGGATCACAGCACCATTCATGTGCAATCACCATACATAGGCAGGGTAACAAACAGTGAGATCCCTTTGTTGTTGCAATATATGTTATTGATTTTTCATAAGAAAAAAATTACAAAACATTGGAGAAATCAGAATGTTCAGGATATCCAATGACAATTAATTAATATGTCTCCCCTCTCACTATCCATTCAATCCTGAAATGAGAGGCTGCACACATCTGGACTCCCTTCCGTGCTCCCCCCTCAGCACCAGCATCCTGCCCCATGCCTACATACTGATGGGAACATTGACAGCAGCTGACTAAAGTACATTGAGCTACCCAAAGGTATGCCTGCTTTACCCCACTGCCCATCCCCACCTCCCAGCAACACTGCACATGCTACAGAGAAAGGCCATCATGCCATCCTCTTGTGCCCATGGCCACCTCAATGCCTATGTATTACATACCCACCCCCTCAACCCCCCCCCCCCCCCAAAAAAAAAAAAATCTGTCTGTAGCCATCTGTCACAGGCTATGTGAAGAGCATTGCATAACATGTCCAAAACAAATTATGTGATGCCAAGAAAGCCAATCACCTGAACCCTGTCTCCATCAACTTGTGTTTTGTAGACGATTTGGCATCCACAGGGACCTTGAGGCGCTCAGGTGCCAATACAGGAAGATACAGCAAGAAGACCCAGGCCTCATCCAGTGCATAAGAAAGTGCCTTAGGGTGCAACGTAAGTCCCACTGACATTGCACCCTTATAAACAGCTCTGTCAGGGATCAAGGCCAGAATATGCAGCTACCCTCATGACAGTGTGCCCACAACCCCTAAATCCACTAGAATGTGCTGCAGCCAAACCAAAACCTATGAGATGACATGGAAAGAATGGGGAAAGAGGCAAGTTTACAGTACAGAGAGCGATCCAGAAGTTTGGGGAGGGACTGAAATCTTTGGCTCGGACTATGGCTTTTTCTGAAGTAATTCCTAGATTGGGGAGGGGAGAGGAAAGACTACGCAAAACAGAGAAATTCAATAAGTGGCTTGAGTCTTGGTGTAAAGAAGAAGGTTTTAGATACATAGGAGAATGGGGTAATGCGTGGAAAAATAACAGACTGTACTGTAATAATGGGCTACATCTTTCTGTGATGGGAAAAAGGATCCTTGGGGAGAAATTCAGACAGTATGTTTCTAGACATTTAAACTAGAGGGTGGGGGTGACAACAGGAAACAAGGGATTTTGGAAAGTCACCCCCAGAATAAACATGATGGCAGAGGGAAAGGTCATGTAAATATAAAAAAACACCCAAACTCACTAAGCACATGGAAAGCTATGTGCACAAATGCTCGTAGTCTAAGTAAAAAGGTTCAAGACTTGCAAGCCCTGATGTTTGAAGAAAACTTGGATATTGTTGCTATTAAGGAGACATGGTTCAACGATTCTCATGAATGGGATGTGACCGTACTGGGCTATAATCTTTTTAGGAAAGATAGAGAGGGCCGAAGAGGTGGAGGAGTGGCTCTGTATGAGAGAATATCAGAGCGGCTGAAATGCGGGAACCTGGGGAAAAGAAGAAACTTTATGGATCATCCTGCAAAGAGAAGACGGAACCTGTATCCACACGGGAGTTATCTACAGACCTCCTGCGCAAACAGAGAAGTTAGACAAGGATCTGATAGAAGATATTCAAAAGATTGGTATGAAAGGGGAGGTGCTACTGTTGGGAGATTTCAATTTGTCTGACGTGGATTGGAACGTCCCGTCTGCAGAATTGGAAAGAAGTAGGGAGATTGTGGATGCCTGTCAAAGTGCCTTGCTCAGACAAATGGTGACGGAACCCGCGAGGGAAGGGTCGATGCTGGATCTAGTGCTCACTAATGGAAGTGGTATTTCCGATATCCGGGTGGGTGCCCACCTATGTAATAGTGATCATCACACCGTATGGTTTGATATAAGGGCGAAGGCGGAGTGCAGACGCACAAAACTCAAAGTACTGGATTTCAGATGTACTGATTTTGATAAAATGAGGGAATACCTGAAGAAGGAGCTGTTGGTGTGGGAAGGCGTAGGATAAGTGGAAAAACAGTGGTCCAAGCTAAAGGCTGCTATAAATATGGCAACTGATCTTTTTGTGAAGAAAGTAAACAAAAACAATAGAAGCAGGAAGCCTATATGGTTCTCCAAACAAGTAGCTGAAAAATAAGAGCAAAAGAGGCTTGTTCAAGAAATACAAAAGAACGCAACGGGAGGATCATGGAAAAGATTATCAGATTAAACTGAAAGAAGCGAAGAGGGAAATACGGCTAGCGAAAGCGTGAGCGGAAGAAAAAAATGGCTAAAGATGTAAAGAGAGGTGACAAGACTTTTTTCAGATATATTGGAGAAAGGAGAAGAGATAGGAATGGAATTGCAAGACTGAAAGATAATGAGAATGGCTATGTGGAGAGTGATGAAGATAAAGCGAACGTGCTAAACAATTATTTCTCTTTGGTGTTCACGGAGGAAAATCCTGGAGAAGGACCGCGGTTGGCTGCCGAGGGAACATCTGGGAATGGAGTGGATACTGCGCTGTTTACGGAAGAAAGAGTTTATAAACAGCTGAAGAATCTGAAGGTGAACAAAGCTATGGGGCTGGATGTGATACATTCCAGGACACTGAAGGAGCTCAGAGAGGTCCTGGCGGGACCTCTTAAAAAATTTAATAAATAGATCTTTAGAGATGGGAGAGATTCCGCGAGATTGGAGACGAGCAGATGTGGTCCCTCTTCACAAAAGTGGAGACAGGGAAGAAGTGGGAAACTACAGACCGGTAAGTCTCAAGTCGGTGGTAGGAAAAATAATGGAGTCGCTGCTGAAAGAAAGGATAGTTAACTTTCTAGAAACCGACGGGTTACAGGACCCGAGGCAACATGGCTTTACCAAAGGAAAATACTGCCAAACGAATCTTATTGACTTTTTTGACTGGGTGACCAAATTACTGGATGAGGGTCGTGCACTAGATGTAATCTACTTGGACTTCAGCAAAGCCTTTGATACGGTCCCCCTCAGAAGACTCGTGAATAAGCTGAAAGGGTTGAACGTAGGACCGAAAGTGGTGAACTGGATAAGAAACTGGTTGACCGACAGGTGGCAGAGGGTGGTGGTAAATGGAATCCGCTCGGAGGAAAGGAAGGTGAGCATTATCTTTTGTGGCTTTAGTCTGTACACTGCTCTGTACTGTCCTGGCAGGTAGAGCAGTCTAGCAAGCTGAAATAAAGTATGAACTATAGCCTCCTTACAGGCAGAATGAGGTTTAAGCCACACTCATGAATAAATAACAGATATTGTTAAAGATCAAACTGTAGATTATATGCTTGATTTGAATGCTCTTTGATACCGTAACTTGAATTACAGGGCAATGCAATTAGTTTAGCTCAGACGCACTCACAGCCAGATTAACTTTAAAAACATAAAGGCAGAGCAAGAAGGTGGGAAAGATAGATTAGAATTGTTTTTTCTTTTGCACATTAATTTCTGTTGTATAAACTGAATTTGTAAAAACAGATAGCAGACAAATGTTTGGTTCTTAAAATGGGTAGGGCTGAACATGAGAAGAGGTTCTATGAGAGGACATCCAGAGCAAGACAGAACTTGTTATTTGTTGGGAAATTGCTTTTAAACTTGGGGAAAGGTAGACAGAGTTAAACAGGTAATCTATGTGTCTATTTTTAAAGTACTCTGTATATTTAGCAAAGACAGTTTAAGGAATAGGTTTTTTTGTTTGTTTCTTTAGCATTTAAAGTCTCTATTACAGTTTCATAGGCTAGCAGTTAAGGGACTATTTTAGAGTTTACCACAGCAACAGTGTAGAACAGAGCAGATAGTCAAAGAAACCTCAGTTTAGATTTACATAACTACACAAGTATTGCCATACTGGGACAGAACGCCCAGCATCCTGTTTCCAACAGTGGCCAATCCAGATTACAAGTACCTGGCAAGATCCCAAAACAGAACAATACATTTTATGATGCTTATCCTAGAAATATGCAGTGGATGTTCCTCAAGTCCATTTTAATAATGTCTTATGAACTTTTCTTTTAGGAAGCTATCCAAAAAATTTTTAAACCCCACTAAGCCAACTGCTTTTACTACATTCTCTGGCAATAAACTCCAGAGTTTAATTACACATAGAGTAAAGAAATATTTTCTCCAATTCGTTTTAAAATTTACTACTTTGTAGTTTCATTGCATGGTCCATAGTCCTGGTATTTCTGGAATGTGTAAACAAGCAACTCATGTCTACCCGTTCCACTCCACTCAGTATTTTATATACCTCTATCATATCTCCCCTCAGCTGTACTTTCTACAAGCTGAAGAGCCCTAGCTGCGTTAGCTATTCCTCATAGGGAAGTCATCCCATCCCCTTTATCATTTTTGTCGCCCTTCTCTGTACCTTTTCTAATTGCACAATATCCTTTTTGAGATGCGGTGACCAGAATTAAACACAATATTCAAGGTGCGGTCGCTCCATGGAGCGATAAAGGCATTATAATGTCCTCATTTTTGTTTTCCATTCCTTTCCTAATAATACCTAACATTCTATTAGCTTTCTTAGCTGCAGCAACACACTAAGCAGAAAGTTTCAACGTATCATCAACAACGACACCTAGATCCCTTTCTTGGTCTGTGACTCCTAACATGGAATCTTGCATGAAATAGCTATAATTCGGGTTCCTCTTTCCCACATGCATCACTTTGCACTTGCTCACATTAAATGTCATCTGCCATTTAGACGCCAAGTATCCCAGTCTCGCTCTTGTAATTTTTCACAATCCTCCCGCGATTTAACGACTTTGACTAACTTTGTGTCATCAGCATATTTAATTACCTCACTAGTTACTCCCATCTCTAGGTCATTTATAAATATGTTAAAAAGCAGAGGTCCCAGCACAGACCCCTGGGGAACCCCACTAATTACCCTTCTCCATTGAGAATACTGGCCATTTAACCCTACTCTCTGTTTTCTATCTTTTGATCAGTTTTTAATCCATAACAGAACTCTACCTCCTATCCAATGACTCTCCAATTTCCTCTGGAGTCTTTCATGAGGTACTTTGTCAAATGCCTTTTGAAAATCCAGATACACAATAGTCAACCAGCTCACCTTTCCTCAAATGTTTGTTCACCCCTTCAAAAGAAATGCAGTACATTGGTAAGGCAAGATTTCCCTTCACTAAATTCATGTTGGCTTTGTCTCATTAAATCTGGGCTTTTGAATACATTCTCTGTAATTTTGTTCTTTATACTAGTCTCTATCATTTTGCCCGACACAGACGTCAGGCTCACCAGTCTATAATTTCCCAGATCATCTCTGGAACAGTCTATAAAAATCGGCGTTACATTGGCCACCCTCCAATCTTTCGATACCATGCTTGATTTTTAAGATACATTAAATATTACTAACAATAGTTTTGCAAGTTCATTTTTCAATTCTATCAGTACTCTGGGATGAATACCATGCGGCACAGGTGATTTGCTACTCTTCATTTTGTCAAACCGTGCCACTATATCCTCCAGGTTTATAGAGATTTCAGTTTCTCTGACTGGTCTGCTTTGAATACCGTTTCTGGCACTGGTATCGCTCCCAAATCTTCCTTGGTGAAGACTGAAGTAAAGAATTAATTTAATCTCTCCACTATGGCTTTGTCTTCCCTAAGTATGTCTTTTACCCCTCGGTCATCTAGCGGGCCAACTGATTCTTTTGTCTCCAACATAGTCTTTTTTTCAAAGTCCCTCTTTGCCTTCCTTATCAGTGCTTTACATTTGACTTGCCATTCCTTATGCTGTTTCTTATTTTCAGTCGTATCCGTCTTCCATTTTCTGAAGGATTTTCTTTTAGCTCTAATAGCTTCCTTCACCTCACTTTTTAACCATGCTGGCTGTCATTTGGTCTTCCTTCCTTCTTTTTTAATACCGGAATATATTTGACCTGCGCTTCCAGTATGGCATTTTAAACAGCGTCCACGCCTGATGTATATTTTGGACCTTTGCAGCTGCTCCTCTTTAGTTTTTTTTGTTCACCGTTCTTACTTTATCATAATCTCCTTTTTAAAAGTTAAATGTTAACGTATTGGATTTCCTCTGTGTACTTATTCCAAAGCCGATATCAAATCTGATCATATTATCACTGTTATCAAGTGGCCCCAGCACCATTACCTCCTGTACTAGATCATGTGCCTCACTAAGGACTAGGTCTAGAATTTTCCCTCCTCTTGTTGGCTCCTGTACCAGCTGCTTCATAAAGCAGTCATTGATTTCATCAAAGAATTTCACCTCCCTAGCATGCCCTGATGTTACATTTATCCAGTCAATATTGGGGTAATTGAAATCACTCAATTATTAAGTTGACCAGTTTGTTAGCCTCCCTAATTTCTGATAACATTTCTACATCTGTCTGTTCATCCTGGCCAGGTGGATGGTAGCACTCCTTTCACCATCCTTTTCTCCTTTACACATCAAATTTCAATCCATAAGGATTCTAAGATATGTTTTGTTTCCTGCAGAATTTTCAATTTATTTTATTCAAGGCCCTCCTTAACATACAATGCTACCCCTCCACCAATTCGTCAACCCTATCACTATGATATAATTTGTACCCTGATATGACAGTATGCAGTGGTTATCCTCCTTCCATCAGATCTCAGAGATGCCTATTATATCTAATTTTTCATTTAGTGCAATATATCTTATTTCTTATGCTTCTGCCATTCACATATTTATAGGCACTTGAACCAATTAGAAGATTAGAAAATTAATTAGGGCATCCTTATCAGCCAGTATTAACTCTTAGAAACAGTGTACAATTTTAGAGAACTTTAGTCTACAAATTCCTACTCCATTAGCAATGTGATTAAGAAATTATCAATGCAGACAGCTGTCCAGCAACGAGATGGGGGCTATCCAGTCTTTTGCACAGTGTCACAAGTTTCATTACGTCCCAGTTGGTGAGAGGTCATATGTGTGCACTTAGAGCAAAGAGTTCACCTCTCCCCTCTCCAGGCGGTTCAAAACTCTGCTGCCCGTCTCGTCTTCTGCCAGGGTCGCTTTACTCATACTACCCCTCTCCTCAAGTCGCTTCACTGGCTCCCTATCCGTTTTCGCATCCTGTTCAAACTTCTTCTACTAACCTATAAATGTACTCACTCTGCTGCTCCCCAGTATCTCTGCACACTCGTCCTTCCCTACACCCCTACACCTATGGAACACACTCTGTTCCCTGGATAAATCCTTCTTATCTGTTCCCTTCTCCGCTACTGCCAACTCCAGACTTCGCTCCTTCTGTCTTGCTGCGCCCTACGCCTGGAATAGACTTCCTGAGCCCCTACGTCTTGCCCCATCTTTGACCATCTTTAAATCTAGATTGAAACCCCACCTCTTTAACATTGCTTTTGACTCGTAACCACTTGTATCCACTTGCCTCCACCTACCCTCCTCTCCTCTTTCCTCTACACATTAATTGATTTGTTTGCTTTATTTTTTGTCTACTAGATTGTAAGCTCTTTGAGCAGGGACTGTCTTTCTTCTATGTTTGTGCAGCGCTGCGTACGCTTTGTAGCGCTATAGAAATACTAAATAGTAATAGTAGTAGTAGTTCTAGCAGCTGGAGAACAGGTCCAATCCCTGGAGGCTAGGGTTGCAGACTTGGAGGAGCTCAAGCAGAGGTATATCCTATCCTAAGAGACTGCCTATCCTGCCTCTTTAACTGGGCTGCTACCTTAAAGCACACTCAATACACTTACGAACTCTCAGGTGTGAAGTTAAGGAACAGACCTTTTATTGATGCTGACTACTGGTGAGGCCCCATTTAGATTACTGTGTGCAGTTCTGGAGACCGCACCTTTGGAAAGATAATAACAGGATGGAGTCAGTCCAGAGGGCAGCTACAAAACTGGTAAGCGGTCTCGAACACAAAAAATATAGGGACAGACTTATGAACTTCAATATGTATACGCTGGACGAGAGGAGGGAGAGAGGAGATGTTTTAATATCTCAAGGGAATTAATGTACAGGAAGTGAGCCTTTTTCAACTGAAGGAAAACTCTGGAACGAGGAGGCATATGATGAAGTTAAGAGGGAATAGGCTTAAGAGGAATCTAAGAAAGTATTATTTCACGGATAGGGTGGTGGAAGTATGGATGGCCTCTCGGTGGTGGTTGTGAAGTCAAGCACTGTGTCAGAATTTAAGAGTGTGGGACAAGCACGTGGGTCTCTTAGGAAAAGGAAGAGTTAGGGGTTACAGAGGATGAGCACTTACCTGCCGTCATGTTTTTATGTTTCTATTTAGACCTAACCCTTGTGTCTTTCCTTTTTAACAGCAAAGAAAATTACACATTTCTCAATGTCTTTCCTTGTTAATTCCAGGGATACATTTATCATTTCTTCAGTGCATTTCCTTAATTCCCCTTACACAATTCAGTACAGGTCTGCTTCCTCCTGTATCTGCAAAGAACACTCAGTCTGTACATCTGCTGCAACTAGCTTATGGACAAGGAAGTCTCTTCAGGTTACACCTGGCCAAAACCACACCCTGAATTTCCAACTCAGTTTAAGGCCAAAACCAACTACTACATGTTTGGTTCACATCTGTTTCAACATAAAACACAAACAAGAACGTTATGAGTGTTTTGCCTCCAGTTCATCATATCAAACACATACAGTAGTGTCGCCTTTTTTTATCACTCCTGCTTGCAACATCCCCATGTCCAGGAATGATTTTAATACTGACTTGCTTAATTGATCCCAGCGCCAACCATCCCAAACTCTTTCTGTTCTCTCACCCCTTTTCAAGAACAGCCCTCTCTAGTTTACAACTGCACTCCCCAGTGCTTCTGCTGTTTGCAGTTTGGCTCCACTGGACTTCCTAGGGGTCTCCTGGGTTTCCACTAGAACCTTCAGGGTAGAATGTTGGGTTTGAACCAAGGTCTCTCACCCAGCTAGCAAGGGACTTGCAAATAACACCTAAACCTTCTGGAACACCAGGGACATCACACACCTACCCTTTTTGCCCGCTTCTCTACCTCTCTGTCAAGGCCTTCCCTCTTTGACCCCAGACAAAAAGGGCTGCCAGACAAAAAGTCCCTACCTCAGTTTTCTGCCCTTTTTATTTCCTCCTCCTTCCCCTATAGAGGTGCTCCTGGCTCAGGATAATGTCTGCTCCATCTTTCTCAGTTAGGGAAAAGTCCAATGCTGCGTGCTGGCTTACTTCCACCCTCTGATATACTGGCCAGTATGAAAATTTTCAGCCACACCTCTCTCTCCTAAGTTGATAGGGCAGCCAGAAAGTCTTCCTCCTCGTCTGCCAGATAGCTAGACTCAGTATGACAGCTCCCAGAAGACTCTGCCCTCTTTTCAGAACTGCTTCCTGTTGTAGTCTTTCATGCTTTGGCTGTTTTAGCCTACCCCCACTCCCCAAGCTTCTCCTACATAAGCACACAACTATGGAACGCACTACCATACGCCGTGAAAACAACATATGACCACCTAAACTTCCGGAAACTCCTAAAAACTGACCTGTTCAAAAAGGCATACCCCAACAATCCAACTTAAATGCCTTAACCATGCAACACAATGAAATAAAAGCTCGTACTGGACATAACTTAACTCTTCCTTCTTATGATTCCCAATGTGTCTGTCACACATGAACTTTACTCTACCATAACCTCACCCTGTATTTATTCATACCGGTACTGGCGATCGCCTCTACGGTATTATGTAAACCACACTGAATCTGCAAATAGGCAGGAAAATATGGGATACAAATGCAACAAATAAAATAAAAAAATCTAGGACTTATTCAGTTGATCCAAAAGGTAAATCATCAAGGTAACCAAACATTTAATTTGATTCTCATGTTAGCTATGTTACATCACTTAGTAAGTACATCACAGGTGAGGTCAATACCAAGGCTGGACCACTGGGTTGTTCAAATTAAATTTATATGTAGCAGGCAAGGTAAGGCAGTGGCTCTGCTCTCTTTCTCCCCGCTGAGCTCCTCCAGCAAGGAAGAAATGAACTGTGGCACAGCCAGTCACTCCCTCCTGTGCCGGATTAGACCTGTTTATGTGAACCACTGGATCGCAGTTCACATAAACAGTTGGGTCTAAGCCAGCACAGGAGGAGGAGGAAATGACCCGCTGTTCACTTCTTCTGCTTCTTGCCACATGAGCTTAGCGTTGGAGGGGAAGAGTGAGCTGAGCCACTGTTGCCTGTGCCTGCCCTGAAATTTTGTCACAGTGGGAGGTAGAAGAGAGCTGAGCCAGAGCTGCTTGCTGCCTTGTCATGGTCCTGCAAAACCCAGACGCCAGGCTTGATTTTTCAGTAGCCATGGTGACCTGGCACCCAAGGTCTGTCAAGCCTTGCTGTTTATCCATGTTTTACCCACTCTTACCCTATGATAATATTCAAGTACCTTTCTAAAGTAACTTTCTTTAAATTAGTCCCCTTATTTTATAACTTCTGATACTTTATCTTAACTATATTTCATCTTTGCATACACCCTATGCTATTAAAATGTTTTATTGCATATTATGTTGTCATTGTAATGTCATACCTTGTACTGTTATTTGAATATTTTTACTGCAGTAATTGTCTATTGCCTATGTTTTGACTTATTCTTGCTGTACACTGACTTGAGTGAATTCCTTGAAAGAGGCAGTAAATAAATCCTAATAAATGCAGCCTATTAAGTAAATCTTCTGCAGAACGTGTGGCAAAAATTATCAGTGGTCTTTGAGTAGGCAGTACTGACAACATGAATTTGGCATTAAACAAACACCAGTTAATGCAGCTTAATAAACAAACCCCTAAATTATATGTGAAAGTTTTTTTTAAAATTTATTCCATGCATTTTTGCTACTGCATGAATATTCTACATCATCCCTTTGATATCCATATATATTGTACATTGTAGCTTTTTATGTTGTTCAATGTTTATTAATAAATAATGTAATTCCACCACAAGTAAAGAAAGCAACTCTATACTTAAATAAAATATTGTTTAATTTTTACAAGTTAATTATACTCGGGTGGAAAATTCCTGAGCACTGGGATGCCCACAAATCAACAGTGATGCAGGCTTGGGACTGAAGGGACCTCCTTGCAGCCCAACAACAATTATTGCCAGACAATCTTTTTATTCGAAAAACAAAACACAAACTCTGAAGTATGGAATTTCACTGTAGGTTATATCACTTCATGACCTGCTTTTGCATCCTACAGGTGCTTTGTTGAGGAAGGAGTGGTTTGGTAGGGGAAGACGTGGAAGAAGTGACTAACAGTCAATGAAGGGATGTATAGTTCGAGAACTGTGTGGATATGGATATGTAGCTTTACACCTCAAAAAAAGCAGTAGCATAGCCAAGGGGAGACACCTTGGGGGCCTGGAACCGCCAACTCTGGGCTTGGACCTCCTCCAAAATTGTAGCACCAGATGAATGGCTGGTGGGGATACCCAAGTCCCTCCAGCTGAAGAGATTCACTAGCCGAGCCCCTGCTGCCTCAGAAGCAAGGAAGCTGGCGGGGTGCTCCAGCCATGGATGTCAGCACTTCCGTTAATGCGCAGTTCTGAGCATGCACAGGAAGTGCCGGCATCTGCGGTTGAGGCACCCCGCCAGATTCCTCAATGTCAAGGCAGCACGAATAGGGGTATGGAGACGAATCTCTTCAGCTGATGGGGCATACCCCCCAGCAAAGGTGTGAGAAAGGGGCAGGGGGAGAGAAAAGCTGAGAGGAAATGCTTGGGGTCCCCCTCCCCCACAGTCCACCCTGGGTCCCCCAAAAATTGGACTTCTGGCTACACCCCTGACTCTTGTACTTGTTGAATGAGGGAAGAGGGACAGGAATATAGATGACTGGCTAAGGAGTTCACTAAATGCCACTCGCCTCCAACTCTGTCTTGTCTTAGACCAGTTAACAGAATAATAAGTGTGGAAAACTATCAATAATACTGAGGGAAACTGATGTCAAAATGACAATACTGTAAACCCGCAGTTGCTATCAATACCACATATACAGTAAAGTCTCGATTATCTGACAAAAACGGGACCGACTCACAGTTGGATAAATGAAAAGATGGATAATATGGAAAACACTGCCTAAACCCCTCAAACAATGCATAATAAGTAAAGACTCTCTTGAAACATTGATGTACGCGTATATTACATCACGCTTAGATTATTGTAATGTTATCTATGCAGGGATCACTAAAGTTAATCTAAAAAGAATACAAAATACAGCGGCTCGCATGATTTGTAGGGCTCGGAGGGATGATAGAATAACACCTTTATTACACCAACTTCATTGGCTTCCGATTGAAGCAAGAGTTAAATTTAAAGTACTCACTTTGACACACAAGGCTTTTCATTTACTTACTCCTAGTTACCTATCTAATCTGACTATTCCCTATTCTCCTATGCGAACTCTTAGATCGCTAACAGATAATAGGTTAGTCATTCCTCTGCCTGCTAAGGCTCGATGGGAATCTACGCATGCATCGGCGTTCTTTTTTCTGTCTCCCTCTCTTTGGAACGGACTTCCAAAAGAGATTAGATTACAGGATTCCTACATTCACTTTCGAAAACTTCTGAAAACGTTTCTTTTTACAAACTGTATTGAACAGAATTTATGATAGCAGGGAAGGTGTAGAAGTTTTGGTAAATTATATTTATTATAAGTAATTGTGGCTTTTTTTTTTAGTAGTAGATTCTACTAGAAATGTATTTCTTTGTCTTTTCGGGTTGCTGTGCTTTTCTATCAATGATTGGAGTTCTTATTTGTTTGTTTGTATGAGAAGTATTTCTTTTTAATGTAAACCGTTCTGTTTTGCAATAGCAATAAAAAACGGTATATAAAATGAATAAATGATGATAATAAACAAAGGCATAAAATTCCTGATTTTCAAAAATTATTCTACAACAAAGATTTTTAACAGAAATAAATGTGATGACATCACCGGGGGTGTCAGTCAGATAAGCCAGATGGTCAGATTAGCGAAGGTCAGATAGTCAAGACTCAACTGTATATATGTACTTCAATCACCTTATTGATTACTTAATACAGATTTTAAAGTGTGCTCACAACTTTAGAGAGACCACCACAGTTCAAATCAATCTTTGACAAGGGCTTCACAAACCTGTCTTAGGACCTACCCACAATGTATATCCATGAGATAAAAATTTATCTCAAATATGCTCACTGAGGATAACCTGGCAGTGGGTTCCTCAGGGCAGGTTTTGGGAGCCTTGTTTTAGGCTTATGGGACTAAAGAAATCCTACTGCACCCCTGGCAGCACTTGTAAGTTTGTTTTGCACATTTGCTTCTTCTCCCTTATGACATCGTGTCTTGTATTTTAAATTTTTTCACTTAAAAAAAAAATACAAAAAATAAAAGGCGTGCATTTGGAACTATAGCTCCACCCCCTTTTTTTGTAACTGTTACTAAAGTACTTGTCTTTGATCCCAAATGGCGCCGGCGGTGGAAGAAAGTAAGCAGAACCTCCCAAATTGCAACACTACGGCCCCCCAGGTAACAAAACGAGGAACCCTAAATTTGTGGTGGTGGTGCTGCTGTTGTCTTTTACCTCCTAATGTTTCCGGCAGAATAGGGCTCCACGAAAGTTTCCTGGCGGTTAATACCACGTCGCAGCCCCGTTTACCAATAGCAAAGATTCCACGCAGGAGAATGGGATCAGCTGAAGGGCTATCGGATTTCAATATATCCTGTCCCCAGAGCCTCGGCCGCGCCTCTTCGAGGTCGGAGATGCCCAGCAGCGGCAGGGAGGAGGCAGATAACTGCAATTTGCTTTGATCGCACCAGGCGTTCACCCTGTGACGGAGAATTTTCTCCATACCAGCAGGCAGCAGCTAACTTGCTGGAGGCAACAACCCCTGTGAGTGACTCTTGTGGCGCGGTTCTGCTCGGCGACCTCGGCTGCCAAGGTAACTGGGGGGCGGATCCCACTGACTGTATTCTAGTTTACCTTTTGCCACGCGCACGCCTTGCATCCTCAGCTGCCAGGGCAACTGGAGAGGAGCATTGGGCACTGCATTGTTACCATCCTCGGTTATTTACCGCGAGTTTGGGCTTGTGTTTTTAATTTTCAGTACTGGCGGACTGCTCATTTTAGGGCTTTTTCCCTCTCGATTCTCGCTTGTTTATGCTTCCAGCCACAGCCGCTCCTGATTGGCTGGATGCGTCAGGACGCCAGGAATAACTCAGAGCGCCAATCAGGAGCAAATGTTTAGATGCTAGACAGGGCTCCCTGACCAATCACAGCGGCATTTCTGTAGAAGCTCAGCCACAAGGAAAAAAAAAAACTGTGGCTGAGTTACTGAGTTCAGAGAAGTGCAGCTGTTTACCTGCGCCTACGACCTGTTCAACATCTCCTACTGGTGAGTGACTTCTTCCCAATGAGTTTGGATAAAACACCTCCTGCCTGGTCCCAATCCAAGAAGGTTAGATTGAGACAACAGACGGCATGAACCTATCTTGCCCATTATGTGGTCTGAAGCCAGTATGCGGAGCCTGATGCCTTTTTAGTTCACCCAAAACAATAATAAACGCTATTGACAATAACAATAATAAACGCTATAAACAATAATAGCAAAAGATTATTAGACATTACGGACTACCTATGAGTGGTCCATCTATAAGAAGTCTATAGTTACTCTAGTTGGATAGACATTGCCTAAAAGTGGAGGATAAAAGATTTTTTTTATTTGACAGCTTTTTTATTTATTTGAAAGCTTCTCATATCTAGATATCATGAAATAAAATTGAACATCACTAAAACAGTTAAAAAATGTATTGTAGCTGGTAAAAACAGAAGTAATAAAACTCTACACTGTTCTATACAATACAATAAGTTTAAGTGAGGGTATCCAGTTTCCTGATAAGTTCATCTTAACTGTTGTAATCTGCCTTGGGAAGCCTGGAGGGGCATAATCGAACAGGATGCCCAAGTTTTCCTGAGGACATCCTTGCAGGACGTCCCCACAAAGGGGCGGGGAACCCGTATTATCAAAACAAGATGGGTGTCCATCTTTCATTTCGATAATATGGTCGTGGACGCCCAAATCTCAACATTTAGGTCAACCTTAGAGATGGTCGTCCCCGGTTTTCGAAGATAATGGAAACCGAGGACGCCCATCTCAGAAATGACCAAATCGAAGGCATTTGGTCCTGGGAGCAGCCAGCATTCGTAGTGCACTGGCCAACTGACATGCCAGGACACCAACCGGGCACCCTAGGGGGCACTACAGTGAGCTTAATAAATTGCTCCCAGGTGCATAGCTCCCTTACCTTGTGTGCTGAGCTCTCAACCCCCCCCCCCAAACCCACTACCCACAACTGTACACCACTACCATAGCCCTAAGGGGTGAAGGGGGGCACCTACATGTGGGTACAGTGAATTTGTGGTGGGTTTTGAAGGGCTCACATCACCACAAGTGTAACAGGTAGGGGGGGATGGGCCTGGGTCCGCCTGCCTGAAGTGCACTGCACCCACTAAAACTGCTCCAGGGACCTGCATACTGCTGCGATGGACCTGAGTGTGACATTTGAGGCTGGCAAAAAATATTTTAAAAGATTGTTTAGGGTGGGAGGGGGTTAGTGACCACTGGAGGATTAAGGGAAGGTCATCCCCGATTTCCTCTGGTGGTCATCTGGTCAGTTCGGGCACCTTTTTGAGGCTTGTTCGTAAGAAAAAAGGGACCAAGTAAAGTCGTCCAAGTGCTCATCAGGGACGCCCTTCTTTTTTCCATTATCGGTCGAGGACGCCCATGTGTTAGGTACGCTCCAGTCCCGCCTTCGCTATGCTTCCGACACGCCCCCGTGAACTTTGGTCATCCCCGCGATGGAAAACAGTTGAGGACGCCCAAAATTGGCTTTTGATTATGCCGATTTGGACGACCCTGGGAGAAGGATGCCCATCTTCCGATTTATGTCGAAAGATGGGTGCCCTGCTCTTTCAAAAATAAGCCTGCTGGTGTTGTAAAGCTAGAATACATTGTAATTAAATAGAAGTAAAATTAAACTCTCCTTTCATTGGAGCACATGGAATCACATCTTCACCTGTCTGTTTTGTAGAAGTTTACTTTTTAGATATACAAATAGATTATAAAGTTTTGAGCATGTTGCAGGGACAAGTGGTTTTTGTAAGTCAAAATCAAACATATAAATGGCAAGTGACTGACTCACTTGCAAATGCGCAGTAGAGACTTCCCTCTCTGTCCCGCCCCCGCGTCAAGACGTGATGACGGAACAGAGAGGGAAACTGCACTGAGGAGGGAACCGCCGAGGTCGCTACCACTCCCCCCCCCCCCCCCCCCCGAGGTCGCTAATACAGCCCCCCCCCCCCAGGTCGCCGCCGGACCCCCTCCACCCGGGCCGGGCCCTCTCTTCTCCATTGAACTTACAGCGCCGAAACCGAAGCAGGCAGATCAGCTCCCGTCGGCCTTCCTTCCCTGCCTGTGTCCCGCCCTCACCGACGTTACGTCACACAAGGGCAGGACTCAGGCAGGGAAGGAAGGCCGATGGGAGGTGATCTGCCTGCTGCGGTTTCGGCGCTGTGAGTTCAATGGAGAAGAGAGGGCCCGGGTGGAGGGGGGGCGGCGGCGACCCTGGGGGGGGTAGCGGTAGCAGCAACCTCGGGGGGGAGTGGGAGGGAAGAGGGGGAGGGGAGGGGCCTTGGAGCTGGGAGGGAAGCAGGGAGGATGCTGGACATGGGAGGTCAGAAGGAGGGGGGCCTTGGAGCTGGGAGGGATGGACAGAGGGGGGCCTTGGAGCTGGCTGGGAGGGAGGGATGGAGGGGGGCCCTTGGAACTGGGAGGGAGGGCAGGGGGCCTTGGAGCTGGGAGGGGAAGGGGGCCTTGGAGCTGGGAGGGGGGGAAAGACTGGGCCCTTGGAGCTGGGAGGGAAGGACGGAGGGGGGCCTTGGAGCTGGGAAGAGGGGGGGCCTTGGAGCTGGGAGGGAGGGACAGAGGGCCTTGGAGCTAGCAGGGAAGGAGGGAGGGCGGGGGGGCCTTGCAACTGGGAGGGGAGGGGGGAGGGAATGGGGCCTTGGAGCTGGGAGGGAGGGAGTTACACATCAAAATAAAACATACCAATACTCGCCCGTTTTAACGGGCTTAACGACTAGTAATACATATTTTGCTTCATGCAGATCTCTCATTTGTTTAAACATTACTAAATGGGTTATAAGCCCCTAATGCAATCCATTGGTTTTCTTATATGTTTGTTATTGTGGTGACTTATACTGTGCCAGAACTGAAAACACTTATCTCTTCTATCTGGTCAATAATAAAAGGAGCTCATTGCTAAAATCTATGCGTGTTGTTTAGAATACACCTGGTCTGTGCCTAATTTAAGTTTTGGCGTTTACACCAAGTTTAACTTGGCATAAATGCCCACGAATAAATTTAGTCACATGGACAACCGCTTGGCATATTCTATAAACTGCACCTAGATTTATAGAATACGCCTAGGTGGGGGGTTTTTCAGCACCAAATTTTCAGGCACCATATATAGAATCTAGCCCAATATGTAGTACTTGGTAGCACAGATAAAACAGTGATGGAATATTTACAGAGCAGGCAGCGAACAGATTTATGTTCCACAGGGTTCAGTTTCGCCACTGATGCAGCAACAGAACTTTTGAGGGCTACATCTGACTTTCCGACATTAAAATTGGCAGGGCTGGATGCAGAGTGGGAGATGATGTTGTCGAACTTTAAGTCTTCTATCAGGTTGGAGTTAAACAGCTTAGCTTTAATTGAGTATTGTAGATGTGAGCATATCCCTCGAGGGTTGCGGATTTTCAAGGCGCCCCAGATATCTAAAGACCAAACTGACTTTGTTAATGGAATATGATCCTTAATAAATGTTCCCTGGACCTGATGCTTCTCATTATTGAACATTCTAAGGCAGTTCTACAACAGGAAAAAGAACTGCTTGACAAAGAACTCAATAAATTAAAAGAAGAAGTATCGGGCCAGGTTTTCGAGCAGAGGCACTTGAAATTAAAAGAAACCCTCAAATCATTTAGGGAGAGCCTACGTAAATCCAAATTGAAAAAATTGACAAGAGACAGAGAAGACAATGTGCAAGGTAGAGTATATCTGTGGATGAAGCATAAGAAAGCAGTGGAACCATCTGAGGGGACAGGCGGAAGTACCTTTATCATTCAGAAAAAAGTGGCGTTTAAAGCCTTCCAATTCACTGACAGTTCATCGGGCAGCAGTAATTCTGATGATTTTTTAGAGAATCGCCATCCCAGGAAAACGTGAGGCAGAGGTGCAAAGAGAGGAGAAGTCAGGGGCCAACCCAGGACACGACCCCAGACCTGGTTGCAATTTTAGATACCTTGAATGTCATCCCGCCAATCCCTCTAGACCCGCTGGTTAAAACCTTCAAACAAATGGTTTTACGTGATATTGATCAGATCTTTGAAGGTGGTACATACCGGTTCCGTGACAATCTGACCAAGGCACGGCAGGCCTTAAGACATTTACAAAACAATCAAGATATCGTCATCAAGCGGGCGGACAAGAGAGGAGCGGTAGTAATATTGGATGCTGACAATTACACTGGTGAGGTAGAATCACATCTAGTGGACACCAATGCTTATTGGAAGCTTGAGCAGGATCCTACCAGTCGTCTACAGCAACAGATCAAAGAACTGATGCTAATAGGCTTTGATCAATGTCAGCAAATTTTTAAACATTGACTGCCATGGGCAGAATTAGTTCTGGACATTCACTGCTGGGCCAGGCAGTGGCCACCAGAACATTTGTGGATCCCAGTTATGCAGGACCTAGCTGAATATCAGTTGGGACCAGCATAAAATAAAGAGGTGCCCTGTACTCCTCTGATTCCCAACCCCCCATTGCTCCTGTCCCGATCCCCCCCAAAAAAGTCTACAACCTCTTCCACTCTCCCCAGACCCCCCTCCACCCCTCCGACAAGACTAAATCCCCTTGATAACCCCTCCAGTCAGAGGAGGGCGGACCCAGGAAGAACGGAGGGACGTCGGAGGAGGCATCACTGATCGCCGATCAGCTGTTCTTGCCCGTGCAGCACCTTCACACAGAGGTGAGAGGCGTTGCACGGGCCCGGTAAGGCGGTGGGGGGGTCCGGTGGAGGGGGGAGCGGCGGCGATGACCTCAGGGAGCGGGGCACGGGGGGCGGAGGATGGCGGGAGGCGGAGCTGTGTGGGAGAAGGAGAAATAGAGAGAGAGAGGAAGGGAGGGGGCCGTGGCTGCTACAGTTTTGAGTTTTGTTTTGATTATTTAATACAGGGGGAAGCAGGGAGCAGCGTCGATCTCGGGCGGGGGGGGGGGCAAGGGCGTCCATACAGGACGCTCCTGAAGAGTGCTTTTGCCCCCTCCCGATCCTCAGCTTCTTTGACGTTTTTTGGCATGCACAGAGCAGCCAGCATAACGCTTGGCTGCTCTGCGCATGCTTTACGGGCAGGTTAACGACGGGGATTACACTTCTTTAATGCATTCGACTTTCGTTAACCGAACATGTGGGACTTGTTTTTTTACTGCATTCTTCATTTTTTCAACTTCGGTAAGGACATTTACGTTTTTGATTTTTTTTTTACGTATGGTTGATGCATCTGGGCCTGAGACTGCTGAGAGAGTACAAGGAAAAGCAGCACCTGAGGCTGCCTGACCATGCTCCTGCTGAATGTTGGAGCAGGGAGAGTTGCTTTGAGGAGCAGTTGAAGGAAGGACACTGAACTGCAGAACTGTGAGTGCCAGACTCTTATTTTGTAGAGACAAGTAGATGCTTACTTGTTTTTATGTAAAATACTAACATATGTTTCGGCGAACATGCCTTGAATGAGAGCTGGTGCAAATTAAGGCAAATACTTTACATATGTACATGTGCAGATTAAGGTATTTCTTAATCTACGCCTGTATGTGCTAAGTCCACCCATGCTCAGCTCATACTTCACCTTACTGGCAAAGTATGGACCATTATGTTATATGGAAGTGGTAAGAAAGAAAGAAGGGGCACCTGACTGGGTAAAGGAGCACCTAATGAGAGGAGGAGAGGACTATCCAATGGGGGATGGGGAAGAAAAATCTGATGGGGAAGGAGGTTAGAGCAGAGACCTTGATGAGAAACAGGGGAAGTGGAAATAAGGGGGTAGTGGAAAAAAGGGTTTCCCAATGCGGAAAGGAAGCACCTAATAGGGTAAGAAAAGGGATATCCAATGGGGCACAATGGGGAAGAGTGACCTTGGAGGCAGCAGATCAAGGTCTTAGTGACAGAGGTACTCCAGGCTAGTAGAAGGAAGGTAAGAACCATTACAGGTGTGTGTGGTGGGGGCTTGAATGAAGAGGGTGGCTACAAAAAGAAAAAAAGAATTAAAAATCTGACATGCAGTATTTATTTGCTCTCAATTTGAGTCACTACAATCTTATTACTCCAAACTTCACAGGTTACCTGTTGCTGAGAGAATTCAGTTTAAAATTCAAAATTCTTACTGGGGAAATTCCTGACTATATGTTGAATCTAGTATCCTTGTTACATGGGTCCTCTATTAGATACAATACTCAAATCTTTTTCAACTGATTTCCAGTGTATAAGAGTTTAAAATCATTTAAACATCTCACATTCTCTATTCAATATCAATTAGCTAACTTATATAATGAGCTTCCATTGTATCTGAGATCTTGTACGCATTATCTTCAACTAGTAAAAAAGGCCCGTTTCTGACACAAATGAAACGGGCGCTAGCAAGGTTTTCCTCGGAGTGTGTATGTTTGGGAGAGTGTATGTGAGAGTGACTGTTTGAGAGTCAGAGTGAAAGTGTGAGCCCTACCCTCCCAATCCATGGCCATCCATGTTACTCTGTCACCTGCCCCCTCCATTCATCCCTATCCAGCATTTCCCCTCTCTGCCTGAGGCCTGCCCTGCAATCCATATCCATCCATGCCCATCTGTCCCCTCCATTCATCCCTATCCAGCAATTCCCCTCTCCCTGAGTCCTGCCCTTCTAATCCATGCTCCTCTGTCACCTGGCCCCTCCATTCATCCCTATCCAGCAATTCCCCTCTCTGCCTGAGGCCTGCCCTGCAATCCATATCCATCCATGCCCATCTGTCCCCTCCATTCATCCCTATCCAGCAATTCCCCTCTCCCTGAGTCCTGCCCTTCCAATCCATGCCCATCCATGCTCCTCTGTCACCTGTCCCCTCTATTCATCCCTATCCAGCAATTCCCCTCTCTCCCTGAGTCCTGCCCTCCCACTGCTCTTCCAATCCATGTCCATCCATGCTCCTCTGTCACCTGGCCCCTCCATTCATCCCTATCCAGCAATTGCCCTCTCTCCCTGAGGCCTGCCCTGCAATCCATATCCATCCATGCCCATCTGCCCCCTCCATTCATCCCTTTCCAGCAATTCCCCTCTCTCCCTGAGCCCTGCCCTCCCACTGCTCTTCCAATCCATGTCCATCCATGCTCCTCTGTCACCTGGCCCCTCCATTCATCCCTATCCAGCAATTGCCCTCTCTCCCTGAGGCCTGCCCTGCAATCCATATCCATCCATGCCCATCTGCCCCCTCCATTCATCCTTTTCCAGCAAGTCCCCTCTCTCCCTTCCATGCTCCTCTCTCTCCCATGTCCCAGCCTGGCCCGCCCTCTTCTCCCCCCCCCCTTCGCATCCATGCCCCCCCCCCCCCTTCACATCCATGCATCCCTTTGTTTTGTTTTTCTTCTTTTTAAATTTACCTCCGTGGCGGTTCCGGCAGCGAAACGTCAGGGAAGGAGGCGGTGCTCCCGACGTCTAGCTTTTCCTTCGCTGTGTTCCGCCTTCTTTTGAAGGCGGAACACAGCGAAGGGAAGGCTAGACGTCGGGAGCGCCGCCTCCTTCCCTGACGCTTCGCTTCCGGATTTGTTTGGTTTGATGCGAGGGCGGGGCAGAGATGGCTGGCTGGCTTGAAGGCTTCACACCACGAATCCACGAACCCTTCAGCCTGGGAGTGACGTCAGATGGCTTCATAGAACGTTGTCCTCAGAACGTTGAGGGTGCGTTTTATTATATCAGATGTAGAAAACATTTAAAAAGCTCGTTTATTCTGCAAAACGGGTTTATCCACTGCTTAGTATATGTTACTAGTTTGTTTTAACTATTTGTAGCTCCTGGATAGACTGGTCCAGCTCTTGATTACTGTAATCTTTGATATCTGTTCTTTTGACTGTATGATTCATCTGTCTTGTCCATAATGCCTGCCCTGTGGAGACTGATGTGCCATACATTTTTGAAAATACAAATGTGACTTAGGCTAGAAAAAACTGGGAAATACTGCCTTATATAGAGAAGGCCCTTGGTGCATTTTCTTGTAGTACCTTACATAGTTCATTTACATTTGAGAGTGCAGGAGGGCTATGATGTGGTGGGTATGATGTGCAGATATTTAATTTAGGTGTGACCCCCTCAGTACCTGGATTGCCCCTTTTTTGCACACTCCTCTTTCCTCACCAAATCCTTCTGGCTAACAAGGCCACTGTTCTTGGATCCTGGGGATGAAAAGATTAGAATAAAAAAATTTTGATTTAAGATTTAGGAGTCTGGATTCAGATTTAAAATTTATGAAAGTAGTTACTAAGGTTCATTAAGGAAATAATGCACAATATTTACCTCCTAACATTAGAGAAACATTAAAATAGGCTGCATAATAATAAGATGCAAAGCATGCAAATGAATGCACAGTTGAATAAGCAGCTTGAATTGAATTCCACAAAGTGTATTACTCATGGAAAAATATAGAAACAGAACATGATAGCAGATCTAGTCTGCCCATCCAAACCATCTACTATCCCTTGCTTTCACTTAGAGATTCTATCAGTCTCATTTTCGAAAGAGAAGGACGCCCATCTTTCGACACAAGTCAGAAGATGGGCGTCCTTCTCCCAGGGTTGCCCAAATCGGCATAATCGAAAGCCGATTTTGGGCGTCCCCAACTGCTTTCCGTTGTGGGGATGACCAAAGTTCACGGGGACATGTCGGAGGCGTAGCGAAGGTAGGACTTGGGCGTGGGGCGTCCTAGACCCATAATGGAAAAAAAGGGCGTCCCTGACAAGCACTTGAATGACTTTACCTGGTCCTATTTTTCTTACGACCAAGACACAAAAAGGTGCCCGAACTGACCAGATGACCACCGGAGAGAATCGGGGATCACCTCCCCTTACTCCCCCAGTGGTCACTAACCCCCTCCCACCCTCCAAAAACATCTTTAAAAAATATTTGTGCCAGCCTCAAATGTCATACTCAGGTCCATCACAGCAGTATGCAGGTCCCTGGAGCAGTTTTAGTGGGTGCAGTGCACTTCAGGCAGGCGGACCCAGGCCCATCCCCCCCACCTGTTACACTTGTGGTGGTAAATGTGAGCCCTCCAAAACCCACCACAAACCCATTATACCCACATCTATGTGCTCCCCCTTCACCCATAAGGGTTATGGTACTGGTGTACAGTTGTGGGTAGTGGGTTTTGGCAGGCTCAGCACACAAGGTAAGGGAGATATGTACCTGGGAGCAATTTATGAAGTCCACTGAAGTGACCCCTAGGGTGCCCGGTTGGTGTCCTGACATGTCAGGGGGACCAGTGCACTACGAATGCTGGCTCCTCCCATGACCAAAGGGCTTGCATTTGGTCGTTTCTGAGATGGGCGTCCTTGGTTTCCATTATTGCCGAAAATCACAAACGACCAAGTCTAGGGACGACCAGCTCTAAGGACGACCTAAATTTCAAGATTTGGGCGTCCCCAACCGTATTATCAAAACAAAAGATGGACGTCCATCTTGTTTCGATAATACGGGTTTCCCCGCCCCTCCACCGGGATGTTTTGCAAGGACGTCCTCAGCAAAAGTTGGGCGTCCGTTTCGATTATGCCCCTCCACGTTTTTCCCATGCTTTCTGATATAGTCTTTGTTTCTATCACCTGCACTGGGAGACTTTTCCACGCATCCATCACCCTTTCTGTAAAAGCAGTCTGATACTCTCAGGTGCCATCTTAAAGGGACTGGAGCTCAAACACGGGTGCTGTCCCTCCTCCTCTCCACTGTAAAGATCCCTGAAGACCCTACCCTCTGTAGGCCCTCGGGCATGTCTCACTCAATTCCTGGTGCTTTAGGGGGTCCACGGCAAGGGGGGGGGGGGGGTGAGAGTACTCCTATTAGTTGAGCTCCAGCTCCTTCAAGCAAGGCTCCCTTGCTGCATCAGGCTGCCTATTAGTGGCCCTCAAGATCTGAGGGAGCAGAATAGCTTGAGAGGTTGCAAGTTGAGTTATTCATTTATGATGGGTGTCACTAACCATATTTTACCACAGCTTATTAACTCCCTCTCCCCCAAAGGATCATGTCTGTAAGATAATGCAGTACAAAGAACAGAAGAGATTACCAGAGCAATCAATGGTGTACAGCTGACTTGTGGTAGTTGTCTTCAAAAATGAAGACGACTAATAAAAATCAGCTGTACACCATTGATTACTCTGGTCATCACTACTGTTCTTTGTGCTCTTTGCGGTGTGGAGATTGCATTATCTTACAAACCAAAAAAAGAAGAACCAAACATCCTTTGTATATTTGAGTATAATTGACTATTTGCCAATTGCATTCTTATTTAGATCAGGACAATTTGTTGCTCAGGCATAGATTATCCCACCTTGACTATTGTGATGACATCTTGGTAAGTCTTCCACAGAGTCAATATCTCACCTGCAACTGACAGAATAAAGTGGTGAAGGTTATTGGAGGTCTTAGGAGTTATGACCATTTTCTACAGTTTTTCAGGAATTCCACTGGTTACTGATCCAATTTAGAGTGCAGTTTAAGTTGCTGTCTTTAATCTTTAGGCTTAAGTTAAGTCAGGATCCTTTTTATTTATACAGGAAGATTGCACACTATCCCCTGAATTCTATAAATGGGTATCCAAATTTATGCGCATATTTGGGCGTACAGTTATAGAACAGGGTCAGTTAAGCACCAAATTGGCTCCTAATTGGATATAAATACCAATAACTGGCCATAACAAGTGCTAATTGGAAAAAAATTGTAGTTATGCACACAACTGACTTATGCCAGTCATCTAAAAATTGAGGGGCCCTTTTACAAAGTGGCGGTATGCCCAACGCAGGCTTACTGCTCGCTAAAAGAGAAGTACTGCTGGGCTACCACAGCAGCATGGCGGTAGTGCCCTCCCCCAGCACGCGCCATTTCCGGTGCTCCACAAATATTACAATTTTTGTAGCGCTGGTGTGTACCTGGAGGTAATCGGGCAGTGCTGCTCGCTGCCCGGTTACTGCTGGGTTAGCTTGGGAGCCCTTACCTCTCCTGAAATGGCTGTGCGGCAAATGCTTCACTTGCCGCATAGTCATTTCTTGAAAAAAAAACCCCAAAGACCTGCCTTTTACCCACTGCAATAAAAGGGGGGCCTCGGTGTGCATGAAAAACACCCTTTTGCGGCAGCTTCGTAAAAGGACCCCTAAGTACCTAATTTCTGTGGTGTACAATTCCAAAGGAGGCCTGGGAGGGGCACGGACAGGTCAGGGGTATGTCAAGCAACTGAGTGTGATATTATACAGTACTGCTATTTACACGCCTACCAGTACTTAGGTGTTAGCATTTACACCAGTCGGCTGACATAAGTTCTTGAGCCTAATGTTAGGTGTGAAAATGCAGACTTATATTAGTATTAAGTAAAGGATGTTGCCGCTTAGGGCTAGAATCTATATATGATGCCTGAAAAATCTGCGTAGAAAAAAATACACCTAGACATATTCTCTAAAGTACGCCTAGGTGTACTTTATAGAATAGGCCTAAATTTCCACGCGGTTTATAGAATATGTTGCACATCCATCCACGTGACTAAACTTAGTTGGAGGCAGTTACACCAAGTAAAACTTGGTATAAATCCTGAGATCGGATGTATTCTATAACAACATGCATAGATTTGAGAAACGCCCACGATGTGCCCCACGCCCCCTTTTCAAATATACAACTTAGAATCTATGTGCATCATGTTGCAAATTACGCTTAGACAGTTCGGCACGTCAATTCTAATTAATGCCAATTAGTGTCAATAATTGCTTTTTAAGTGGCAATTATCAATGCTGATTGGCTTAACTAAGTTGTGTGCACAAATCCAGAATACGACCGAATTTGCACATGCAACGTAAGTCGCGCTATAAAAAATCTGGGTGTTAGCGTCAGAATCTCTGGTGCCTAACTGTTGCCAACCTTTCTTACATTTACCCCTATGTTCTTCTTTGTCTTCTGTATTCCTAAACAATTGAGTGATGAAATCATTCTCAATGGTCATTTGCCCAGCACAGTTCCGAGCCTGTGCTTTGTCCGTGGCTGCTTCAAAGTGGTAAATTGAGCTTCCTCTGATGCTACAAATGGAGTAATTATATTTCTTTTAGGATATGTTAAAAGCTCATTTATTCTGTATTGCCTTCAAATGATTCAGTTATAATGGATGATTAGGTACAATTGATAAATTTATGAAATGCATTATTTAAATTACATTGTTATTTTACTGGACGATTTAAAATATATTATCTAAATTGTTGTAAATGTTTGAAAGTCTTATTTTTACCACACACCACATTAAGTATTCCCTATTTTAAATCTGTGTTACAGAAGACTGTTCCGCTTTCAGAGCCGTGATTATTTATTCCCTTCTGAAAGATTAAAAGATCAACAAACACTACATTACTCAAGCAACAGTTTTTAGTGTAAAAAAAAAAACCCTTAGCATCCCATAACTGTATTACTTCCAGTACTTCAAAAGGAGATATTACAGACCAACAATTGTATTGCTTATGTTCTTCTTTCCAGCATAAAGTTTGTAGTTTTCTTTCTGAAATAAAAAAAAAAATAGGTAGCTGCATATTATCTAAATAGGTGATAGAAACCTGGAACAAAATTGCTTTCAGCATTTTTATCAATATCATTAAATGTTTTGAGTGAAGCTGTTGCCTGGGAAGTGATTTAAACTGTGATGATAAAAAAGTAGGTTGTTTATTCAGTTTTCAGTGTGAATTGCTGTAGATTTTTTTAAAGCAGTCATAAGAAAACTAACACCGCATTAGTATTAAAAGTGAGAACTAGCTGAAACAATGCTGTTAGATTTATTTTCTTTTTCAAACTGATTTTCCTTTTTGCAGCTGGAAGGTGGAAGAGACAGAGGAGAGAGAATTCTCTTGCAAATTTAGCTGGAATGGAAGCACTGGATTTAGCAGTAGTCGGCTCATAGTAGATCTAGAAGATAACGCTTAATAGGTCATTTAAGTGAGAAGATAGATTTTAAGGGCTTTATAAGCAAAAAACAAGCAAACAAACAAACTACTGGTTAATATTCAGCGCATGGCAGTCATTATTTTGTTAAGCACTTGCCGAAACGGGCTGAATTAGGCCTAGATATTCAGTGCTGGGTCATATATGGCTGTCAGCATTGAATATCCAGGTCTTAAGTAGTTACTAGAAGTTATCTGTATGTTGCAGATATTCAACCAAGGGGGTTTTATGACAGGAGATGGCATACAACTATCTGGCCCATTCTGTGGGCTGAAGTCAGTGGGCAGAGCTTACCGCCATACTGTGTGACCCCAAACATTCGCAGATGCTATTGAAAATAGCAAACTTGTGAGTTTTATGACTGCCGATGTGTGGGGGTTTTTTGATAGTTTTTTTTTTTAATTTTATAGCTTCCCATATGTAACAGGAGGTGGTTTTTTTTTTTAAATCTCTGTATGGGGGGGGGGGCACGATTCATGGTCCCACTGCAGATGCAGGCGCTCCAGAGTGGCGGACTTGTTTTGGGAGCCGCAGGGGTCCCCATAACTGGGCCCTGAGATTCAGGCAGAGCCAAGGCCTTTCTTAAAGCTGCCTCCTACAAAAAAAACGAGCCTCCCGCAGCTCCAAAAACAAGTTTGCTGCTCCAGTGCACCCACACCCGCACTGCGGCTCTTGCCCCAGAACTCCTCTGGAGATTTTTTAAAAAAACTCAGCTTACATATGGGAAGCCTTCAAATAAATAAAAAGTTGTAAAAAAAAAAAAAACAACCCACACATAGGTAGTTATAAACCTCACAAGTTTGCTATTGTTTTCTATAGCGTCTGCAAACATTTGGGGTTACACAATATGGTGGCAGCGTCAGGGAAACAGCTTCAACTTTTTGATGTCATGCCATCTCCTGTCATAAAACCTCCTTGTATTCAACGGTGGTACCTGGATAGCTACCTAGTTAACCTAGGACAGGTTTTTTTCTTATCCTAAGTTAACCAGATAGCTATCTAAGTGCTGCTGTTGAAAATCGATTGTGCCCAGATAATTTCCAAGTCTGTCCTGACTCTGCCTTTGGATAGCTCTGGCACTAACCAGAGAGTTCCACAGTGGTCAAAATAGATATTCAGTAGTACTCTCCAGTTAAATGCCACTGAATATCAGCTCCTGATCAACACAATGTTATTTATCTGGGCAGGAGCCTCTCCTGCCCAGCTAAATAAGGTTGAAGATCAACCCCTTAGGGGCGCTTTTACAAAGCTGCGCTAAAAAGTGGCCTGCGCTATTTTTAGCATGTGGGTTATCTGCACACTGAGGCTACTTTTAGCACAGCTGTAAAATGGCTGCAATTTCTATTTTTCCATTAACGGCCATGCGCTAATTTCCCAATTAGCGTCTGAGCCCTTAGCACCACCTATTTACTAAGCGGTAAGGGCTTCTGTGCTAATCAGGCAGTGTGCAGCAATTTACCCACGCCACCCGATTAGAACAGGGCATGCCTACCCTTCGCCTCCAAACACGCCCCATGCTAAAAATATATATATATTTTTTAGAGCAGGATTGGTGTGCGTCAATCCCAGAACTATCGTGGGATGCCCGAGTGCGTCCCACGGTAGTGCCTTTTTAGGGTGTGGTTACCATGTGTTAGTGTTCACCGCCGCTTTGTAACATGGCCTCTTAGGGCCATGTTTACTAAGTTGCGCTAGAGGCACTTCCACAGCCTGATTATATAAATATAATAAAGAAGAAGAGGGTCATAGATTTATATTATATTATATTATATTATAGTTTGATACTGAAATATAGACAATGTTTTGAATTTTGGGACCAATGATTGATATTTGAGAGTTGCCTGCAGTTATTCTTTTGAATGTATACTGGTCTTTGCTCTGCTGATGGCCCATCACAATAGAAATTTACATTAGCAATAAGAATAATTGATTTTGAACATATCAGAATCTATGAGTCCTGTCATATATACGTGTTTCATATTTTAACTCAGAGAAACATTTATAAAATAGGCATCCTGTTTTAAAATCAGGCCCTGTTTGTTTATAGAGATGTACTGTATGTGTGGGAGAGCCATGTAGGCATGCATGGAATTGGGGGATGTGGGGATAGAGGATGGATATGAGGAGTGTGGGTGGCAGGAGATGTGTGTGTATACAGTAGTTTGGAGTCTGTGGGGTGTTTAATAGATGTGGGGAGATGACATGAACGCTGTTATTCTTTGTCAGCTTCTTCTGTTTTTCTTCTTTCTGGAAGTATTCCGCAGCCTCTAATTGCTTGCTATGATAGAGTAATAAGGGTTTGCAAACTTGTTCAAGGTTCATCTAGCAAGTTAAATTTAATTATTTTCTGTGGCTTCTTTGGAGAATTATTGTGCATGCAGGTGAACAGACAGACACAGGACCTTTTTACATAATTCTTTCCAACATTCCATATGTTACAAAAAAAAACAAAAACCATTGAGCAGTGATCTATGGGAAACAACATACCATCCTCCAAACTATCCTGAAATTCATTTTTGAAGTATAAGACAAATGATCATTATCAGAATTTCTTTCAATATTTCCCCATCTGTGTCATTCTTAAATGTAGCAGAACTGAGCCCGTGATGCTTCCATCAGTATATTTTAGTCGCTGGTCTAGAAGGTAGGATTAGTGCTTTCACTCCTTTCATTCTGATCCCTTTTTAGCCTACTTTCCAAAGGAAAAGAAGGCTTATGAGATAGCTTAACCTCTGTCTCTGTAGTATGTATGCAACTCCCACTAATAGATTTTTGTGTGTGTGTATCCAATCCACTCCAGATTTTTAGAACGTATCAGGGGCAACATAAGAACTCTGATAGGGGTGGGCTTTTTTTTTTTTTTTTTCAAATCCATGCATATACACATGGGTTGTAGATTGATGCTTGAGTGCACCCCTGAAAATAAACATTTAACTATGAAAAAATGTCTATAACCTAATTTTGGGAAGCCAGAATTCAAATGTATAAATTGCCGGTGTGCCCATCTGGCAAAGGGGCATGGTTTGAGCAGGATTAGTGGGTGGACTAGAGCAAGGTGCACACAGGTCCATTCCCCATTTCCGAAGTGGAAAGTAGTCCATGGCCCTCAAAATCAATGTTGGCAGTTAAACCTGCTCCTGAGGACATCTACATGCCAAAAATGCGTTGTGGCCAGTGGTGACAGCTCGTGCACTAGCTGTCATGACTGTCAATAGCACAGCTGCACTTACCGAGGAAATGGCTCCAAAGTACCATTAACACCCCCAATCCTCCTCTAATATGTTCAAAATCAGTTATGTTTATTTCTAATATAAATTTATATTGTGACAGTTCTTTAGCAGACTGCCACCCCCCAATCACAACAGCACAAGCCCCACGCCTGATCAGAACAGCACAAGCCCCCTACAGCCACAATCACAATAATACAGGTCCCCTATTTCCTGATCTCGACAGCACAAGCTCCCCAATCATGGACCCTCGAGCCATCCTCAGGAGTCACCTGGACCCATCCATGGTGACATACTTTAATGAGGCAGGAGTGGTCCCTTCCATTCCCACTCCATCTGGTCTGGTGTCAGAATGGCAGCATTGACCCCTAGCTGTAGTCTTGATGTATTACTTCTAAAGGTCAATCTTCCATATGAGGGCAAGTTTTGAAAATTGTAGACATCCTGACCTGGATGTCTCAATTCCGGTTTGTGCATCCTTTTTAAAATGCTGCTCGGCATTTTCAGCTGAAAATCCACCTAAATTTAGGAGATTGAAAGCTATGCTTCTTAATTTAGAATTGCCATAAATTTATCCCGCGATCCCAACTGGGTAGCTGGTATATCAAATTTTGATTAAACTAAGCTAAGAGGCTCATTTTCGAAACAGGAAAATGTCCAAAAAACGGCAGATGGACTTTTATTTTTTTGTCAAAACATCCAAATCACTATTTTCGAAAAACACTTTAAAGATGGTTTTCTAATGTAAAATGAGTTTATCTTGTTGGGCAGACTGGATGGACCATACAGGTCTTTATCTGCCGTTGTTTACTATGTATGTTACTATGTTATGCAGTTCATATGCATTTCATCTAAATCTTAAGGAAGCATGCTGGGGGTAAGATTTGGGCGTTCCCAAAACTTGAATTTTGTCTGCCATTAGGGAACAAAGCAAAAATTTCCAGGGATAAAAGTTAGATGTTTTGGTCTAGACCTGTTTCAATTACAACTAAGTCACAAAAAGGTGCCCTAAATGACCAGATGACCACTGGAAAGATTAAGATATGACCTCCCCTTACTTCGCCAGTGGTCTCTCACCCCTTCCCACAGCCATCTATGATAGCTTCAGATGTTATGGCCAGTCCTATTAGAGCAGCAAGCAGTCGCCTAGTGATCGGTGCAGTGCACGGTAAAGAAGAGGACCCAGAACCATATCCCACTGTAACCCCCCTGGTTCAAAAAGATTGATGCACTGAGCACAAAATCATCTGGCCATTTTCAAAACAAAAAGTTGGACGTTTTTCTTGTTTGGAAATGGCCATGTTCGCTACTGGATTTTTGGATGTTTTCCGCAAAATGTTCAAAATCGGATTTAGATGTCACATTGAAAATGCCCCTCTTTGGGGTCCTTTTACTAAGGTGTGCTGAAAAATGACTTGCACTAGTGTAGGCGCAAGTTTTGGGCACGTGTCGATCCATTTTTCAGCGCACCTGTAAAAAAGGCCTTTTTAAAATTTTTGCCGAAAATGGACGTGCGGCTAAATGAAAATTGCCGCGCATCCATTTTGGGTCTATGACTTTACCACCAGCCATTGACCTAGCGGTAAAGTCTCGTATGGTAACCGGGCGGTAATGACCTATGAGCATCAAATGCCACTTGGTGCGCATCCGAAAATAAAAATTATTTTTCAGCCGCGCGTATCAGAAGCGCACCAAAAATAAAATTACTGCAAGAGTCACACAGTAACCGGGAGGTAACTCCATTTTGGCATTCGTTGGGCGCATGTAGACACACAGCTTTAGTAAAAGGGCCCCTTTATTTCTTATATTAACATGATTTTTATTTAGGCACCTTACATCTTCAACTTAAAAAATAAGGGTGTCAATGCATTATTAGCTAGGGGGAAACAAGCTAACTCATGAGACAGGTAGTATTATTTTAACACGAAAGGCTTTAGAATTATACAAAATGCAAAGAAGATAATGAGAATTAAATTATTTTCTGAAAACTTTATCACTTCTTTCCAAATTTAGGGACTCTTATCAAGCCATGCTAGTGAGTGATTCCTGGTGCTGCAATGCCGACAATGCCCTTTCACTGTGAATGGACTCTGTCAGCATTGTTGTACAGGAACCACTAGCGCGGCTTAATAAAAAAGGCCCTTAGTGTGCTTTGGAATACCACTTAAATTAAATATTCTGCAATGCAGCAAAAGGCCTGAGTAATGTTACAAGAGCTTCAGCTGTCACTTCTTCAATGACACTGCATCCCTCTCCCAGAGAAGATACTCTTTTCATTTTGTCTTCCTCGTTTTATGTTCTTCCCAGGAAACATTCTGATAATGCATTCTCTGAATACCTCCAAACTCCAAATCTGAAAATGGAGAAAAATTAGAAAATCAAAATGATTCCATGTATTCATGACTGGGGAACATTCTAGAAATAAGCCTTTGACAGATAATATTTTTTCTTATGAAAATAATACCTATCTTTATATATGAAGGAAGGACAAAGGCAGCATCCTAGTAAGCAAAGCCATATGTGTTTGAAATGAAATAGTTATAATATGAGGGATCAGGATTGCCAGTTCTGTGCAGTTTGCCAGAACTGATGAAGATTCAAAAGCAAAAAAAAAAAAAAAGGTTAAATTCCCTTAAGAAAAACTGTCAGGTCTTTACAAGCAGAAAAGAAAAGTAAACATTTTAATCATACATTGTAACTTACCTTTTGAGAAAACTGGCAACTGGTACAATAAACCATTCAAAAAAAAAAGTCTGATTTTAGACGTGTTAGACACCTGTACAGAAGCAGACATGATTTTGTTACTGTTGTGCAAATGCTCCAAAAAATCAAATTAATTGCCAGTGGAACGGCAGTTGAAATGAGAAAGAAATAATATGGCAGTGGGAATAATAGTTCTGTGAAATGCTTTTGCCAACAGTTTCCTCATATGTTTGTTGCAGATCACTTAGCATTCGGTACTTATATTACACAGACTATTGATGTATTTATGGAGTATAACTTGATTCAATTTTTGAAACTGAGAATGTTCCACCAGCCCTGTATAATTTCTCTTGCACCAGTGTTGGTTTAACTGCCTCTTACAACAATGCTTGTAAATGAAACTTTTAATGGTAGACTGCACATTCCTATGACAGCCATTACGCTCTTACCACCATGCTGGCAGTGTGCTCATGCATGGTGTAATTTATTAATTTGATATAGTTCCTGTTGGTAGACATTAAACCCCTCATTCTGTAAACTTAGATGCAAATGTATGTGCTTTGCACATGTATTTGCATGCATAGTAGGGGTTACCACCCGGATTCTATATAGATCTTCCAGAGTTGAGTGCACAGGGCAGATGTGGATACAAATTAATGAGTTTACAAGGTACCAATCATCACTAATTGGAGTTAATTGACATCAATACGGATTTGCTCATTCATCTGGCCTAGTCGCTATTCTGTAATATCCGCATCTAAATTTCACGGTGTGCAACTCAAAAGGGGGTATGGTCATGGGAGGGGCATGGACAGGTCAGGGGCATTCCCAGAAATTAGTCAAGATGTTATAGAATACTTGGACTTGTGCACCCCACTGCCATCATTTGGGTGTGAGGATTTACACCAGGGATCTGTTCTGGGACTGCTGCTTTTTAACATATTTATAAATGAGCTAGAGATGGGAATAACTAGTGAGGTAATTAAGGGGGTCTTTTACAAAGGCACACTAGTGTTTTTAGTGCACGCTAATGATTAGCATGCTAAATGCTAGAGACTCCCATAGGAATATATGGGTGTCTCTAACATTTAGCGCATGCTTATTTTCAGTGTGCACCTTTGTAAAATGGGCGCACTAAATTTTGCTGATGACACAAAGTTTTTCAAAGGTGTTACTTCACAAATGGATTGTGAAAAATTGCAAGAAGACATTACAAGACTGGGCATCCAAATGGCAGATGACATTTACTGCCAGCTTCTATATATTGTGCCTACCTTTCTGCTCTTAAATCTTAAGTGTATTCCATAACAAACTGCGTAACTTAATTGGCTTAACAAGCCAATCAGTGTTATCAGCACTTAAGCAATAATAAGCACTAAGTGGCAATAATTAGAATTTATGCATATAACTCGCTAAGCATATGCTGTAACTCACTGCACCTAAATTTTAATGCGCACATCCAAAAAGGGGCATGGCTATGGCAGGGAAATGGGCATTCCCAAATTTATGTGCATTGTTAAGAATATATCCCAGTCCACATAAATCTACATGCAGGGATTTATACCATGTTTTTGTTGATGTAAATGGATGCACGTAGTTTTAGGCGCTGCGATATCAAGTAAGTGTATTCTATATATTGCGCTTAAATCTTATAGAATACACTTAGGTGAAAATGATTTCCACGTGGATTTTCCAAGCGCCATATATGGAATCTCCCTCTTAATGTGAGCAAGTGCAAAGTGATACATGCCGGAAAGAGGAACCCAAACTATAACTATGTGATGTAAGGATCCACATTAGGAGTTACCACCCAGGAAAAGGTCTAGGCATCATCATTGATGATATGTTGAAACCCTCCACTTGGTGTACAGCAGTGGCTAAGAAAACAAATAGAATATTAGGAAAGGAATGAAAAACAAGAATAAGAATATTATAATGCCTTTATATTGCTCCATGGTACAACCACACCTCAAATACTGTATGCAGTTCTGGTTACCGCATCTCAAAAAAATATATAGCAGAATTAGAAAAGGTACAGAGAAGGGCAACAAAAATGATAAAGGGGATGGGGTGACTTCCCTATGTGGAAAGGGTAAAGAGACTAGGGTTCTTCAGCTTGGAGAAGACACGGATGAGAGGAGATATGATAGAGATCTATAAAATACTGAGTGGAGTGGAACAGGTAGACATGAATTGTTTACTTTCTCCAAAAATACAAGGACTAGGGGATATGCAATGAAGCTGCTAAGTAGTACATTTTAAACAAATCAAAGAAAATATTTCTTCACTCAACGTGCAATTAAACTCTGTAATTTGTTTCCAGAGATTGTGGGTAAAAGCAGTGAGCTTAGCAGGGTTTTAAAAAGGTTTGGATAATTTCCTACAAGAAAAGTCTATAAGCCATTATTAAGATAGACTTGAGAAAATCCACTGCTTATTTCTAGGATAAATGGCATAAAATCTGTGTTGCTGTTGGCAGTGGCGTACCAAGGGGGGGCGGTCCGCCCTGGGTGCACGCCGCTGGGGGGGGGGGGGTCGCGCTGCACCCGGGGGGTGTAATTTTGCTGGGGGGGGGGCCGTGCTGCACCCGGGGGGGGGGGCATCGGCCAGCCTAGGAACGCCACTGGCTGTTGGGATCTTGCCAGGTACTTGTGACCTGGATTGGCCACTGTAGGAAACAGGATACTGGGCTTAATGGACCTTCTGTCTGTCCCAGTATAGTAATGCTTATGTTCTTATGTTTTAATAGGGGTAAGTCCTCACACCCAAAGTTGAGTGTGGGAATCCACTCTTAAGTTCTGTTCTATTCTATATAGGTTGAATAGCGCTAAGTGAACTTTATAGATTTGGCGCTTAGTGCGAATATTAATGGCACCTAACTTGGGTAACACAAACAGAACAAAATAACTGTGGCTCTAAAAAATCAAATTAGACAAAAATGTTGAAGAGTCCAGAATTGATGCAAGATATATATTACTAATCTTACTAACACGAGGAAAACACCTCAATACACCCGAACCCCGACTTAAGTTCTAGTGTCTTTCACTGGGGTTGTGGTGATCATCATTGGTCTTAAAAAGCTCATATATTTTTTCAATTTTTTAAATCCATTTTTATTTATTAAATTTTAGTCCTTAGTTTAAAACATATACTTGTTTTTTTTTTTGTATATTTGTTTCAGTTTCTTACTGCAAATAACTTTTATTCATTGTTTATTCCAAAAACACTTATGTTAGTCTTATTTCTAAAAGAAAAATAATCGAGCACTTAGGATGTTAGCTGAGTGCTCGACTTTTTTTCTAGTAAGCCAGGAATTACTCATCTGGCTAATCACAATGTAGATACTGGTGATCTACGCCACTGAAGCAGAGTGCCTATCAAATATCTGCTCAGGTAGAGAAGCATATGAAGCAGGAGACTGATGAGATGCTAGCCCTATGTGTTATAAAAAAAAATCTCGTAGTTCCTGGGCTTCTCCTTTAGTTCTTGTTCCTAAGAAAGATGGCACAACCCATTTCTGTATGGATTACAGGAGATTTAATGAATGTACTGTACCTGACGCCTTTCTGATGCCTCGGATGGACGAGTTACTAGACCACTTAACTGGGGCCCAGTACCAGACTACAATGGACCTTAGCCAAGGGTACTGGCAGATTCCCCTTAACAGCTACTGCTCAGGAGCCACCAGCATTTTTTTACCCCATTTGTTCTGTATGAATTTACTGTGATTCCTTTTGGAATAAAAAATGCCCCTGGTACATTTCAGTTCTTGGTGAATTGTCTGTTAGATGGACTCCAGTAGCATGCTAGAGCTTATCGTGATGTCTGACTGTACACAGCAATGTCATGGGATAACCATCTGATCCATTTAAGTGGAGTGCTGGACCGGATCAGGGAGGCTTACCTGACTATCAAACCCAACAAATGTCAGATGAGGATGGCAGAAGTGCAATATTTAGGGCACAGAGTGGGAGGTGGACAGCCAAAGCCTAAGCCAGCTAAGGTGGAAGCTATCCAGAGTTGGCCCACTCCCCAAACTAGAAAGCAAGTATTGGTCTTCCTTGGAACAGCAGGCTATTACAGAAAGCGTGTGCCTCACTACAGCACTATAGCTAAGTTCCTGACTGACCAGACTAAAAAGAGACTACCTAGAATCATTACGTGGTCCCTAGAATGTGAAATGGCCTTCCAAAAATTAAAGACAGCATTAGGTACCGATTCAGTACTAGTTGCACCTGATTAGCAGCAAAGATTTGTGTACAGACTGATGCCTCGGCATATAGTATTGGGGCTGTACTCAGTCAAGTGAATAGCAGAGGAGAGGAGAACCTCATTGTGTACCTGAGTCACAAGCTCCTTGACAGAGAGGTTGCCTATGCCACTATTGAAAAGAGAGTTTGGGCTTAGTGTGGGCCTTTAAGAAATTGCAACCATATCTGTATGGGTAAGACTTTACTGTCATCACAGATCACAATCCATTGGTCTGGCTTAACCCTTTAGTGTCCCGTGTTCCCATCAATCTGTTCCCATATGGCTTATTACGGGAACATGGGACACTAAAGGGTTAAGAGAGTCTCAGGAGAGAATGAGAAGCTACTCCAGTGAAGCCTGTCCCTGCAGATGAACTTCACTATACAGCACCAGAAAGGCAGTGAATATGGCAATGCTGATGGACTCTCCAGGAAGAAAGAGCCAGAACCGCCCTGACACTGGACAGTCAAGACCCAACCAGCGGTCTGTAGAGGCCACAGTCCAGGGTCTCCCTTTTAAGGAGGGAAGTGTGGCAAAATGGTGAATTTTCTAGCATATGAATTATAGGAATATTTCATGAATTATATTTCTTTAGTTTGGCCAGCAGGTGGTGCATTTTTGTGTTTAAAGCTGTTATAGAGAAATGACTGTTTCTTCTTTAGTTTGACACACAGAGGAGGTAACCTGCAGTGTTGTGGCCAGCTACTTTTAAAAAAATGTTGCTCTGGCCTCTGATTGGCCCAGGAGCTCAAATTCAGCCAGAATATACTGGCTTTTTCCCCAGTCTCAGTTTGGAAATAGAGAAAGACCTCTTTACTGAGACCCTGTGAGCACTTATATTCTGTAACCTGTGAGCAGCTATATTTCCTGTACTTCCTAGACACTATCCAGGTAGTGATAAAATGTTTAGATAGTTTTGTAATTACCTATTTTCCACCTGTTTTTATATTTCACTGTTCAGTATTTTTATGAAAATAAACATAATTGTTTATTGGCTCCGATGTCCTGGACTGACTAAGAATCCTGGTGATTTGTGTGTTGGGTCTGTGGGTGCTTTCTAGGAACTGTGGGACCACTGGGAGTGTGGTCCCAGTAAGCTAAAGATCACTGGGGAATACTTTCAGAGTGGGAGACTCGCCCAGAGGCAGTTGGGACCCAGTCAATGGGAGGAGGGTGCTAGTGTAGAGCACATGCCCAGGTGCAGGCAGACCTGAGTAGTGCTGAGGGCAGATCCCCTAAGTGGCCGTGAAGATAATCCCAGGTGAGTGATAGGCATTCCATGACAGATGTACATAGTTTTAAGCATTGAGGTATCAACTAAGTGTGTTCTTTATACTGCTCCTAAATCTAGGTGCCGCTTATAGAATACACTTAGGCAAAAATGTTTTCCATGTGGATTTTTTTAGGCACCATATATAGAATCCCCCCCCCTATATACCTTAATAAATATGCCTCTGAAACACTTGTTGCTTGTCTTTTTTTTAAGTTGCCAAAAAGATGAACACTGTAAAAGCACTATTTATTTATTTTATGCAACTAAAAATCTGTTGATTCAACCAACCTACCAATAACTTCTTTTATTACACATAGCTAGATGTACTAATGTGCATTACCACTGTAGCATGCTAATGTAGTTAACATGAATTGTTAGTAAATAGGTCTCATTGCATAAAATGTAACCTTTGGAAAATAGTACACATTAATGCCTGTTAACGCATAGCACCTTTCATTGCTTCTAGCTCACAGATTTCAACTAAAGCCTTTGAAAATTAAGCAGGTATGCACACAAAAGTGGAAATCAAATAATCACTTTCTACATCTGTATTACTACTATATTATAGGAGGTCACATCAGAAAGAGTGATGGGCAAGCTGAGCCACAACTAAACTGAGGAAGACTAACTCAGCTGTAGGAGTCAAAGTTAAGCAAAGTAGAATTAAGCAGCATACAAAGAATAGGTAGTGTGACTGAAATGAAAATACATCATTTTCCAATATTTTTACACTTCCTATGAGATGTTCTCCTAATCTTTTTCTTAGTCTTGTTCATTTCAGTTCTCTGTTGTTCAATTCTTCCCCTTCTCAACGTTTCACATTTCCTCCCTTCCTCATGTTTATTCAGTCTCCCTTTTTTTGCTACCCCTCACCACCACTCCTCTCTTTCCATGTCAATACTAACAAGACCATTCTCTCTTGGACTTTATGGATGGTATGCTGTCACCACTAACTTGCTGCTTGGACCTGGGGGGGGGCATGTATAAACCATAGTCTGGTAGACTGACCAATATTCAAGCATGTGCATTTCTGCTAGGACTTTTCTGTCACCACAGCATACCAGACAGACTGAGCTGCACTGTTGAATGTGTTTCCACTAGGACAGTGGTTCCCAAACCTGGGGGCTCCAAGTCAGGTTTTCAGAATATCCATAATAAATATTTATGAGATCTGCATGCAATTCATACAGACCTCTTTCATGAATATTCATTTTGGATATCCTGAAAACCTGACTGGCTGAGGAGCACCCCCCCCCCCCCCCCCAGGACAGGTTTGGGAACTACTGTACTAGGACTTCTAATTATAATTGGACTTTTGCCAGGCAAACCTACATTACTAGTTAGTTCTGTAACTATAGCTCACCAGTTTTATCCAACTGCAGGATAACCTGTGTTTTCTGCTAGACCTTCTAACAATTCATATTACCTTGCTATCAGGGCGGGATTAAAGCATAGGCAACCTAGGCATATGCCTAGGATTCAAGCATTTGGAGGGGCTCTGTATTATCTGCTAATTCAGTTGTTCCCAATCAGCATGCCCATGGGTACTGGTAGTTTGTTTTCCCTAGTATGCCAGTTGTTACCTGGCAAACAGAAGAGCAGGAGTGGGCCAAAGCTGCTACAACCTTATAGACTAGCCTAGCCTCCCTACCTATTGCATTCAGAGCTGCCAAGTTACTTAATTCCAGGAGGGAGATTACAGAAGTACCCCTTAATAATCATAATAGGGTAGCCACATATCCAGGACTGGTCTAAAAAGAAGGCATCAGGAATGCACATATGCACATAAATGCCAATATTCTGGCTATCTGCTATTCTAAAACAAATTACAACTAAATGCGATGGCATGTAGTGTTGGTAAAAAAATAAAACAGCGAAGAAGACTAAACAATAAAAGGGCGATGCTCCAGCTGTGTTTCGGCCTACAGGGCCTGCATCAGGAGTCTATTTGCAAAACAACATATAAAAACAGTAAGTAACTTTAAATTTGCAAATATGAGGGATCAAAACAGCTGTGTCGAGTCTTGTTCCTCTATCAATAAACATTGAAGTTTTATCTGGAGCATCATCCTTTTATTGTTTAGTCTTCTTCGCTGTGTTTTTTTTTTTTATCATACTTTTTGCGAAGATTTGTTTCGTCTGTTTTTTTGTATCATGTAATGTTGGTATTCACATGGGCAGAGTATGGGTAGAGTGTTTTCCACAAGTAAGCACTGTGCTCTAGTGAGTTTCAGTATTCCTTTCACATCCACTCATACAGAGATCCATTTCATTCTAAAGTCAAAACATATTGACCACAAAGAAAGTTTCTTCTAATATATTAACAAATCCATTTCAGCTTATACATGATAGGACTCGTTTACAAAGTGTGGCATTAATAGTGTTAGTGGCAGCACAGAACAGTGCTACTGTGCACCAGAGGCTGCATTTAATGGTCATGGGATTTGTAAGGTATAGACATGCTCATCATAGGCAAGTGTATTGCAGCGCTATCAAAAACAACTGATGCTGAGGCTGCAAGAGCTATTTCCTAGCATCAGAATTGGGTCTTCTAAAATTGTGCATCAACAGAATTGCATATGATTAATTTAGCACCACCTTATTATCTTATTATATGTATAGGCCACTGTCTCGAACAAATTCAACACAAAGCAGTTTAAAACAAAAAATCAGTAATAGTACATTGCAATATGATGCATAACATAATAAAAATTACAATAATTAAACTAAAATAAGTTTTTCTACAAGTTGATTAGAGATGTGATGTGGAAGCCACGTGACTCTGTTGAAACAGTAACAGAACACCGTATCTGTCTTCTATCTAAAAATTACTACACATATGTAGAAATAAAATCTGCTAGTACAGAAACCTCGCTGTACAAATAGTTTATAATGCCCAGGTATAAGAGAACATGGATCGGAGTGCATTGTCACTCATGCAAACATCAAGGGATTCATCTGGAGTGTAGCTGATGTCCTTCGATAGTATTTCATAAGTACATAAGTATTGCCATACTGGGAAAGACCAAAGGTCCATCGAGCCCAGCATCCTGTTTCCAACAGTGGCCGATCCAGGTCACAAATACCTGGCAAGATCCCAAAAAAGTACGAAACATTTTATACTGCTTATCCCAAAAATAGTGGATTTCCCCCAAGTCCATTTAATAACGGTCTATGGACTTTTCCTTTAGGAAGCCATCCAAACCTTTTTTAAACTCTGCTAAGCTAACCGCCTTTACCACATTCTCTGGCAACGAATTCCAGAGTTTAATTACAGGCTGAGTGAAGAAAAAGTTTCTCTGATTCATTTTAAATTTACTACATTGTAGCTTCATTGCATCCCCCCTAGTCCTAGTATTTTTGGAAAGCATGAACAGACGCTTCACATCTACCCGTTCAACTCCACTCATTATTTTATAGACATCTATCATATCTCCCCTCAGCTGCCTTTTCTCCAAGCTGAAGAGCCTTAGCCACTTTAGCCTTTCCTCATAGGGAAGTCGTCCCATCCCCTTTATCATTTTCGTCGCCCTTCTCTGCACCTTTTCTAATTCCACTATATCCTTTTTGAGATGCGGCGACCAGAATTGAACACAATATTCGAGGTGCGGTCGCACCATGGAGCAATACAAAGGCATTATAACATCCTCATTTTTGTTTTCCATTCCTTTCCTAATAATACCTAAAATTCTATTTGCTTTCTTAGCTGCAGCAGCACACTAAGCAGAAGGTTTCAACCTATCATCAAGGACGACACCTAGATCCCTTTCTTGGTCCGTGACTCCTATAGACAGCAACAGAATTTCTCCTTTCACTGACCCCTTGCTATGGTATTTTCCAATTTCACTTATCTGGAATTATGGCGGCTGTAGACTTTTACTGATGTGTTTTTGCTCTTTTATTTTGGGTTGGTGTTACAACAATAACACTGATGTTAATGAATGGACACAATTTAGAATCCAGCGCTATTGGTACTAGAGGTGAATTAGTATTTTGAGGTGGGTACTAAACTGAGCACCTAGAACGACAGGAACCTCAGAAAGGCAGGGGCAAACTTGCTGACAAAACTTTAGAAAACATGTTCAACTTCTCAGAAAACTGTCCATTCAGAAACTGGTGAAGAAATACTCTATTCACCTACACCAGTCTCTAGTCTTCTGTGTTAAAGCTTATTCAGCTGCTCAACACGACTGTGTTAAAATCCAGCTTCTTGTCATTTACTCTTCATTGCTTTGCAGAAAATTACCCTCCTATTAAATGACGTGGGTGATGAGTTGTAGCGGGGCAGTTTAGCACCTGCGTTTGTAAATGAGACCCAATGTGACTAAATTTGCCTTGTTGTCAGCTGATTTATATTTGCGATGTTTAATAAATGAACAGGGGTGTTTTGATTTTGTGAGCTCATTAAAATTACATGGGGAGTTTTGTCACTCCCCTTCATTTTTTTTATGCCATTTGACTCTTAGAGCATCATGACCCTCACAACAGAGAGATTTGATTTCATGTTAAAATAGGTGCTAATCCTTAAAAATTGGTTCTATGAAGTTGTAAAGGAGACTAGATAAGTTAAAAGCCTTGAGATTTATGTGTTACCTGTAGTACACTCGCCTCCTACCTCATTCCAAGCCTATTTTCAACGTTTTCGGCCTTACAGTTCCCTCCTTGCGGTTTCTCCTGAGTACTGTGGAAGAATCGTATCAACCAACCCTGAGAGCACCGAAGGTCAATCTCTTTCGGCCGAACGAATGGGAAAACCTGAATATTTTTCACTCGGGGTAATTAATAATTAGGGCATTTAAATATTGTCTTAGTATAATACTCCGGGGGTGGGGGGGAGGAGACGGTATACTGGACCTGATTCTTTGATTCAGCAAGAGGAAAGTTTCAGGCGTGTTATGGAAGAATTGGGACAACCGAAAATAAGGCTGGTTGTTCAGCTCGGAAGATTTGCTCAGCTGCCCTTTCTAAACCGAGTCCTGCAGAAAACGAACTACTACTACGATTTAACATTTCTAGTTTGAACTTCCTAAATTAAATCACCAGGAATCTGTAGCAGCTCAGACTAAATCATCGCCTGAACAGAGTAAACTATATCATTACAAGAAGGATCTGAAAGTCAAGAACAAGCGTCACAGAATAATAAAATGCACCTAACTTATCTGAAGCCATATTGTTGTCTGATGTTGTATCAGAAATACAACAATATTGGCATGAGATCCCAGATTATGAACACGATTATTTTTTTTGAACACTACATTTGTTTAAATCTTTTCTGTTACTAACTAGGTGTTTAACTTCTTCCTTTTGCTAGGTGCAGTCATTGGAAATTTTGGAAAAAGCTTCCAAATATTGATTAAACATTTAAGCGACTAAATCTGCAGACTATGTTCTTGCCATTGGCACTGGTTGTGTGGCATTTCTCTCCTCAGATGGAAGTAGTGTGTTCTGCAGGGTGCATTCATGCATAAACAATATCATTTTCATAAATTAAAACCTCTCCTGCATAAGGAACATCTGTGCCGCTCTTGGTTTGAATAAAAGATGGTGGCATGCGGATTGCCCTTTGACTGACTAATAGAATTTTTATGTTTCAGTAAGAAGGTACCAGAGGGTTGCTAACTATGGTAAAACGTTAAATTATTTTTAAAGATTAATTGTGAATGTTTCAAAGGCATTAAAAACAGCTGTTTAATTTAGACCTCTCCAGGAGTGCTTTCTATTGTATTTCTCGAAATGGTTATTTCCAGTGAACTTCTATGTGTATAGAGAAGCACAGAGCTGTAATATAAAGTTTTACCAGAATTTATATTAGTCATAGCTAGTGATCACCTCAGTGATGTACAGAAGGTCATACTGGAAGATATAAATTCTAGAGAGCTACCTGTGTGACGTGTGCCTGCTCTGCACTGAGTTCTTCTGACTGAAGGTCGGGTCTGCGGGTTGCCAGATTAATTGTGTTATTTGGAAATAACTTTTAACAGAGGAGTAGCATGAGGAAAGCATAGTGCTATGCAATTCCATCTTGTCGAGCTTGGTACAATACATCGGTGCCGTCCTGTCGTTGTCCAACACGCTTCCACGTGGAACAAAAGTGTTTTCCAAAATAAAACAAGCAGTAGCTATACTACTACTACTATTTAAAGACCATTTATTGTGCCTGGAAAAAGGTTTTTGTTTAGTAACCCAGGAATACTCAGCACGAAGGTAATGATGCTACCCTGCCAAGTTTGGCCTCAATTTACCAAAGGTTTTCCCCAGGAAGATAGAGCGCCATTGTATTTGAAATAGCAGCGAGGCTAGTCTCGGGGTACATCATTTTTGTTTTGCTCCTGTCTCCCATAATCCCCTCCTTTTGGTTGGAAACTATTTCATTCTTTATGGGGTTTTTTTGTTTGTTTGCTTGTTTTTTTTTTTTTTTAGATTTGCCTCCAGCTTTTGTTATGCTTTTGGTTTCGTAGTTATTGTAAGCCGGTGGTGGTGGCTAAACCAGAAGCTTTTGAAAATTGCGTGCACTTAGTTGTCCCTTTACAGACAGGTAAGGAAAAATAAGAATGAGAGCAGAAAATCTTACTGCCATTTGTTCTAATTGGAATCATAAAAAGCATAGGCTTTGTAATGATTGATCGGTTGTGTAAATTACTACTACTACTATTTAGCATTTCTATAGCGCTATAAGGCGTACGCAGCGCTGCACAAACATAGAAGAAAGACAGACCCTGCTCAAAGAGCTTGCAGGTTGATATTTTGTTAACATACAGTTTTATATGAGGCATTAAACACAGTTCTTTTTTTCTTTAGTGATATTAGATTGTAAGCTCTTTGAGCAGGGACTGTCCTTCTTTGTTAAACTGTACAGCGCTGCGTAACCCTAGTAGCGCTCTAGAAATGTTAAGTAGTAGTAGTAGTTATGAGTTCTGTGTTTCCAAACTAAACCTAGGGAAATAGGCACGGTCTGAGTCAGCATTGTTGCACAATATTGAAAACAACAACAACAACAACGTAAAAAGCCAAGTTAAAAATGTCAACCATACGAATCTGCTGCTATCAAGAATAATCTAAATAATGCTTTATTTAATCCCAATAGAAGAACAATAAGAACACATCTGTGCAGAAAAAGAACTACAAAATGGTGTAGACTTTAATTGGTTTTATTCTACAAATAATAAGTGTTTCAACTTTTGATGAGCTTTTGGAATGAAACAATAATCCCATAGGAATTACTTACACTAAGAAAAAAGTCACTTAAGAAGAAATGCAACAATGGACCAAGTGTTCAATACTATTGTTATAAATGGATGTCTTTTTTTTTTTTTTTTTTTTTTTTTGTAAATCCCAGTGTGCATTACAGCATAATATACAGAATTACAAACAAAATTACAGTACAAATGGATTCCAGTTGAACCAGCATTACACTTTAGACAGCACTTTTTTTTCTGGCCTGCATTGTACATACACTATCTATTGTTCTAATTACGTGATAAATGGTTTGAATTTAACTTAGACTACTGTACTAGTTGATTACAGCCCAGAGTTAATAACCTGATTCATTTTAAGCTCCAGTTCAGGGTATGAAAAACCATAGATTGTGTGAACATGGATTAAAAAAAACATGCAATTTTGTTGGCTAAAATCACTCCTCTCGTCAGGCCTTCTACAGATTCAGAGAATGCCAGGGGTAAGAAAAAATAGCAGTGCAGATCGCATGTGATAGTCAAGCAGCTTCTGAGTTTAAAAAAGATTGTTGGCATTTTGCTGGTAACATTTCTATACAATTTGTGCAAGTAGATGTGTCAACTTATATGCTTTAATAGAAAATATGTCATTTTCATATCTACATCCATTCAAGCATTATTGGGCTGGTTCACTTAATAGGAAAACAAAATTTTAGCTGGAAAGAAATTGGGAAGATTGTGCAATTATATTCGATTTGACAGGGAAGAAGTGCTAAGGCAACAGAACAACTTTCCAAGCACTTTTCTGCTGGTTTAAATTAGTTAAATTATTTTGTATAAATTAGATATAATTTTCCAATATGTATAAAAATTGATGGAGCTGCATGATTTAAAATAGGAAATTCACATTATAAAAGTCATTAAAAATTCTGTACAAAATCACAACAAAATAATTCAGCATGGGAAAGATAACAAGTAGTAAAATGGTTGAAAAATATAGACTTTTAAAAATTGGCCCATTAAAAATTGCATAGATCCTAATTATTGCTTGTGATTTTGTTATCCGGATCAGATAATTAACATGATCTTAATACAGGTACAAACTAATTTGTAATGTAGCTTTCAAATAGAGCTCTAAAAAAGAATATATCAGGTGAAGAGGAACATTTCATCCCTCTTTCTCCTAAAGGCAGTAATAACAATACATACATCACTAGAAGCGTGGGCTATTTGCACTTTGCAGCAATGGTACCCAATGGGCTGCCCTTTGTAAACAAGACAGTCAATGTATGCGCAGTTGGTTTCATTACTTTCCTTCTACAGATAAAGTTTTTCGACGAATTAATCGTGAAAGATGGCGTTCAGTTGGGCACTCATGACACGTTCATGATGTGAATGGCTATCGTATGACACAATGCTGTCTATGGGAATTTCACAGCGTGAGGCTGTGCTAGAGAACAGTGACCCATGGCCTTGAGCTCCTACCAGACTTGCGGTTGTATAGTGCATGGTAAAGGCATAATTCTTATCGAACTCTGACGGAGGCTCGTGCTTGAAGGAAAAGTTCCCATTGACGCTGAGGGGCGGGCTAAGGGGTCCATCAAATGATGGACTGGTGCAGTCTGTGAGAGTGCTTTCGAAAAATGACTCCAAGGCTCCACCATAGGAAAGTGGTTTAATGTGGAATATATGGGAGCTGTCCATATTACCGTATGGCGGACTAGGAAGACCAGGAGACTGATAAGAGTAAGGATGCAGTGGAAAGGAAGCACTTGCCGGTTGCATATGTGGTGGCATATCCTGATTCTGCTCTGGAAGGAAAGTCCTAGGATTCAGTTGAAGACACCCAGCCACTAGGTTGGTGGTAGGTTGTGACAAGCCTTTGCAGAGGGTCTGTACAAAGGACACCAAATCCGGGCTTTTCCCGGATCTCAAAATTTCAGAAAGAGCCCAGATGTAGTTTTTGGCGAGGCGCAGGGTTTCGATCTTAGACAACTTTTGCGTTTTGGAGTAGCAGGGCACGACCTTGCGCAGGTTATCGAGCGCAGCATTCAAGCCATGCATGCGGTTCCTCTCCCGAGCGTTGGCCTTCATGCGTCGCATCTTGAAGCGCTCCACTCGCGCTTTGGTCATTTTCTTCTTTTTGGGGCCGCGCCTCTTCGGCTTCTGATCGTCATTATCTTCTTCCTCGTCCTCTTCGTCGTCGTCGTCGTCGTCGTCCTCCTCCTCCTCCTCCTCCTCCTCCTCGTCCTCTGGATGCCGGGAGATAAGGGGGACTTCCTCCTTCCCCTCTTCCTCCTTGCAGATGGGTTCCAGCGCTTCGTCCTTCTTGTCCTGGGCGTTCAGACAGTCCTCTACCCATGCCCGAGGGCCCCGCGTCTCAGACACTAGTAGTCCATTTTCTGTGTAGGATTTGGTCATTTTCAGCTCCTACGATTTTGAGGAAAGAAAAAAATATAAACATAAAATAGAGAACTAAGAATAGACTGATTTAAAAATAGACTATCAACATTATTGGTGCTCTGTAAATTGATCGTCCTAACAAAATCACCATGTGATTATCTTAAAAAATAAAACAGTGTCAAATTCAAAGGTTACATAAATCAAACAGAATCTATAAATTTCATAGTAGTAGACTAAAATATTTCTTGTAAACCGTGCTTTCAAAATTAAGACAACAGCACTGTAAATTATCAATTTACAAAACCTAGTATTTTTTTCCTATATAAAACAGGCTATTGCTTTCCCGCAATCATAAAAAGCTCTAAACTTAAATACTGTTACATAACTACTAGGGGACTTAATCATATTATACTATTCAAAATTCCATCTAGTGATCACCGACTAGTATATAAAAATGCAATTAAGGAAAGGACACAAATGAATGCACCTGCTTTTAGTTTTCAGAGTAGAGGTGTTTTCCTAATAGCAGCGGCGGTTTTTTTTTTTTTTTTTACTTCCATAGCAAGAGCTGGGCTATATTCAGCACTGGACAGCGCACACTCCGGGATCAGGTGCAAAATCATTTCTCTGTAATAAATACGTCCATTGTACGGCCCTTTTGAAGGTTGCAGTCCTGATTTTGACTTTGCCATATCACGCTCTGCTAACACCTTTTGCATTTAAAAACCCTGAGTTCTTTGATGACTAGATGCAGTAGGGGAAGCAGATTCAATGCAACAATTGAGACTTGCTTGTCTCACTCCTGCTTCCGCTCCGATGGCTTCCTCTCGCACTGTAACAGGTAGTAGATACTCATTCGCGCCCTTCTGTCACATATTCTCCAGATTCCTCACTTGCTAGAATTCTGCAGAAAACCCTTTCCCAGGAAAGATATTTGCTTTTCTGTGCATTTCATTTTTCAACCAAGTCTAATCATAGTGCTAGAGAAAACCTAATTATTAATACTCAGCCATCGGAAGGCTATAATTATTCTAACCAAATTCAAACTATGGCAAAAAAGTAAAATCAAACAATTTTATAGTTTGTACCTGCTGTTTCTTTCTCAGCAGATACAATTTTCAGAGGTCATTTATTGGAGAAACAACATCAAGAATTGCTATGTTATTGATAAAGTATAGTATTTTTTTTTTTAAGTCGTGAGGGGTGCAAAATTACCTGTGTATTTGTGCCCTTTGCGATGATAGTCTCATACCCCTGCCAGAGCCGTGGTTGGCGTGACTGGCGAGCTTGTGTGCAGATTTTATTCCTCTTATTTCTGCGGACTGCCTACGGGACGCTCAGATTATATAGAGGCTCCCGCGAGGCTGTCACTGCTTGAGAGAGAGAGAGAGAGCGGGAGGGAGAGAGAGAGAGAGAGAAAGCGAGCGAGCGCCCAGATCCGAAGGTAAATGCTCCCAATGCTTGAGCTTTTCTCTGCCCTTCCCCCAGCGAGTTCAAGCCCCGCCTCCAAACCTTTCCCGGCACGCGCCATATGGCAATCCACGTCAAGCGAGCGGCGCGGGTGTCACGTGAGCAGATAGATTTGTATGCAGCCGAGCTCTCCCTTCCATCCCTTTGTGGCCAAAAGAAAGTGACCATCTGTCGCCAGTTACAGACTCCGCGGACCTGTTTCTACCCGCAGGATAGATTAAACGTTTCAGGGGGGAAAAACGGGGGGGGGGGGGGGGGGGGGGGGGGGGGAAGGATTCGAGTGCCCAAGATCTCTCTGTATTGTGTTCACAGGTTACAAAGAAAAATGTTGGGAGTCCCTCACTTACTGAGATAGAAAAAGGAATGAATCGAGCTAACTTTCTTGTTCTAATTAATGGTTGTCCTCAGTTATGTACATAGTTTCATCTGATGATGATAATAATTATTATATTATCACATAGAATAAACATGTTGTCCTTGCCAGGTGCTAATTATTACTTACCTCACAGAAGCCATAATTAAACTGCATTTGAAATTGTTGGAACGGCTGGAAATTTTAATGTTTTATCTGCAGCGAATAGTTTGCCACTAATATAGTGAGACAGTTTTATTGTCAAATATCACGAAAGATTTATTTCCTTATTTTTAACTACTGCCTTATTCGGTCAGATGTGATGCTTCCGTAGTCAAATGATTATGTTACTGAAAATTGTGTTATAAAATAGCTCATTAAGCAATTTTTAAAGAAAAATTTACTCTACGTGTAATTAAATTTTCATTTCCTGGGTGCAAAATCCAATTCATACCCTGGACATACCTTACCTATAAACCTCTTTTCCGAACTCGTATTTCCATAAATTCAGTTTAAGATTTGATATATGACTGGTGAGGAGAGGGTACATAGATGAAATTTCTATCATTTATAGATTAAATCGCCCTTTATACCTCTAAACTTTAGTTTCTCAAATCAGGTGTACGCATAACTTTTAACAGATTTTTTTTAAAAATAATTATTCATTCATTACTTTTTGGTTACTGATTTGTTTTGGAACATGTGTTACAGAAGTTGTGGATTTACCATATACACTGGAAATCATGTAGGATAGCAATAAAAGAACAAGTACTGTTACAATATATCAGGACATGTTTGGGCCTCTCGGGTCTTTGTAAGGCAAAGCAAACACGTACGGTGCTGAAACATATTTGAGATCTCTCTTTGCTGTTTTTAGGTCGCATTAATGTTTATTTTCCCTAATCTTCGCTCTTGTATACAGGTGACCATAGAGAGTGAATCAGACGCATTTTCGGCTGAAAACAGAGACAGATGTCATTGTAAAGACCGTCTGTGCTTCTGAGAATTCCTTCTGTATCTTTAATGTATACATATGTCCGTTCTTTACCTACATATTTGTGTATGTGTCATCTCATGTGAATGCTATAGATGTAGCTGTCGATATATAATGATATCTTGTGTTTGTTCTTGTATCTGTGTTTTCTTTTATAATTTAGCAAACAAATGGTGATTACTGGCCATTTAAGAAAAGCGGCAGCTTATTCTGCCTGGCTTCATTCTTCCATGCAAAATTTTCTCATTTAAACTGTTCTGGTTTTATCGTATAAGCCGATGCGTCACGTTGCTGAATTGGATACCAGAGGGAAAAGTCTCTGGGGCGGGCGGGAATGAAGGGGAACGTAAAATGCAAAGCTTTTGTATTTCACAACCGTTCTTCACGGTTTATTACTCTCCTTTCCTCGCTGGGCTTTTTCTTCAATTGTACAAGAATTTCAAGATTCAAAATTGAAGGTTGACTTTTCTTCTTCTTGCCCATCGATGACCAGTTTAGGACTTTTGCTTCAAATGTATTGAAACTTTTTTTCCTGATTTATTTCCTCATGCATTCTGTTAGTTTCGTCCACCTGTGCGGCATAAAACCCGAAATAATATGACACTCAGGAAGAAAGAAAGATTGAAAAAGAGAGACATCTCAGAAAATTGAGGACATGGGTGATATCTAAATATAGCAAGGGAAAGGCTGAAGAATTCTTATATTACCACTTTATAAATACTGCCAATATAGTAAAACGAAAATGGATTATGTATGACGTGGTTCGGTTGGACTTGATTACAGTAAGCTTTGCTTGATCTAGCACAGAAAATAAGCCCAATATAATAAGCAAGCAAGAGGTTGTAATCAGGTGGATTGGAACCAACTTTTGAGCTCCTCTCTCTCTGGCTTCCCTTTCAATTTCTCCTCTTTTGCTTCCTTCCTTCACCTTATCAATCTCCTTAGCTCGTGCTAACATCTTGTCCATGGGGGGGGGGGGGGGGGGGGGGAGGGGAGGGGGGAGTTGTGCCACGCGCCGCTCAACAAAAGCCCCCTTTATGCCTCTTTGCATAAGGGCAGGCTGTGTCTCGTGCAGGATGGGGTCTAGAACCCTGCTCATGCCAGTACACTATCACCATACTCCAATCCAGCGCGCCCATATTCCCCACTGCCCCAGTCCAGGCCAGCACACTCCACATCAGTGCAGTTCTTGTTTCCCACAGTCCCAGTACACACTATTCCATTAATCTGGTGCAATTCTGCTCCACACAATATAGCCCAGTCATACACAGTCAATCCATATCTTCACAGCCTACTTCAGCAGAAACCATCCTGATTCTGTCATGTTGATTACAATCATAACTCATAGCAGCAAACTCTAGAACCATGCACACACCTGTGTCTTGCAGCACAATCAACTCCAGGATGGCCAATATCAGCACAGTTGTTACATTTTAACCTATATTAGTACAGTCAACCCACATCAGCACACTCTAGCCCAGTGGTTCTCAACTCAGTCCTCTAAACACACCCAGCTAGTCAGGATTTCAGGATACCCACATTGAATATGCTTGAGATAATCTGCATACAACCGAGGTAGGGCATGTAAATTTATTCCATGCATATTCATTGTGGGTATCCTGAAAACCAGGACAGGGTTGAGAACCCCTTGCTCTAGTCTTATCTAGTACTGCATCTCATAGCCACACCCCACACAGAACAGTCAACCCACAGTTCATGTGAGGATACTCCATTCTTATGTATCACTGTTCCCATCAGTCCTAACCCACAACAGCACACTGTGTACAGGCATATCCCTGCTCTGTTCTGTTCTACTAGCATTAGCACACTCCAACCCAGCTCCCCATGGTAGGACAAACCTCAGCACAACCAATCCATAGCCATACAACATACTGGTGCATCATACTGCTTACAACCATAGCCCATATCAGCATATTCTGGTTTGGTCCAGTCCTACTCTCCACAACACAACCCTAGACCTGCCAAGTTATGCAGTAGCAGGAGGCAGATCATTTGGCCAATTCTGGTACTGAATATACATCTCAATGCAGTGAGTTATTTGTAGTCTCTAATTCTACTTAATGCATTATGGATCTGCAGCATTGAAATCGGTGCTGGAGGTCCCGCAGAGCAACAGGATAGGGTTAACAGAAATCCAAGAATGGTCTGTGTAAAATCTTTTCCCTGTAACTGGTAACCTAGCAGCTCTTCAACCAAACACCAGTCCTGTCTCATTCTTCCCCTCCAAAATATATGCAGAGCAGTCCAAATCTGCTCCACCCCTTCCAATCTTTCTCTCTATTGAATACTCCAAAGTTGCGCCCTGTAATCTGGCACGATACTGACCACATTACCATTGCTCACACAGCAAAGACCAGTACCTTATTCTCTGTAATTCCACGTTCTCCATTTCAGAAAAACACATTCTAGCTTTGCTTTTCACATTTCAGCCTTCCACAGAAAGGAATGGAGAGTAAAACTGAGAATATACCTTTGTATCTATTCACTTTCGACTACACTAAGTACTGTGTGCATTTCTGGCCACCTCATCGCTAGAAAAATACAGTGGATCTAGAAAACGCACAAAGACGGTGACCAAAAAGCCTATGAAGGCTTCATCTTGGAGAATCATGACCAGGGTGGCATGGGAAAATATGAGTGTGTAGGAGTACCAGCAGCTTAGTGAGCCAAGGTTGAAGACCGTTTTCTCTCGTGGAAGCAGGGAATAACTCATGCACCTGAAACTGCTTTTGAGCTCAGGTTTGGAAAAGACAAGTAACAAATCAAGATACAAAGAGAGAAAGGTTGTTTACCATTTCAAATATCATTAAGATGAAACTAAACAGCACAGTTTTGTTGTTGTTGGGAGATGTGGTTAGGGCAATTAGCACAGATGGATTTAAAAAAGATTTAGATACCTTCCTGGAGGAAAAGTCCATAAAGTCACTGTTTTTGTTTCTAGGTATGAACAAGAAGGGAATGTACAGTATTTACTCCGTGAGATCCTTCAGGGTATTCCTGGCCTGAACTGCAGACAATCAGAGAAAAGATGTTGGAATTTGTTTTGACCTAGTATGGTACATCTTATGGTCTTATGATCCAAAGTGTAAACACATTATTATTGAGTGGATATTTTCTCGTATCTGGCAGCCAGTGATATCCTATAACCTTTCCTACACTAAAGTCTGAAACTGAAAACATAAACTTTTTTTTTTGTAGGCGCAAGTTAGGGTGCAGCTGTAGAAATAGCAATGGCATATTAGGATAAATATTTACTACAAATTACTAGCAATATTATTTGGTGAAAATTTCTTCTTTAGCAAGAAGCCCCGCCGTTTGCAGAAGAGATCCAAGATGGGGGGAGAGGAAATGTTGTTTGTATATTTAGATTATATATATATTTAAACCATCACTGGTCTCAGCAAAAACGTACAGGAAGATTTAGTAGAACATAGGATAGAGGAGCTAGTAAAATTCATTGCAAAACCATCCTGACGCTATCCCGCCCCAGTTAATCTCCAAGGCTAGTGGCTTATCTTAATTAAGATAATTGATTCATATTGCACCTGCGAGGATGGAAAAAAATAGATTTTTGCCTCCAAATCTCTTAAAGCTATTAGACTAAAAGAAAGCCTCGGTTATTCTTTAGTAAATAATTTACTCCCAACAGCCCGACTGATTTTCGTGTATTGATTTTTGTTTCTGAGTATGGACTTGTGCTACCGATTCTCAAATGTCACCAGGAATTGAAGAACAGGCCAGCACATTTTTTTTAAATAGGAGTATAAGTGTGCGAATCTCTTTTAATATAGGTCTTTCAATGTTATTTAGAATGGCTTCTGCGAACTGGCAATCAGGCTGGAGCTGGATCGAGTTGTACCTATGGCAGAGCCTTAGCCTCTGATGGATTATCCAGCTTAGGTTTAGAATAAATATCAGATTCCACTCCGTTTCAGCCTGAGTCTCTCTGGGTCAGTCTCTGATTCTGCTGACTCAGCCTCGAAGTGGGGTGAGTTCAAGCTTAGTGTGTGATTCATTTCTCGGTCTTGGTTTTTATGTAGCTCAGGTCTGGGCTCGACTCAGTACCTCTCATAGACTGATGCACGAGTTTTTCCAATGATTGAGACTTTAGCACTGACTTTTACCGGGGCTCGGACTGTGCAGAATTCACTTAGGTTTCATTGTCTGAGAAACGTTTGGCAGAGACTGAGGGAGAGTTCCCAACGAAAACAAGAGCCAGACAACAGTGGGGGGGGGGGGGGGGGGGGTGGATCTCAGGTTTCCGACGCCTAAAAATTAGGACCAGGATGCTGACAGATCCTTTCTCTCCCCCCCCCCCACCAACACACGCCCCCTCCCTCATTCCCAGAACTACTAGACACAGATTCACAACAGACCCACCCAAACACACTAGGCTGCCTCAGAAGCCATTGACCTTTGATCACATAGAACTTGCATTATCAAATCGAGCAGAAACAAAATAAGCAACCTCCGTAGCCTACTTTCTGGCCATTTACTCAGTGCGACAGCAAGTAAGATAGAGAAAGAGGAGAAGAGCAGTGTATTTTACTATGCTATCTCACTTTGAGTATGCTTGTATATAAAACTAGCAGACTAGAAAAGAAACATTTCATGGAAGAAAGTCAGGAGTTAGGATTTTAATTCACAGTTCAGCACCACAAACAGCTCTCCCATTTCCGACCAGCAAAGTTAAAAGACAAGACTTTCTGATATTCTATCGTAAATTCTACCCTTATTATCATCATTTTCATCACAGGGGATTAATCTTTACTTTTCATATAGTCATTATTTTAACATTTTAAAAATGGTGCAAGTTAGTTTTCAAGCCAATCCATTCTTCCCTCAAATTAGAATCTGTTTACCTTTTAACACCATGCAGTTACTGGCGCATTACTTCCGCACCGCTCCTTTCTCTCTCGGTGATGAATATTGTTCCAGCACAGTTCTTATGTTACTTAGTTTCCTGATGTGGTGTCTATGAATACTGCAGACTTCCATATCATGTTTCACGTTATTAATTTGGTGCTGGGCTTGAAAACAACAGTTACTAACGTTACATTTTATCCTGTTTTTCTGAAGCCGTATTCATATTCTAAAGCTGGTCTACGTTCAATGAGTCTAGTTAAAAAAAACACGTGTGTATGCATGAATGTGTGCGTATATGTACAGAGAGAGAGAGAGAGAAAGAAAGAAAGAAAGAAAGAAAGAGAATTTTACTGTTAAATCACTCTAGGTATTACTTCAGCAATGGTCATGCCAGTTTATTTGTTTGGATTTAGCTCTGGCCTTATCATTGAACGTTCAAAAGGAGTTAAATTCACACAATGACATTTTTTTAATATTCTCAGAAAGGGAGAGGTGGATATAGAAAGATATAGATAAAAATTAGATGATAACCCCTTTTGATAACTGACTTTCATAGATATGGAGGCTCATTTTCAAAGCAAGCAGACTTACAAAGTTACATAGGTTACCATGTAACTTTGTAAGTCTGTGTGCTTTGAAAATGAGCACCATAGTATCCAACACAGCTAAAACAATTAGAAGAAAGATGATAGCTTGATTTTGGGACATAGACATTATGCATCTCTGTTTCTCTCTGTCTCCCTCCCCCCCCCCCACCCCCCACATATCTAAGTCATCTTTTTATCATTTGGTATCTGGATGAACCCTTTTTGTAATTTGGAAATCTAATTACTTTGATTTAGTCATTTACCCTTAGAGCCTCACCTTGTGTATAAATAAAGCATCTTCTTTCCTTTTCAACAAATACATTTACATTTGAATTAAATATTGATATTGTGACCTTTCAGTTCCTTTAACTAATCAGAAGGGAACACACTCCAGGATGGGATCTGATGCCTTGCCTCACTGGATCTTTCCGCTTGAATAAACTGTGAGATTAAACAAGCAAACTTCCTCTTTCATTGCACCCTCCTTGCACTAATTGTTCATGCAAAAATGCAGATTTGTATTAATTAGTTGTTCACTGATTAGTTCTTTGGTATTTTCACCTAATAAATCATGCCATAGACATGGCTTTTGGCACCCCCCCCCCCCCCCCCCCCCCCATTGTGGCTCAGGATGTAATACGATTTTCATGTTAAAATCTCAGCCTAAATTCTACATTCTCCTTGTAGGTAAAACCACCTGCTGCCTCCACCTGCCTCCCTATGAGAGGGCCATAAGGTTTCTGGCTGGGAACAGCCTCTTCTTTTCTTCTGTTCATGACATATGTGGGCATATTAGAATTTAAGTCCCCCCTCTTCATATATTTAAGAAAACTGATACATAACACTATGAAAATCAGCAATCCCAGGCACTCAAAATTGTGCACAGTGTGTGATATTTGATTTCTCCTCTCCCCCTTCCCCAACCAGCACATATTATTTAAGAATTCTAAAGAGCGCATGTGAAATGACATCATATGGATTTATTTATAGTTTAGCATACAGAAGCATATATAACCATCTTTTTCCTACATATCTGTCTCAAGGATTCTACAGATCCAATAGATTTCAGGGGTTCCATGAACATGGATGGGAAAATAATCACACTCCTCACTTGGGACCCAAGCATGCAGGTGAAATGTAGTATCAATACCTAATGAATAATACACAGCTAACGGTTTCTTGGTAAAATTGTGGGAATTCAGGCCACAGCTTTATTTAATGAACTTACAACAAAGATTAAGGAAGTGCCCAAGCTAATGATTGGTCCAGCTGAACCACTCTCCATTTTGCACCAGCTATGGAGATATGCTATCTTTCTTGTGTGACCTGACCCACCTTGTGCTTCCTGGCTAGCTAGGTTCGCATAATCTTCAGTCACATTCTTTTGCTATTCCACACCCGCTGTGCTCCAGCTAGGTGCATGCAACAGGGCCACCACCTAGCATAGGTCTCAGTCTCATCTTCCAGTGCCCAACAATGCACTGACTGCCTGCTATTCCGAGATCCATGCTCATCTGGGCTCAGGTGCCTCTGCCACACCTGGGGCAGCTAGTCTGACTTGGGTCACCTCAAATGTGGATAAATAGAACTCGTCCTAACTAGTCTGATCAAAGACAAGATGTAGTGCTATCAAACACAAGATGCAGTCCAAATTTGAAAACAAAACCCCCAAAATGGTCCTTTGCAAATCAGGGAGCACAGTTCATTCAGCCATCACAAAGTTTGCCTCCAGGGCCTCCTGGAAGTAGTTGAGCAGGAGGTCCAATGCCACATCTGAAAGGTGGACCCAATCCAGCAAGAAGTTCCCTCTGATTGCAGGTCGACCCAGTGATGCCAAATCTTTCCCCCACCAAGCTCTATGTTCCAGTGCCTGATCTAGCAGTTCATCCTCTTCAGGCTTCTGACCCAAAGCCTGGACCCTTTCCTTTCCAGCGTAACCTCATGAAGATGTCTGACCAGCATATCCAAGCCTCCTTGAGGAGCACTGACATCTCAAAAAGGTCTCTTTTCATCACCGAGATAAGGCCTTGCAGGATAGCTGTCCAATGTCATTGATTTCTAAGTGGATAATCAGAGCTTGGGGGGAGGGGGAGGGGAGGATGTCACAAGCTGCTCTAATAGGAAAGCTGTGAGTTTGTGCCAATGCATGACAGAGACTCCCAGCCATTTGATGTTCATAGTTAGTCCCAGATTTGCCCCCAGTGGACGTGATTGCACCCTCTGACCACAGTGTGCAGTTGATCCAATGATCCTGAAAGACATTCTTTTTATTTTATTGTGAAGGAAGCCAAATGTATTTTTTGTAGGGCTGTGATTTCCAATGCCCCAGCCATTTGATAGCAGAGATCAGGAGGCCCTGCTGTGAGGCAGCGGTGGTTATGCCGATGTGGAAAGAATGTGACCCAAAGTTCTCTGGGCTGAGTCCTATATGCTGAAGGGCATGCCAGAATACTGCCACAAATTGGAATCTGGCCAAAGGGCTCCAGTCTTTGTGTGTGAGGAGACTCGATCCTCCTAGTGCCTGGAAATTGGAGGTATGTTGTGAGGTTTGCGAAAGGGCAGGTAGGCAGGTTCAGCACCTGATAGAGGGTGAGTTGTTGACCTTTGGTCATCTGGTCCGTCTTTGATCTGGGCATGGTGATTAGGATGATATCACAGTGCAGCAAGATCTCCGAGATGCTGAGTCTGCCATGTGGTCTGGCTTTGAATTGGATGACTAGCCCACCAATGTGTAATGCAGCAAAAGAGTAAAGGCTGATCTAAACAAAGATGCTTCGAATTCAGTCGAGCAAATATGTTGAAGTGATTCCTGTAACCGAACCAGGATGTCATGCATTAAGCGCTTCTTCCTGTCTGGTGCTGCAGGTTTCCTCTTTGCCCATCTTTTCATCAGTGTCCTAAGGAGGAAACTGTCATGCGAATTACCCCAACTGAGGAGCCTAGTGAAGAATGCAAATCCAGCCAATCTTGAATTGACGAATGCCTGAGACAGCCCATATTGTAGGCATCTGTGATGAATCTTGCAAGCAGATCATCTGGGATAGGGCAGTACCTCCATCCTCTTCAGTGGAGAAAGCAACAGACATCATGGAATCCTGTGGATTCTCCATGTCAATGGTGCCAGGGCTCCAGAAATCAGCAGTTCTGTAGTGCTTTCTTAATGTCTCACAGCTCTTTTGGGATTAGTGTTGGTACCTCCTTTGTGAAAGGTGCGAGCTGTTGAAAGAGGGAAAATTGTAAGTAGAAATGGCATCAGCAATACTATTGTCCATGCTCAGCACATGCTTGGCCCAGCAGTCAAATTTAGCTGCAAGCAATGGAGTACAAAGATCATGGTGAGCCCAACCCAGGTGTTTGTCTGTTGATCACCTTGATAACCACCTCGTTGTCAGACTAGAACATGACCCTCTTGTTGGCTAGCTTGTCTCTCCAGATGTACAATGCTACCACAGTTAGGAATAGCTCAAGGAAAGTGATACTTTTTGTAATGCCAGACACATGGGGCTGCAATCCATTCTCCTTTACAATAGGTTCCTAACCCCACAATGCCTGCCATGTCTGTGAATATCAGACTGTATCATAGCAAGCCCATTGAAGTCTTGGAGGAAGAACCGTCATATTCTCAAATCCTCCCAGATTGCTCAGATTCTGCGAATGTAATAATGCTTGTGCATGATACCAGCAGTGGTGGCAGCCAGTCTTTATGCAAAAATCTGCCCCATGGGAATGATGTGGCATGCAAACTTCAAGGACCCTATGAGCGATTGCATCTGGTATAATATGCATTTTGAAGAGGATAGCATACCCTCTATCTTTGACCTCAGGTCTCCTAGCTTGTCTGCCAGGAGGCAAGCAGTCATGGAGATGTTGTCAATCTCGATACTGCCTCACTTGTGTGGGTATGTCACCTCGGAATGGCTCTCCAGGGTTGTCAATCAGAGCTGCTTGAGTGGCTGTGCTATGAATGACAGTGGCTCCTTCTGTGCTGCAATCTCTGACATGTGACTGCTCCTCTCTAGTGACTGCCTTTTCTAACTCTGGAGTGGGAGCGGGGCCTGGTTCTGCATCATTGGTTGTGGCTCCTTCTGGAATGTCCAGAAGAGGAACTGCTGGAATGACTCCACTGGGAGTTCTTCCTTCACCTTTACCTGGAGGACCTCTGTCTCCATGATGATCTGGATGTGCTTCTCTGGCTCCTAGATGAATCCTATGTGTGTGTGTATATATATACATGTCTGAGGATCTGTCTCTGGATCAGTGCCTGCATCTGCTAAAGTTGCATGCTGAAGAGCCCTGACTCTGGCTGGGCTTCGGCGAGCTGCATCGTGAGCTTCCAAGTTGGAGCCATGATGGGCCAGTCTGTGCACTGAATTCTGTAGTGCCACCACTGCCGCTGGTGCTGAGAGGAGACCCAATGAGGTCCTGGGGTGGGTCTTCCAAGGCAGACTCTGATTGTGGACCTGTATCATCAAACAGTTCTGCAGCACATAGCTCCTCCAGCCCAGGACCTTTTGGGCTGATGGTGTCTCATTTCAGGACGGGGGTTGAGTCCACTGGTGTTGGGGTTGATGGTGCTCCAGGATGCACAGCTGCTACTGGGAGGAAAGCTGTGCATGGAAATGGAAGGTCCGCCGAGTCAATATAGTACTCTGGAGGGCTATGTTGCCTCCTGGACAAATGCACCCCAGATTTGTAGCTCTTTTTTCTACTCCCCACAAAGGGAGACTCATAGAGGATAATTCTTAGGTGGATGAGACATGGTCCACAAGGTTCCTTCTAGCAGTTGGGACTACACAGCTTCCCTGACTCAGGGAAACTTAGAGACCAGCTCTTTTAAAAAAAAATATATTATTATTAATACCTGGGGAGAGCGCCCATGCTTCTCCTGCAGGACACTGGTTCAGATCACCCCAAACAGGTCACCATAAGGATCTGACAGAGAGGAAACGTGGAAGGATCCTCTTCTTGTTGCAGGGGAGGCCATGTGTAAAGCTGCGGGGAAGGGGAAATCCCTTTTCTTGTTTCACGTAGGCTTCTTTGCCACAGATTCTTCTGGCTCCTTCGTCCTCTGGTCAGTAGTTCCTGTGCTAGGTGGCTGAGGAAGTTGTCCCAATTCTTCTTAGACCACCATGATGCTGTTTCGCAAACTGTTCTGCAAAGCTGCTCCGAATCCAAGAAGGAGTTCTGCGGTTGGAAGCGGGCTTTTTAAGCTCAGCCTGCAGCATTGTGTAGGGGAACTCCATCCTCCACCATGCTGACCTCCAATGGCTTCACCGGTGACATCATCAGTGATGTCTGGAGGAGTCCCCCGATCCCTTGCCTGACTCCATTTCCGGCCAAGGAGGGCATGATGCATGTCCGATTCTGCACGTGGCTGCTGCCATATTAAGTGTGGCCATGCGGGGAGTACTCCTGCTTACCTTTTCTATTTTCACTAACCTCTAATTGGAATGTAGCTTTTCATTCAATAATAAATGTAAGCAACAAAATTGGTAAGCTGCCTCCGTCATAAAACATATAAGGACAGGCTTATGAACCGCAACATGTATATACTGGAAGAGAGGCAAGAGAGAGGGGATATGATAGAAAAGTTTAAATACCTCAGTGGCACCAAGGTACAGGAGGTAAGCCTTTTTCAAATGAAGGAAAACTCTGGAATGAGAGGGCATAGGATGAAGTTAAGAGGAAGTAGGTTTAGGAGGAATTTAAGAAAATACTCTTTCATGGAAAGGGTGGTGGGTGCATGGAATGGCCTCCTGGTGGAGGTTGTGGAGATGAGGACTGAATCAGAATTTTAAAAAGCATGAGACAGACATATGGGATCCCTTAGGAAAAGGAGGAGTTAGTGGTTACTGAGGATGGGCAAACTGGATGGACCATTTGGCCCTTGTCTGTTGTCATGTTTCTCAGTTTAAAGCGAAATCAGAATACATTTGGTTGTGTAAAGTACCTTTTTTTCTGAAAGCATGTAATTTATAATGGTCAAAACATATTTTTAAAATAGTTTGATAACTGTATTGGAGCATTATTGGCTTCCTTTGCAATACAATCTATATCTATAGAGTTTATTTTATGCATTTAATTACATTTTTTAAAGGGGTCCATAGTTTCACCAGACTCTCAAAGTGTTAAGAATCTCTGATCTGTCTGACTGTCTTTGCCTCGAGATTTATACATATGTTTCATGAAAATGTTTTGACTGATTAGATATTCTCTTTATTATTTATTTTAATTAAAAAGATAATTTCAAACTGTTCTTTAGGACATAATTGCTTAACTGATGGATATGATGGAAGCAATGCTTTCCAATGGAAGAAAAAGTACGACACAAGTTAGAGGAACATGCAAAACAGCAGGGGTGAACTAAACAGTGTGTGTTAAGAAAAAACTACAAGAATCAATAAAAGGTCCAAAATATTTATTTATTGTGCTTTATTAACGGCCTTTATGAAGAGATTCACCCAAGGCAGTGTACAGCAGGTACAGTTTAACATAAAACATACAATTTTCTTAACAGTACAACAATAGTAAAATAACCAAGAATAAACATAAATACAATAAGTGAGGTAAACTTGAAAACAGTACATTAAAACCTAATAATAGAACTACTATGAAACAGTATAAAAATATACTCATTTAACAGCACTTGAATTCAAATACCATAGATATAATACAATGTTAGCATAATTCTAATGATACCCCTAATAAGCATGCATTAGAACATTCAGCTAACATAGATATGATGCTAAAGATTTTCTACAATATGGCTTACCATATAGCTGATATTATGGGAACAAGATGTGTGGTACAGAGTCAGTTGGGTTAAATTGATGGTTACCTAAAATCAAGGCAAGTTCTTTGTATCGTTAAGCAAGAGACAAGGAACTGATCTAAGTTACGGTATGTATAGCAAGCTAGTCCAGGTGTAGAATGGGTGTGTAGTCAGTCACCCTATGTATTAAAGGCTTGGGAGAAGAGCCAGGCTTTCACCTGCTTCCTGAAGTTGAGGTAGTCTCATATTATATATAGCCTCTCTGGGAATAAATTCAAGAAAGTGGGGCTACTCCTGAGAAGGCTCACTGGCAGTTATGACATTGTACAATTTCTTTTGATGAGGGTACAGATAGTGATGATCCTTGAGAGGACCTTAGAGGTCTTAAAGATGTGTAAAGGGCTAACTTATTCTTTAAGTACTGAGGCCCATTTTGTCTGAGGACCTTGAAAATCAAACATAGAGTTTTACATTTAGCTTTTGCAGGAAGGGTGTGATATGGTCACAATACTTGCAGCCTTCTATCAGTAGTGTTGCAGCATTCAGAATTAGTTGGAGCTGATACAGACTCTTTTTGGTTTGGCCAGTGTACAGAGCATTACAGTAGTCTAGTCATGATGTTAACATGGCATGGACCACTGTGGTCAGACTCGTCTTTTCAATAGCTGCCATAGATGATAGAGACAATTTTTGAAGGTTGTTTTGAATTTGTGGGATCAGAGTGAGTGGTGAGTCTCTCAGTATCCCAAGATTCCTGACCTGTGATTTTAGGGGGAGTTCACACTTCTCGAAAGGTATTTTGAAGTTGGGTATTTGTCCACTTGTGTTTGGTACCCAAAGAATGTCTGTTTTATTTGGGTTCAGGCAAAGTTTGTTGTTGTTTGCCCATTTCTGAGTTGCAGTTAGGCAGGCAGTTTACTCAGAGCTGTGGGTAGATCTGGTTCAGTGGGTATGAGTAGTGCACATCATCAGCATAAATGTAAATGTTTGTGTCCATTAAACAAAGCAACTCAGCCAGAGGCATGAGGTGGATATTAAATAAAATGGGAGATAGTATGGATCCCAAGGTAATGAGTGCTGTTGCTGAACAGAACTGATTGTTGTCTATCTGACATATAGAATTTGAACCAAGTAAATACTGTGCCACTGATACCTATTTCTGCCAGTCTGTAATCATGATATTATGACCCATGGTGTCAAAGGCTGCCAACAAATCGAGCAATACTAGTTTCGAGGCAGATCCCCTGTCACGGTTTCTGTGCAGATCATAAGAAGGGTCACAAGAACTGTCTCTGTTCCATACCCAGATTGACATGGGTCTATTCAATTATCCCAGAAGCCAGATTGACACGAGTCTATCCAATTACTTTTAGTTAGCCAGTTGTTGAGTTGACTGCAGACTGTCCTTTCTATAAGTTTTGCCAGGAACGGAATTTTAGTGACTGGTCGGTAGTTTTCGAGCTTGTCCTGGTCCAGTGAGCTCTTTATCAGTAGGGGGCACACCACAGCTATTTTTAATGTTGTTTGGCAGCTGCCCTTCCATAAGAGAGGTGTTAACAACTTTAGTGGCCCCTTCAACTAGGCCTGTGCTCGCTCGTTGTACAATCCTTGCTGGGCAGGGATCAAGAGGGCAGGTTGTAGGCCGTAGACTTTTCAGGATATTTTCAAGAGCTTCCTCTGTGACATGTTTGAATGAGTCCTAGATAGCTCTGCATAGTGGGGAAGAGGAAGTGTTCTCTTCATTAGCTTGTAGGAGCTTTGATGGGACTGTCTGTAGGTCCTGATGGAGACCTTTAATTTTGTTGGCAAAGTAAGTGGCAAAATCATTGCTGGTTAGTTGTGACTGGGAAGGCTGGTTCTGTTGCGGGGCTTGCAGTAGGCTGTTTACTATTTTAAATTGCTGCTTGGTTGAATTTGCAGCTTGTTCTCTTATGTGTCCTAGGACCAGGGCTTTTTTTGAGGGGGTACTGAGTACTGGCACCTTTTCCATTGTCTGCTAAAATTGACCCATGGTCTCCAAGATTTAATGAAAGAGCTCAGGCTTTACACACAAATTCTGCCTTGTCATAGATTCTGTGACTGGTTGCAGGGGTCTGGCAATTGGGGGGGGGGGGGTGGCTATTGTGGGGTGGGTCCAGTGGTGTGCTGGTAAATGTTTAACAACAGGCTCTCTCCCTGGTCCCCCTCTGCGCCCCCATCCCCCTCTGCACCCCCCCCCCCCAAATTGCAGAGCTGGCTATAGCCTGGGGGGGGGGGGGGTGGGGGTGGCAATGCATTACTCCAGGAAAATAAATTAAATGATCCCAGGTTCCAATCTAATTCATGTTTAATGTGTGATAAAATGCCATAAATAAGTAAATAAATAAATATAAACTTTTAATGTTGAGCACCTGATTCTCAAAGTGAACATATTCCAAACACTCTAATGAAAATAAAATGATTTTTTTCTACCTTTGTTGTCTGGTGACTGTTTTTCTGATCATGCTGGCCCAGTATCTGATTCTGCTACTATCTGTCCTCTTAACTCCGTTCCAGGGCTTCCTTTCCATTTATTTCTTTCCTTTCCTTCTTTCTTCTTCATTTCTGGTCCTCAGCTTCTGCCTATTTTCTTCATCCATGTGCAGTTTTTCTCCTCTCTTCCTTTTCCCTCATCTCATCTCCTTCCTCACTCTTCCCTCCCCTCCATCCATGTCCAGCATTTCTTCTCTCTCCCCTCCTCTCCCCTGCCCTCCATCCACCCATGTCCAGCAGTGACCCTCCTCTCCCCTGCATGCACCCATACCCAGTGACCCTCCTTCTCCCCTGCCCTCCATCCACCCATGTCCAGCAGTGACCCTTCTCTCCTCTCCTCTCCCCTGCCCTGCATGCATCCATACCCAGCGCGATCCTTAGTTCTTTCCCCTCCATCCACCCATGCCCAGTGACTCCCTTCTCTCCCCTGCCACCCCTCCCGAGTTGTTCACCGGTGACTTCTGCTCCCTCCCTCCAGATCTGTCCCTCACTGCCTTGACTCTTCTAATTCTTCGGGGCAGGCAGTCTTGCCTGCCCGCTACCAGCGCTGACTCTTCCCAGCCGGTTCGCGCTTCAAAATGGCCGCCGAGACTCCAGCAGAAGTCTCACGAGGCTGCCTCTGGAAGTCTCGGGGGCCATTTTTAAAGCGTGAACCGGCAGGGGAGAGTCAGCGCTGGTAGCAGGCAGGCAAGACTGCCTTCCCCGAAGAATTAGAAGAGTCAGGTCGATGACAGTGAGGGACCGGATCGGGCGGGTAGGCGATTGATTGATCGATCAGGCGGGCAGGCGGGAGGGAGGAGAGCCGGCTCGCACTAGGAAACAACTGGCTCGCAAGTCGGTACAAAATTTAACAACCGGCTCTTGCGAGCCGGCTCCAGCACACCACTGGGTGGGTCCCTCAGTGATCACCCCACCCCTAAAGAGTGGCCTGGCATTTGAGTACCCACACCTTTTTTGCTAAAAAAAAACCCCACACTGCCTAGGACCAAGAATGTGGAGGGACTCCCTTCAAAAATATGAGAGTTGGAGGATCCCCCTTCAAAGATGCACTGTGGTGGAAGGGCACCCTTCTCCCTTCTTTGAGTGGCAATCTCTTTAATGAACCCATTGGACCCCCTCTTAAAGGTGGAGTGTTCATGGTGTATTGGATACAGTGCTCTGAACACCATGAGTCCAAAATTCCATGCACTATGTAGAAGAAGGTCTAATAGGATATCGCTGCTTACACTGAGCAGTGCTTGGAGAGATGACTGTTAGGAGGAATGGGGTGTTGGGGAGTTGCTCCTTTCATTCCAATGCCCTTAAGCAGGTGGCTGTTCTACCTAATTAGAAACTGAGGCTTGGGGAAAAAAACACATGAAGGGCAATTCTATTACAAGGCCCTCTGTGTATGTAAGTATATTCTGTAAAGGCAAACTAAGTGGCATGGCATGGAAATACAAGAGGGGGGGGGGATATTTGTGGGCAGAGTATGGTCATGATATGGGCATTCCTCCCAGTTATGTGTATCACATATAGAGTGCTAAGTTACTCATGCCCTCGCAAGAGTTTGGTGTGCCCAGCTACACCAGGCATAACTGCATGTGCCTAAATGTAAGGCAGGCTGATGCCAAGTTATCCAAGTATTCTATACCAGAATCTGGGCACTCAGATGTCCTTATATAATAGGTTGGGCAGACTAGGTGGACCATGTGGGTGTTTATCTGCCCTCATTGTGTTACTGGGGCTTTCACAATGTGACATTAAGGCACCTAAAAGGAGGCATCCATTTGTAGAATTATCCCAACAGAATACAGGGGGAAAAAACTCATATGGAAAACTACATATACCTCAACAATAATACACACACACACAACACAGCAGCACCTTAGAATTCACAAACACATAGGCAGAAACATAGGTACACACACCTTTTCCAGAAAATACATTTGAAGAATTAAGTGTTTGCAGCTAAGTTGCCCTTCTGGGAAGCAGAAGAGAAAAGAGGCGAACCAGGCGCCAGTAGGTTATCTCAACATTTTCGAGATTAAAGTCAATTTATTATATACAGGTAAGATTTCCAAAGCTTTCTTTTCCTAACGCACCACAAACTGTGATTAATTTCTATCGTTCTCCTCTCCATGAATTGAACATGTTACGTGTTATCTTTAGTTATTTTGACCATTGGAACAAAAGCGTAGCCACAGGGTTATTATCTGGGCACGGGATTTACTGCTGACGTGCATTTACGCTCAAGCAAGGACACAGTGGAAGAAACCTCGAATGCCTCTCAGCTCTTATTACATAACCTCGTGTTCTGCTTCATTTGGTGAACGCCGTATTTGAAATAACTCATTTACATCAGACAAGAAAAACGCTGCTTTAGTTTTGTACGACCAGAAAGCTCTATGCCATCTGCTATGGGAAAGGTAGTTCTGAAGAGAACTACACCGTAAAAGCTTGAGTTTGACTTGGAGTGAAATCGTTAGCACCTACAAGGCTTTAGGTCGCCTGATCACCCTCGCTTAACTAAAATGCAGCGTGTTTATTTAAACAAAAAGACGTGGTGCTCAGGCCTATGCTTGTAAAGTGACGCAGCGACCCTTGGTGGACTCAGCTGGTACTGAAATAGAATTATTTATTTTAGAGCGGTTGCTGTAGACAGTGGGATAACTTTATGACTCAATAAATCCTTAAAACAGAAAGCAATAAGAGAGAACCAAGCTTTTGGCTCAGTGACAATATTTTGCTGGCTAGTATTTACTGATAGCTATAGAAATGAGGCTGCTTCTTTAGTATAAAAAAATTATCTAAATGTTGATTTCCTGCATTTAGGGACTCTGCTCCTACCACATATTCCAAGCTGCAGTGAAAGCTTGGCTATTCTGGTTGTATTTGGCAGGGAGAGTGGATTTGGGTCTCAATTGCTGTGGATGCCTCCCTGTCCATCCCTTTTGTTTCCTGCCACTTCTGTGTCATTGGATTGTAACTCTATCCGTTTTGTTTCACTGAGTTGTTGAGTGTCATGTCTGTCCTTCTTGCCAATAATATTGTAAACCGCCTTGCTTTCCAGTTAAGAAGGGCTCAATACTAAGTATACTAAATTAAAAAAATGTAATTCCAGTTCTATAATATCCTGGATTTATTTTTGTTACTAATTAATTTGTATTTTAAAATATACCACTACTTATAAGTCAATTGTTGAGTCAAAAAATTAAAACCAAGATTAAAACTGTAAACCGCCTTGAGTGAATTCCTTCAAAAAGGCAGTAAATAACATAGGCAGGCTGCACACACTACCGCCCCGACCTCACACTTAGGACACACAATGACAAGGCATGAAACAAATTTCATTTTGGGAATAAATGGCCACATCTTTATTGAACCACATTAAACAAGCCCTAGGAAGCACCCAAGCCTTGAGTTCTATGTTATAGAGGTTTCCACTCCCCGCCATGCCTTTCCAGCTAGGGAGCATGCCTCATTGTTCCACGTGGTGGCCAGCCATAACTCCGCCCCCAGCATGGCCAAGTTTCCATCTGCTTCGGGCAGCACCCCCAGCCCAGCATTCCACCTGCCGTGTAGAGGCAGCTAGGTGATTAGTCAGTCACCAGTGAGTGTTCCTGTCCCTTGCCTGAAGCGGCCAAACTCCCTTTCGCCTGCTGTTCCAGCACTTCCAGCGATTCCTAAGCTCAGGTGCCTCCGCCACTGTGACATCGCTTGAGAATTATGGACAGCAATATTAGAGGAAGATAACTAACAATGATTCCGCTTGGTCTACTCAATTGGCTAATGCTGCATAGGAACATCAGCAATTACTACAGCAGCATAATAGCACAAATAATTAACAGCTTATATCAAGAACTGCTATAATAACATAATAGTATAATTACTTACCGTTTATATTGTACACCTATGATAAGACTATCTAACAGAGGTAAATCATGTGTCCATGCAACTCTGGGGAGAGTGAAGGGAGGGAGGGCTAGGAAACTAATCCGCTGCTCGCCGCTGAAGAGGCTCCCCCTGCCTCTTCAGCAGCTCTTTATTTCCACTTTCGTGCCACCGCGCTGCAATCCTGCCCCCTTCTGGCTTCCCCAACAATGCCCATCAGGATTCCCATGATGTCACTCCTGCCTGGTGGGAAAGCTGGAAGAGGAGGACAGCGTAAGCTGGGGGGTGCTACAGCCGCCATGTTATGTGCGGCAGCTCGCTATGCACCTCGCCGGCCTACTTTAAATCCTAATAAAAATAAATAAATAAATACAATCTATGGAAACTGCAAACCCACAGTGTATAAACAACATCGTAGTGCAAGATCTAAAGATATGGAGGGTAATTTGATTTCTGTGTGCCTACCTGGTAGAAGCTTTATCTATAAAGGAATGTAGCCTATTTTCCTTTACAGACTAGCAGCATAACAGTGAAAATATGAACCTATAATTTAGGCATGAGCACTTCCCTCAACTGGTGTACGTGCACCTAAATTCTGGCAACACACCTGCAACCAGATTTATTATATCCTGGGATTATTTTTGTCACAAATTTTTAGTCACAAATTTAAAGCTGAAATTAAATACAATCAATGGAAACTGCAAACCCACAGTATATAAAGAATATGTTGCTCCAAGTTCTAAAAATGTGGAGGTAATTATATTAATTGTGTGCCTATAATTAGGTGCCTTATCTGTAATGGAATATAAGTGCCTACTTTCCTTTATAGACTAACGGTAATAGCAAAAATATGCCTCTATAATTTAGGCACAGGGCACCCAGTCATAGGGCTGGTGGAAGTGTGTATGCCTATGTTCCAGTGAGTGAAATGCCTGTAACTTACAGTATTCTATAAGCTATAAGCCTAATTGTACACCCTGCCCTTGCCCCACCCAGAGACCATCCCTATGTACTTCCACCTGCAAACTACACGCTAGTGAAGATGTGGGTAGTTACAGAATAGCACTTAAACAGAATTATCCCCTAGAGGGCTACTGCACTCAAATGATGTGATAAGTCATCCATGGTGGAGTAAGACGCTTTACTATATGATAAACCCTATATGCCAACCTTTTATCTTACTTCTTAATAGAAGATGAATAAGTTGTTAGTCTTGTCATTTTTAATTCTACTTTTATTATGTAGCCTTTTTACTAAGCCATGGTAGCACTAGCTTGTGGCTACCACATGCTAAAAAGCACAACAATTGCAAATGCAGGTTTGTAGTATATGCCATTGAATGCCCTTGTCATAAACTATATATAGGCAGAACCACTCAGCCATTTAAAATAAGAATGAATGAACACAAGTTTTGTATATTCAACAACAAGCAGGAAGCTCCATCAGTAACTCATTGTATGACTATACCACATACTTTTGAAAATTTAAAATGCTTTAAATGAACATCAGCAATTACTATGGCATAATAGCACAAATAATTAACAGCTTATATCAATAACTGCTATAATAACATAATAGTACAGGGGGGACAGGGGGAAACTTCTACTACAATGAGAACAAAAAATGGATTTTAAGTTAAATACTTTGCAACCAGCGGGTTTGAATATCAATTTAGAATAGAGAGCATTCTTTTGAAGAATTTGAGCATGCTTTTTGAACAGCTTGAGAATCATATTCAAGCAATCTGATAAATGGTTTGTGCAGATAGTAATTCACATGGAGAGGGATATCACTCCCATTTCTATGACAGTACTATGGACCAATGTAATCATCGGGGTATAGTCTGACATATCCGGATGTGACTGCCCATAGGGTATTCCAGTTGGCGTCTACTTTAACATGAAGTGCCATTGTGAAAACAGGTTAAAGAACTAGTGGTGACATCGACTGTAGTAAGCTTCAAGAAATAATGTTAGAGTAAAAATCTGCTTTGCCTAAGGACTGTTTAAAGTAATTTGCACTGAACTGGACTCTTTGTTATGTGTTGATTCTAGATAGTGAATACTTAGTGATTCAATAAAGAATGATGGCTCCTGAGGAAGTAGCAGAGTGAAATGGAGAAGCTCCGTAGAACATTGCCGGATATTAAGCTAAGTTACAACTTAAGTACTTATTAGCAGAGAGTTTCAAGAATGATAAAAATAATCAAAAATATATAAAAGTATGAAAAACTTTTGGCTATTAGTAATAAAAGGAGGGTAGAGGCTTTTGTAGACTGATGACAGTAACAGTCAGTAGCCCAATCTCATATAGGCATTGACACTGCTGAAGTCTTTTCCTCCACTGATTAAGTCAGAATGATCATTATTCAGACTGTTTATATGTTCTGGTTATATAGAGCAATCTTTTTCATCTCAGTGGTAAAAGTAACCACTAATGTTGCTCTAGAAGGAATCCGATCCCACAATGACTTAAGAAACTCTATTAAGCTAGAAATAGATCATCTTCCAATTGAGCAGCATCTGTTTGGTTACCTACATATAATGATACAAAATATAAACTGGAAACAGATAGTTTAATAATTTGTTAACCTGTAAAACATCTTTGAAATAATTTTGAAGTAATATCCTCAGAGATAGGAGGCACATCTTGGGAATGTTCTTAAATCATATGTTCTTAGCTTTAGTGTTATTTCTCTAAATCTCTAATTGCCAATGCACACTCAAAATGTCTTTAATTTGTACAGCATCAGCCACTTGGATTGCATCAATCTGAGTCTCCAACTTCTCCAATTTACCCTCTATTTTTAACCTTAAATCACAATCTGGAATTTTATCAACAGTCTCCTGTGTGAATCTACTAATTTGTTCTACAAAACCTTGCCATAAGAAATTAGTCTTAGGCAAGCAGGGTCTTAACTTGATTGACTCTTGGGCCTTGGAATTTAAATTAAAACTAAACAAAGATAAAACTAAATTCCTCACTTTGACTAATCCTTTTGACCAGAACCTTCTCAGTAGTTTCACCATAGATAGTATTTCCTACCCTCTGGAGCACTCTCTGAGAATACTGGGTATCATTATTGATAGGTATCTCACATTTGAACCTCAGGTTTCCTCTGTGGTTAGTAGAGGAGTGTGGTAGCCGTGTTAGTCCACTCTTAAGGTTATCAATAGAAATCAAACAAAATAAAACATGGAAAAGAAAATAAGATGATACATTTTTTATTGGACATAACTTAATACATTTCTTGATTAGCAACCTTCGAAAGCTAATCAAGAAATGTATTAAGTTATGTCCAATAAAAAAGGTATCATCTTATTTTCTTTTCCATATTTTACTCTGTGGTTAGCAAATCCTTTAAATCCCTTTGGAAATTGAAGCGTCTTAGACCCTTTTTTCTTCTGATATCTTCAGGTTACTAGTACAATCTCTGGTCCCAACTCAATTCGATTACTGTAATGCTGTATATGTGCTGGATGTAAGGAGAGTGTCCTTAAAAGAGTACCAACAGCCCAGAATACAGCGGCTAGATTTCCATGGTTAAGATAGTATATTACCTGCAGAAATGTGCTTCTATAACATTTCCTGACCTATGTGAGAAAATTTTGTGTGTCTTATTCATTGGACCAAAAGCAACAGCAGTGGTGGTCCAGGAAAGGAGAAGAAAACCAAGGGTTCATATAAACTTTTATTGAGGAATGACCCTACTCAGCCGAGTTTCGGCATTGGCCTTCATCAGGGGTCATCAGATGTAACTAAGTCAGTCTTCAATGTGAACTCAATGGGACACAAGTCCAGCTCCAATCACCAGCTTCTCTCTCCATTAACCTGCCTCTCTTCCCCTATAGTTCCTTTCTGCCACCTCCAGCCCTTCATGTCAATTCTCTCTTGTAGCCCATAAATCCTTTCAATTCCTTTCACCCCTTCCTAGCCCCTCTATTCCTCTCCCAGTACTTCTGTTGTCTGCCTTTTTTAACTTAACTGCTAAATGTATTACATTGGCAACACATGTAAAATTGTCATGCCAATAAATTTTATCTGACTCTACCTCCTTTCCTTGTCTAAATATCTCCATTGGTTGGCAGCTGCAGGCAGGAAGTGCCTCTATCCTTGGTTACTGCAGCTCCCTCTTTCCCCTGAAGCCTTTCAGTCAGATACAGGCAGCCAATAGACTGCAACAGCAACTTCCTCCTCCTGCAACCAATTGGGCAGACACACCAGCCAATAGGTTACAGGGAGAGGCAGGAGTAGTAACTGGGATACAGAAACACTCCTTCCTGCCTTCATTTGCTGCCCGGTAGTATGTAGATTTCAGCTCCAAATTTAATAAAGCATATCAGAAAATATTGGGAATGCCTAGGCTCCCACAGAGGTGGTACCTATTGTGCTGTTTAGATATACCTAAGTTTACTTGCATTTTGAAGAGCTATTCCAGGAGGAAGGGGGTTATGGAAGGAGTTTCTACTTATATGTATAACTTTGAATTTTTAATGTATGCATCTATTTTACCTCTGAATACATTTCTATATGTTAGTAGATATAAATATGCATGGGTATTTTCAAAGTGGGTGCAGTGGCTTGGAGGCACTTTGCATCAGGGATCAACTGTCATTTGCAATGATATAGGAAATATCAACAACTTATCCCATGTCATTAACATGATGGCAATAGAGGAGACACCAGCATGTGAAAATTTTGCTCATATATTTTTCCTGCTGATGGAAGGGAGAATGGGAGGGGGTAGGATTGTACCATGACTGAGTTCTGCGGCTAGTTAGAGAGAGCTTGGCTACAGTGTGGGAGCAGGGTCCCCCAAATGTAGGCACTGGGTAGTTGCCCCGATTCATCTTCCCATTATGAATTGCCCAGCACTTTTCTTTCTAATTGTCTAATTGTAGAACAAAAAGCGCTGGTTAGTACAAAGGAAAAACAAGAGTTGCAAGAAAAATACTAGATCTTGGAAACAGTGAAGGCATTTTTAAACTGTACACTGAAAGACACAAGGAATCAGTGGAATGTCCCAAGGACTAGAAACATAAGTACAGAGTGGTCAGAAATCGAGGACTGTCCTAAAATCTCCAGCCTGGAACTGGGCAACTTGGCATCTCTGCTTCTCACAAGGTAGAGTAAGCATCCAGACATGCCAGGTCACGCTTATTTGGCATGTGACACACATATTTGTGCCCCTTCTCACACTCACATGCAAAAGTACCTTCCTCACACACAGTCTGGGTCCCGGCTCGGGATGTTTCTCATCTTTCCTTCCCCAACTCTGGGGGCCTTCCCTGACCTCTTTCAACCTCCAGGATCCAGACAGCATCTCTCTCATCTCTATCCCTATGATCCTGAGTCCAGCGTTTCTCCCTCATCTTCCCCACCCCCTCTCCGGCCCTGGGTCCTTCAAATTTGCATGCATCAGCAGCAGTGAGTATGGTACTCTGCCTCAGGCCCGCTCCTCTATGATGTCCCACCCTTGCAGAAACAGGAAATTGCATCAGAGGAGGCAGGATATCATCTCACTCTGAAAATAATTCACCCAAAGAGATAAGATAAATACTAAACAACAGTGGCAAGAGCAGCGAGCCCTGCTGCACCCCACAACTCAGGTTCCACCGAGATGACGTTGAATTCTTTCCTCTCACACATTATGTTCGTTTAGTTAAAAATTACTTGAACCAAATTAACGCACCTGTTATCCCTAATTTGCTAAGTCTGAGCAACAATAAAGAATGGTTAATCACATCAAATGCTGCAGAGATATCAAATTGAAGGAAAATAACCTGTCCCCCCTCTACTTAGAATACATTTAACTTTTGAAGTGAGAACCAGGAGCAACATTTCAGTACTATATCTAGATCTGAAACCATGTCGTATATAGTGTAAAACATTAAAGGATTCAAGAAAAGATTGTAATTATTTACTTGTCAAGAATTCCATCAATTCGCCTATCCAAGGAATACTGGCTGGTAATTTTCAGTAACTGTTAAATCAGCACCTAAAGATTTTGGTAATGGAGTCAGTTTATGTTTGTTTATTTGAAATTGCTGATTTTTCACCAAAATTGGACTGACCAAGACTAAGTGATGTACAATTAAAACTCAAAAGAAAATAAAAGGAACTCCATTAAAATAGGAAAGATATTTCAGGCATACTAAAAACAGAGAGGGAGATGGGGGAAGGGAAGAGAAGAGGAAGAGTGCAGTGATAGCTGCCATGATCTATCGTTCATTACTCTCAAATACTGAAGGCTGCTGAGAAAAGAGGTTTTCGGTCCTACTTTAAAGTACTTATATGAAAGCTCAGCCTGAAGATACTGAGCCATTTTATTCCACAAAGCAGGGGCCAGGAAAAAGAAAGCACATGTACAAGTGGCTTCCCAATGAGCTCTTGATAAGTAAGGAAGGGAGGATGGACCAATCGGTGGTCTTTAAATGAATGTAACACCTGACCTGGAACATAGGGAATAATGAGAATGGACATTTTTCTAGGATTCCTTCTCTAAGTGCCCTAAAAGTCAGAAGTAACACCTTAAACTGTATTCTAAATGAAATCGGGAGCCAGCGTAAGTTTCAAAACAGAGGGATGATATGATTCTCCGAGGACAAGCAGGCTGCTTGTTCTCACTGATGGGTGACGTCCACGGCAGCCCCTCCAATCGGAATCTTCACTAGCAAAGTCCTTTGCTAGTCCCCGCGCGCCCGCGCGCACCGCGCATGCGTGGCCGTCTTCCCACCCGAAACCGGCTCGAGCCGGCCAGTCTTCTTTTGTCCGCACTCGGTACGGTCGTGTTTTCGCCGTGTCGAGCCCCGGAAAGTCGACCTCGCGCGTCCTTTTCTTTGGCGTGTTATTTTTTTCTTCGGAAAATCCTTCAAAACTGTCGGGAAGTACTCCGGAAGCCCCCCGGGCTTCGTTTGCCCCTTCCCGTATTTTTCAGTCTTTGCCCCGGTAAGTTTTCTTTCGTCGTCGGGGTAGGCCTCTTTTCGGCCTCGGTCGAGATTTTCTCCCTAAAACTTTTTGGTGCTCAAATTCGTCATTTCGGATTTTGATTTCGCCGGCGTGATTTTTCCGCCCATGACATCGAAGCCTTCCAGCGGCTTCAAGAAGTGCACCCAGTGCGCCCGGATCATCTTGCTCACTGACAGACACGCGTCGTGTCTTCGGTGTCTGGGGGCCGAGCACCGCCCTCAGGCCTGTAGTCTGTGTTCCCTTTTGCAAAAGCGGACTCAGGTAGCGAGATTGGCCCAGTGGAACGTTTTGTTCTCGGGCTCTTCGTCGGCATCGGCACCGAGGGTATCGAGTGCATCGACGTCGTCAGCGTCCAGAGCTTCATCCTCGGCCGCCAGTGCATCGAGTGCATCGAGGCATCGGCCCTCTGCATCGGCGCCGGGACATCGGATAGTTGCATCGACGTCGGTGGTACCGGGACCCCGTCTGCTGATGTCGTCGGACGGTGGTGCATTGTCGGGAGTGCAGGTGAGGGCTGTCCATTCCCCTGCTGGTGGCGGTGAGCCTTCGGGTGGGTCTCCTCCTACCCTGAGGGCTCCTGCGGTACAGCCCCCCCGAGACCGACCTCCTTCGGCCTCGGCCCCGAGGAAGCGACGGCTGGATTCTACATCCTCCTCGTCGGTGCCGGGGAGCTCCGGTGACATGCTTCGGAAGAAGTCGAAGAAGCATCGACACCGGTCTCCTCCCCGCGTCGGCACCGAGAGCTCTGGGTCGCCGAGGGAGTCGGCACCCAGCAGGCATCGGCACCGAGAGGACCGCTCACCCTCTGTTCAGGAGGTGTCGATGCGCTCCACTCTGGACAGCCCGGAACAGCCTCCTCGCCCGGAACAGGTTCTGACGTCGACGCCTGCATCGACCTCTCTGCCTTTCTCTGCAGCCGCTCTGAACGAGAGCCTCCGGGCCATTCTCCCAGAGATTCTGGGAGAGCTGTTGCGCCCTACCCCTCCGGTACCGGCGGTGCTTGCGCCTCCGGTACCGTCGAGCGAGGCGCCGGCTGGCCCATTGCCCGGGGTGAGGTCCCCGACGTCGGTACCGCGTGCGGTGCCGACTGCGGCCACCTCCCAGGAGGGCTCCCCGACTACGTCGGCGGAGGGAGCTTCGCCAATGCGGGCAAGGGAGTCTACCTCTCGGCGCCCCAATCGTGGACGTGGCTCCACGGAGTCGAGCCGGGCGAGGTTGCAGACACAGGTTCGTGAACTTGTGTCTGACACCGAGGGTGAGGCCTCGTGGGAGGAAGAAGAAGACCCCAGATATTTCTCTGACGAGGAGTCTGAGGATCTTCCTTCTGATCCTACTCCCTCTCCTGAAAGACAGCTTTCTCCTCCTGAGAGTCTGTCTTTCGCTTCCTTTGTCCGGGAGATGTCTACGGCCATCCCCTTCCCGGTGGTTGTGGAGGACGAGCCCAGGGCTGAAATGTTTGAGCTCCTGGACTATCCTTCTCCACCTAAGGAAGCGTCCACTGTTCCCTTGCACCATGTCCTAAAAAAGACATTGCTTGCGAACTGGACAAAACCCTTAACTAATCCCCACATCCCCAAGAAAATTGAGTCCCAGTACCGAATCCATGGGGACCCAGAGCTGATGCGCACTCAGTTGCCTCACGACTCTGGAGTTGTGGATTTGGCCCTAAAGAAGGCTAAGAGTTCTAGGGAGCATGCTTCGGCGCCCCCGGGCAAAGACCCTAGGACCTTAGACTCCTTTGGGAGGAAGGCCTACCATTCTTCTATGCTCGTGGCCAAAATCCAGTCTTACCAGCTCTACACGAGCATACACATGCGGAACAATGTGCGGCAGTTGGCGGGCTTGGTTGATGCTCTTCCCCCTGAGCAAGCTAAGCCTTTTCAGGAGGTGGTCAGGCAGCTGAAGGCGTGCAGAAAATTCCTGGCCAGAGGGGTGTATGACACCTTTGATGTTGCGTCCAGGGCTGCTGCTCAAGGTGTGGTGATGCGCAGGCTCTCATGGCTGCGTGCCGCCGACCTGGAGAATAGACTCCAGCAGCGGATTGCGGACTCGCCTTGCCGTGCGGACAACATTTTTGGAGAGAAAGTCGAACAGGTGGTAGAGCATCTCCACCAGCGGGACACCGCATTCGACAAGTTCTCCCGCCGGCAGCCTTCAGCATCTACCTCTACAGGTAGAAGATTTTTCGGGGGAAGGAAGACTGTTCCCTATGCTTCTGGCAAGCGTAGGTACAATCCTCCTTCTCGACAGCCTGCGGCCCAGGCTAAGCCCCAGCGCGCTCGCTCTCGTCAGCAGCGTGCGCCTCAGCAAGGCCCCTCGGCTCCCCAGCAAAAGCAAGGGGCGAGCTTTTGACTGGCTCCAGCAGAGCATAGCCGAAGTCCAAGTGTCAGTGCCGGGCGACCTGCCAGTCGGAGGGAGGTTGAAAGCTTTTCACCAAAGGTGGCCTCTCATAACCTCCGATCAGTGGGTTCTCCAAATAGTCCGGCAAGGATACACCCTCAATTTGGCCTCAAAACCTCCAAATTGTCCACCGGGAGCTCAGTCTTACAGCTTCCAGCACAAGCAGGTACTTGCAGAGGAACTCTCCGCCCTTCTCAGCGCCAATGCGGTCGAGCCCATGCCATCCGGGCAAGAAGGGCTGGGATTCTATTCCAGGTACTTCCTTGTGGAAAAGAAAACAGGGGGGATGCGTCCCATCCTAGACCTAAGGGCCCTGAACAAATATCTCGTAAAAGAAAAGTTCAGGATGCTTTCCCTGGGCACCCTTCTTCCCATGATTCAGGAAAAAGATTGGCTATGCTCTCTGGACTTGAAGGACGCCTATATGCACATCCCGATACTGCCAGCTCACAGACAGTATCTGCGATTTCAGCTGGGCACACGGCACTTCCAGTACTGTGTGCTACCCTTTGGGCTCGCCTCTGCGCCCAGGGTGTTCACAAAGTGCCTGGCTGTGGTAGCAGCGGCACTTCGCAGGCTGGGGGTGCACGTGTTCCCATATCTCGACGATTGGCTGGTGAAGAACACATCCGAGGCAGGAGCCCTGCAGTCCATGCAGATGACTATTCGCCTCCTGGAGCTACTGGGGTTTGTGATAAATTATCCAAAGTCCCATCTTCTCCCAGTGCAGAAACTCGAATTCATAAGAGCTCTGCTGGATTCTCGGACGGCTCGCGCCTATCTTCCAGAGACGAGAGCCAACAACTTGTTGTCCCTCGTCTCGCGGGTGCGAGCGTCACAGCAGATCACAGCTCGGCAGATGTTGAGATTGCTGGGCCACATGGCCTCCACAGTCCATGTGACTCCCATGGCCCGCCTTCACATGAGATCTGCTCAATGGACCCTAGCCTCCCAGTGGTATCAGGCCGCTGGGGGTCTAGAAGACGTGATCCACCTGTCCACGAGTTTTCTCAAATCCCTGCATTGGTGGACGATTTGGTCCAATTTGACTCTGGGACGTCCTTTCCAAATTCCTCAGCCACAAAAGTGCTGACTACGGATGCGTCTCTCCTGGGATGGGGAGCTCATGTCGATGGGCTTCACACCCAAGGAAGCTGGTCCCTCCAGGAATGCGATCTGCAGATCAATTTTCTGGAGTTGCGAGCGATCTGGAACGCTCTGAAGGCTTTCAGAGATCGGCTGTCCCACCAAATTATCCAAATTCAGACAGACAACCAGGTTGCCATGTACTACGTCAACAAGCAGGGGGGCACCGGATCTCGCCCCCTGTGTCAGGAAGCCGTCAGCATGTGGCTCTGGGCTCGCCGTTACGGCATGGTGCTCCAAGCCACATATCTGGCAGGCGTAAACAACAGTCTGGCCGACAGGTTGAGCAGGATTATGCAACCTCACGAGTGGTCGCTCAATTCTCGTGTAGTGCGACAGATTTTCCAAGCGTGGGGCACCCCCTTGGTGGATCTCTTCGCATCTCGAGCCAACCACAAAGTCCCTCAGTTCTGTTCCAGGCTTCAGGCCCACAGCAGACTGGCATCGGATGCCTTCCTCCTGGACTGAGGGGAGGGTCTGCTGTATGCTTATCCTCCCATACCTCTGGTGGGGAAGACTTTGTTGAAACTCAAGCAAGACTGAGGCACCATGATTCTGATTGTTCCTTTTTGGCCGCGTCAGATCTGGTTCCCTCTTCTTCTGGAGTTGTCCTCCGAAGAACCGTGGAGATTGGAGTGTTTTCCGACCCTCATCACACAGGACGAAGGGGCGCTTCTTCATCCCAACCTCCGGTCCCTGGCTCTCACGGCCTGGATGTTGAGAGCGTAGACTTTGCCTCTTTGGGTCTGTCAGAGGGTGTCTCCCGCATCTTGCTTGCTTCCAGGAAAGATTCCACTAAGAGGAGTTACTTCTTTCTATGGAGGAGGTTTGCCGTCTGGTGTGACAGCAAGGCCCTAGATCCTCGCTCTTGTCCTACACAGACCCTGCTTGAATACCTTCTGCACTTGTCTGAGTCTGGTCTCAAGACCAACTCTGTAAGAGTTCACCTTAGTGCAATCAGTGCATACCATTACCGTGTGGAAGGTAAGCCGATCTCAGGACAGCCTTTAGTTGTTCGCTTCATGAGAGGTTTGCTTTTGTCAAAGCCCCCTGTCAAGCCTCCTACAGTGTCATGGGATCTCAATGTCGTTCTCACCCAGCTGATGAAACCTCCTTTTGAGCCACTGAATTCCTGCCATCTGAAGTACTTCACCTGGAAGGTCATTTTCTTGGTGGCAGTTACTTCAGCTCGTAGAGTCAGTGAGCTTCAGGCCCTGGTAGCCCAGGCCCCTTACACCAAATTTCATCATAACAGAGTAGTCCTCCGCACTCACCCTAAGTTTCTGCCAAAGGTTGTGTCGGAGTTCCATCTGAACCAGTCAATTGTCTTGCCAACATTCTTTCCCCGTCCTCATTCCTGCCCTGCTGAACGTCAGCTGCACACATTGGACTGCAAGAGAGCATTGGCCTTCTATCTGGAGCGGACACAGCCCAACAGACAGTCCGCTCAATTGTTTGTTTCTTTTGATCCCAATAGGAGGAGAGTGGCTGTGGGGAAACGCACCATATCCAATTGGCTAGCAGATTGCATCTCCTTCACTTACGCCCAGGCTGGGCTGGCTCTTGAGGGTCATGTCACGGCTCATAATGTTAGAGCCATGGCAGCGTCGGCAGCCCACTTGAAGTCAGCCACTATTGAAGAGATTTGCAAAGCTGCGACGTGGTCATCTGTCCACACATTCACATCTCATTACTGCCTGCAGCAGGATACCCGACGCGACAGTCGGTTCGGGCAGTCAGTTCTTCAGAACCTGTTTGGGCTTTAGGATCCAACTCCACCCCCCGAGGGCCCTGTTTGTTCTGTTCCAGGCTGCACTCTCAGTTAGTTGGTAAATTTTTTAGGTCAATCTCAGTTATGTCCTCGCCGTTGCGAGGCCCAATTGACCATGGTTGTTGTTTTGAGTGAGCCTGGGGGCTAGGGATACCCCATCAGTGAGAACAAGCAGCCTGCTTGTCCTCGGAGAAAGCGAATGCTACATACCTGTAGAAGGTATTCTCCGAGGACAGCAGGCTGATTGTTCTCACAAACCCGCCCGCCTCCCCTTTGGAGTTGTGTCTTCCCTTGTATTGTCTTGCTACATACTGGACTGGCTGGCTCGAGCCGGTTTCGGGCGGGAAGACGGCCGCGCATGCGCGCGAGGACTAGCAAAGGACTTTGCTAGTGAAGATTCCGATTGGAGGGGCTGCCGTGGACGTCACCCATCAGTGAGAACAATCAGCCTGCTGTCCTCGGAGAATACGTTCTACAGGTATGTAGCATTCGCTTTATGATGCTTGGCATTACAAAGAAATCATGCTGTCGTGTTTTGGAGGGATTGCAATCTTTTTATGGATGATTGAGACAAGCCGACAAACTAAATTACAATAGTCCATGTCTGAGGTTAAAAAAAAAAGTGTGATACAGTGTACGAGGTGTCTGAGAGGTAAGGAAGGAACAAACTGTATGGGGTTGCCGTAGTGTCAAGAAACCAGGTCTGAGAACTGAGAAAATATGTTCGCTAAATATAAGATGAGAGTCAATAATAACTCACAAATATTTGAAAGAGTATACTGGTATTTGGGGTTAGATTATCTGAATAATAACCATTTTGTGAACAAAAGTTTACAAACCTAGTACGCTAGGCTAAGATTTCCAGAGGAGCTTTCTCCAACAGATAAAAAGGGCATATGTTTAAAGGGAATGGTTTATTAACATGGTTTTTCAAACTCTTCTTAACTGATTCTAAAGACGTTTTATCAAAATTACACCTATTTCCAGGAATATTATCAGTTTGGTCATTCAAAGTTTTCAATGAGAAATAATTCAATGATTGCTTATTTTTGTTTACTTTAGATTGAAAGAAATGTGTAAGGTCTTCAGCGCTAAGTTGTAAGGATTCAGGAATCATTAATAATTATCAAATATTTTAAAGAGACTTTTAGATGAGTTGTCTGAATTTTTTATTTCATGATCAAAGAAATTAATCTTAGCCTGACTAATTGCTAATGTATAACATCTAGGTTATTGGTCTTAATTTCTTTTCTTTTTAAGGGGCTTGTTCATCCAATGTTGTGTGATTGTAGCATTCCATATTTCTACCTGAGGAGACTGTCCTGCTTATTTTCGAAGGAGAAGGGCGCCCATCTTCCGACACAAATCGGGAGATGGCCGGCCTTCTCCTAAGGCCGGCCAAATCAGTATAATCGAAAGCTGATTTTGGCCGGCTTCAACTGCTTTCTGTCGCAGGGCTGGCCGAAGTTTAAGGGGGCGTGTCAGCAGTGTACTGAACGCGGAATGGGGCCATCCTTGGCCGATAATGGAAAAAGAAGGTCGGCCCTGACGAGCATTTGGCTGACTTTACTTGGTCCCTTTTTGTTCACGACCAAACCTCGAAAAGGTGCCCAAACTGACCAGATGACCACCGGAGGGAATCGGGGATCACCTCCCCTTACTCCCCCAGTGGTCACCAACCCCCTCCCACCCAAAAAAAATTTAAAACACATTTTTTTGCCATCATCAAATGTCATACCTAGCTCCATCACAGCACTATGCAGGTCTCTGGAGCAGTTTTTAGTGGGTACTGCAGTGCACTTCAGGCAGGCGGACCCAGACCCATCCCCCCTACCTGTTACACTTGTGGTGGTAAATGGGAGCCCTCCAAAACACACATGAAACCCACTGTACCCACATCTAGGTGCCCCCCGTTACCCTTTAAGGGCTATGGTAGTGTTGTACAGTTGTGGGTAGTGGGTTTGGGGGGGGGGGGCTCAGCACACAAGGTAAGGGAGCTATGCACCTGGGATCAATTTGTGAAGTCCACTGCAGTGCCTCCTAGGGTGCCCAGTTGGTGTCCTGGCATGTGAGGGGGACCAGTGCACTACAAATGCTGGCTCCTCACATGACCAAATGGCTTGGATTTGGTCAGTTTTGAGATGATTTTAGATTGTAAGCTCTTTGAGCAGGGACTGTCCTTTTATGTTAAATTGTACAGCGCTGCGTAACCCTAGTAGCGCTTTATAAATGTCAAATAGTAGTAGTAGTAGTAGTAGTATGACTGCCCTTAGTTTCCATTATCGGCGAAAACCAATGTTGGCCATCTCTAAGGGCGGCCCAAATGTTGAGATTTAGCTGGCGCTGACCGTATTATCAAAACGAAAGATGGCCGCCCATCTTGTTTCGATAATTCGGCCAGGTATGCCGCTTTATGGGGCCGTCATTATAGATGGCCGCCCCCGTTCGATTATGCCCCTCTGTGGCATCTAGCCTAAGGATTACTGTTTGCCAAAAATTATCCACTTGTCTCTTTTTCCTTCTCAGATGAGACACATTCGATTGAATCAAGTGAGTTTTAGTATTGAAAGTACGATTAGTAGAAAGTAAGATTAAAATGATCACACCAAATCAGAGGTTCCCAAATTTGATGACACACTACAGAGTTAATTCTAGTCCCAGAATAAGCAAGAAAGTCTAGTGCATGGTTTTTGTTATGTGTAGGAATTATAGGACCTAAATAGGAGTTTAAAAACTGAGTAAATTGAACAGTACATGAATCAATGGTATCTTCTAAGTGTAAATTAAGATATCCTAAAATAAATTAGCAAAGATTGTAGAATAATAAGCAATGAACTCAACCAGAGGGGCCTCTTCCTCCCTCAGCCAAGGCCAACTGAAAGATACTGGTAATAAAAAGCAGCTTAAAAGATTTGCCAGTAGTGCCCTCTGTTGAGAGAGATGCTGCTTGGATTACTAAGAGAGGAAGCTTTTGGAAGGAGTAACAACTGCAAGAGGAAGCAAATAGGCTAAAAAGGACTGACAGGGTAACCAAGGAAACCTTACCAGCCATATCCTTGGAAGGCCAGGGGTTGGAAACAGTGAGTACAGGAGAGCTGTGAGCTCCCAGTTAGTTTGCATAACATGAGCATATGAGGCCTGTGCAAGAGGCTGGTCCTGGAACTGCACAGGTAAGGAGGCTTTGTGACTAGTCCTAAGGGAAGAATAGCAGGCACCTAAGAGCTGGGCTTTATATTGTGATTCCTTTATGTTGTGTTATTTTCTTTAAATAAAAGCACACGTTGTTATGAGTGTAACAGTCAGTTGTGAAGAGTCTGCATTTACTTCACCAGACAGAGGAGCCTGTCATATGGACATATTCAAGATGATTCATATTTGATTTGAGGCCATAAAAAAGCAGTGATAGTAAAAAACCGGGAGGAAAAAATATGAAACATTATCTCAACAGGCACAGTTCATACAATGTACTGCAGCTTAAATATTAAAATATAGAGTCACAGACACTTGAGCAATAAGACAGAAAGAATATCAATGTTCAGTGTGCTTTAATTGGGCAGAAGAGGCTCCTGTCTGCTTAAACCACATGGAGTGGGCAGCCGCTGATTAGAGGAAGACTGAATTTAGGTTTGGGCTTTGGCAGTGATACTGACTCAAAATTCAAATTCGACCTTGTTTTGATTTCAGATCCCCCAAACAAAAGCAGACCTTACTCTGGTCTCACTCTGCCCCCCAGAACTAAAACTGGCCCTCATGTGTAGGCTACCTGGCTTCACAGTGAAAACGGCTGCTTCTGCTTTCTGTGGCAGGCTCACGGACTGCTACTACTACTACTTAGCATTTCTATAGCGCTGCCAGGGTTACGCAGCGCTGTACAAGTTTAAACATGGGGAAGGACAGTCCCTGCTCAAGAGAGCTTACAATCTGCTGCAGGAGATTGTGGCAGCCATTTTGAGATAAATGCTGGAATGAGTGGAAGCAACTTGGATCACTCCTGCTTGTGCCAGCTCCAATCTCAAAATGGCTGCTGCGACCTCATTATAGTTGCGGTACTTTTAACTTGTTACTCAAAAAGTATTATATTAGGCAATAACTGTTTTACTTTCACTTAAGGAAAAGTACAATGAAGAACACATTCAAAATTTACTTAAGTATTAAAATATACATTTATTTTTACTTTTAGTTAAGTACTTTGACCTAGTACTCTGAACAACACCGAATGTTTGACAGTTAAATTTTAATGTGAAGAAGCACAGAGTGATACACTTGTGGTGTTAAAAATTCAAAGGAGCTGCATGTGATAGGGGATGAGAGGCTGATATGCACTGAGTGGGAGAGGGTAGGGACCATGCTCAAAACTCCGGTGCTGGTCCGAACAGCACTGGAAAAATATTGTTTAAGCAGTGTGGCATAAGAGCTCCCCATTGTTCAATGCGCTGTTAGCATTGAGCATTAGGAAGCAAGGAGGGAGGAATGTGCCCAGCACATGCGCACAAGAACTGTACGGTAGGCACAGATCTTGTGCTCATGCACTACAACCACCCGAGTTCCACCCTTGTGGTTGGCACCGTGTGGCAGGGCAAGCCAGGTGCCATCGGTGGGAGCACGGAGACGAACACCAGAGGACAAGTATTGGAGGTCTCGGAGAATAAGCTGGGATGCACTCCTCACGGGCAGCTGAGGAACAAACACATTCAGCCCATTAGCGCCACTACTGGCAGGAACTCTCTGTCCGCGACCGGTACCAAGAAGTACTCCCCACAGGCAGCAGGGGCTCTGACACCCTCAACCCATTAACACCACAGCCGACAGGGATACCCAATCAGTGATCGGCACTGCAAGGCGGAGCATGCTGAGACTGCCAGCGGTTGAGTGGCAGACGAGCCTGAGAGCAGTGTTGTACAGGCCATTGAAGTGCTGACCTCCAACCACCACCTCCACTTTCGGGACAGAATAACGCCTGCACATGGGAACTCTCACAACCCCCAGGTAAAGAAAAAGAAACTAGGCATCCACATGAGAACCTCCTTGCATAAAGAACGCACAAACCCCATGTCTGAAATGCCTAGCCACCTGCCTGGGGTTACCCCGCAGCCACTTAGAGGGTCTATCCCCAGCACAGCTCAGGTCTGCCTGCACCTGCTGTTTGTGCTCTACACTAGCACCCTCCTCCCACCGACTGGGTCCCAACCACCTCAGGGCAAGTCTCCCCCTCACAAATTATCCCCAGTGATTTCTAGGTCACTGAAGCCACATTTCCCAGTGGTCCCACAGTTCCCAGAAGGCACTCACTGATCCAACACACAAACCACTAGGATTCTTTATCAGTCCAGACAGCAAAGGCAATAAACTCAGAGCTGGTGTTAGGTTCCTGGCATTAAGGGCACCCTTGTTAAGGGCGCTCTTCTTTGATCAATGAGGTGAATCACTAATGGCCTAATTTAAATGCGATTCACATGCTTTCTGTGCTAGAGCCCTTCGAGCATTCAACAGTCTCTAGCGCTAATGGTTTCTAGCGCCTGCATTTGCTTCTGAGCTTCAGAGCCATAGTGTCAGAGGATCTCAAGGTGATAAAACAATGTGACAAGACAGTGGCCAAAGCCAGAAGGATACTAGGCTGCACAGAGAGAGGCCTAACCAGCAGAAAAAAAGAGGTGTTAATGCCCCTGTACACGTCTTTGGTGAGGACTAGAGAATGACACGGGGATGGGGACCCACAGTAACTGCGGGGATGGGGACAGAGCCCATGGGGATGGGGTGGAGACATGGACAGACCCCACAGGGACGGGGCGATAGGGACAGAGCTTGTGTGGATGGGGACAAACTTTGTCCCCGTGTCATTTTCTACTTTGAAGCCTGTTAATGAACTGGATTGTTATTTATATGTTTGAGTGATGCAGATGACAATATTTTGTTTTTTTGGAGAAACAAGCAAACATGCTGGCCACAACTAGCAAAATTTGCATGGGGGATCCTTTACATTCCTGCTACCTGCACATCTTCTAAGAAGATAGGTTGTTCGTTTTTATTATTATTTTCTATTTCTGATTTATAAAGAGTTGCACAGCATATTCCTTTTTATACTTTAATAAAAAGATTTAAATATAAAATTATGTGTTCAAAGCTTCTGCAGATGAGGACAGAATCCACTGGGATGGGACAAAGACAGTGACAGAACCTGTGGAGACGGAGACAGGGCCCACGGGGATGGGGCCGATCTTAAAAAGTATGGGGCCCTGTGCAGACCAATTTGGTGGGGCCCCATCCTAGCCCTGCCCCTGCCCTAGCCCCATCCCCACCCTAGCTCCACCCCATTGATAAGATTATTCAATTTTTAGAAACTTTTTTATTTATGAAGTTTCAAATAAAGACAAACGAAGCTAAACTTGTACAGAAAAACTGATTGAAATAAGCACAATGCTATCATGAACCCCCCCCCCCCATCCCAGAAATTATTCAGTTCAAGTCCACTACAATTAGTAGTTCCAATTCTCATAACAAAGGAGAATAAAGGAAAAATATTAATTAAGAAAAGATCCAGTACTTTCAAATTCCCCTATTACTCTGTAACCCATCAAACCAGAGAGGCAACACTGAGATCCCCAAGTAGCCAAAAAAGATGTAAGTGCATAGGTTCCCATTAAAGACAAAACCACAACACATTTACAGTAGCAAATATTTCCATAAATCAGCTATATTGGAGATAGACTTACCTGCTTATAATCGAACGAAAAAAACGCCCAAGAGTCGACCTAAATCGGGAGATGGACGTTAATCTCACAAAAACGAGTAAATCCATATAATCGAAAGCAATGTTTCAGTGCGTCCGTGTCGCTCGTACGTGGACGTAAAAACGTCCAAATAAGAGGCGTGTCGGGGGCGTGTTAGGGGCGGTGATACGACGTGGACGGGTACAACGTATAACGAATAGCGAAATGGCTCTGGTTGAGCGGGAAGATGGGCGTAATATGATGGACCCGAAATAAAAGCGACCAGAGCAAGGAGGAAATCGTCTTTAGACCCATTAGCGATTGTGTGTAGTTGGAGAGTGGCGATATTGTTGGTGGAAGAGCTGAAGTGGTGGTTGCAGAGAGAAAGCCGAGCGTGTTGAGTACCTGTGACGGTCGTCTGTGTGCCCTGCCTCTTTTTGTGTCTTACCCTTTCACCGTTCCTTACTCCTACTCCTTTGCTCCATCGCCCCCTTCCCCTCCCCCTATCCCTCCCCATTCACTCTTCCCACGTGTATACTCTATTCCCTGACCTCCGTTTGTCTCTGTGTGCCTGTACTGTTTGGCGAGTGAGTGGCCAGAGGGCGTGGTGGCTGGAAGTGACAGATCTGTGTGTGTTGCTGTTTGTTTGACTACTAGTCCTAATACTTGCACTGGTGGTGGGGATATGGATGCACTTAATGCACTTGTGGCATGCATGCTACACGAAGAGGCCACCCACTGCAGGAGGTATTCACGGCCCCGAGTGTTTAGGCCCCGCACCACCTTCCTACAACTCACTGACCAGCAGTGTCTAACAAGGTTCAGGTTTGATAGGGCCACTATTCGTCAGCTGTGCAAGCAGCTGACACCCCTCCTTCAGCCCCAGACACGTAGGAATAACCCCATCCCTGCCCACCTCAAAATCACTTCCGCTCTCTCTGTCCTGGCCACTGGCAGTTTTCAATCCGTATTAGCTGCTAACACAGGCCTCACCCAGGCTTCTATTTCACACTGTCTCACCCAGTTCCTGGATGCCTTCATGACTCACACCTCACACTACATCACTTTCCCCACCACCCCCCAGGCCCTGCACAACAACATGGCCGCCTTCTATGCTGTTGCTAGATTCCCCTCGGTCATCGGTGTGATAGACTGCACACACGTAGCCCTCAGACCCCCCCCGGGCACACGAAGCCACCTACAGAAATAGGAAGGCATTTCATTCTATGAACATGCAAGTTGTATGTGATGCCCAGGGGGAGATATTAGACGTGTGTGCCAGGTACCCCGGCTCCAGCCACGATGCCTACATCCTACAGCACTCGGGCATCTTCCGCAGGTTCGAGCGAGGGGAGTTCATTGGTGGATGGCTACTAGGTAAGTGCAACATGCATGTACCACCCATACTAGACCTCCTCCACTGGGCAACCCTCCGCCCTGGCTTCCTCCACCACAACCCACTATCCAAATCCCCCCGCCCCCCCTGTACCTGCTCCAAGCGATACACACTCATCTATCTCATTCTGCTTTTCTGCAAAGGTGACCGAGGCTACCCGCAGAGGACATGGCTTATGACCCCCCTGATCCACCCACAACCAGGGCCAGAAGAAACCTACAACAGGAAACATCGCAGCACCCGGGGGATCATTGAGCGCACCTTTGGTTTATTGAAAAACCGCTTCCGCTGTCTGGACCGGTCTGGAGGAGAGCTGCTCTACAGTCCAGAAAAGGTGGCCAAGATCTTTGTGGCGTGCTGTATGTTACACAATTTGGCCTAGCGCAGAGGACAGCCTCTCCCAGAGGAGCCACAACCACCACCAGAAGAGGCCCCAGATGAGCTGGAAGAGGAGCCCCCTCCACCCCCAGCCCACAGAGCAGAGCTCAATGACTACCAGCTTGGCGTAAGAGCAAGACAAAGACTCATTGAAACAAGTTTTAGGTGAATGTAAGTGAACATTTATTTTGTACATACAGTGCATATGTGTTTGGTCAACCCCACCACCACCACCACCACCACCACCACCCCCCTCCCACACCCACCCCCCTCCCACCAACCCTCACCCTACAGCATGTCCCATCATTTTCCCCTTCCCTTCCCCCGTCCCCTCCTACCCCTCCCACGCCCTTCCTTTGCAGCTGGTGCTGCATGGGAAGTCTCTTCTGAGCTGCTGCTCCCAGTGTCCTCCTCCCTATCCCCACGGCAGCCTGCGGCTTCGGCTGCACCGTGGAAATCGGGCCACCTTCTTGCTTCTAGTGGTCTGGCCACAGGACCCAGAATGGGAGCAGATTTCGCGGGTGCTGCAGGAGTGGGTGCGGAGGCTGAGGAGCGCAATGCCCACCTCTTAGCTGGTGGTTGCTGGTGGTCAGTGGAGGAGGATGTTGATGGCAGGGGCTGCTCCAGCAGCACGGGGGCTGGAGTAGGCGCGGTGCCCTGAGGGCGCAGGTGTTGGATGCTCTGCTCCAGCCGTCTCAGTTGCTGGAGCACCTCCTGGTGGCCTTCACGGTGCACCTGGAGGAGTTCCTGGTGTGCTCGCTGCTGTGCCTCCAGTGCTTGGCGCTGCAGCTCCAGTTTCTGCTGGCGGTACTCCTCCAAGCGCACGTTGTGGCGGAGTAGCTCCGTGGCCAGCCGCAGGAGTTGCCTCCTTTGGCCAGATGGCCTCTGGCGGGGAGCTGGGCCCTCCTCCTCCTCAACAAAGTCCTCCGGTGCTGGAGGTGCGGCCTCTGCTGGTGCAGGTGGTGGTGGTGGTGGCAGAGGCTGGACAGCTGGTGCAGGTGGTGGTGGTGGTGGTGGCAGAGGCTGGACAGCTGGTGCAGGTGGTGGTGGTGGTGGTGGCGGCAGAGGCTGGACAGCTGGTGCAGGTGGTGGTGGTGGTGGCAGAGGCTGGACAGCTGGTGCAGGTGGTGGTGGACGCGGAGGATGCACAGCTGGTGCAGGTGGTAGAGGCTGGACAGCTGGTGCAGGTGGTGGTGGACGCGGAGGATGCACAGCTGGTGCAGGTGGTGGAGGCTGGACTGCTGGTGCTGCAGGCTGTGGAGGTTGAGGCTGGACGGATGGTGTAGAGCGTTGGCCTTGCAGGCCACTAGGGCCAGCCTCCTCTGAGTCTTCACCTGTATAGCACAAGAGTGAGGAATAGTGTTGGTGCAAATAACCCACTTTTGTCTTTCAGCATTCATATACATTGGTATGTCCCCCAACCTGATGACCCAGCAAAGAGATGGTGAGGAGGAATGGAATTGACACGGGTACGAAAGAGAGAGGCCCGCAGGCAGCTGGATAGAGGTGGTGGATGAGCAGCCAAGAGAAGGACACCACTCACAACGTTGTGCTCAAGCTGTTAGTTGTATAATTGTTAAATTGAACAACATTGCAGCATGTGTTGTGTTACTACTGACTTGCTAAACTGCATAGAACTGCTTTATGACCCCCATTACAGGCTCCTTCAGTTGAATGCATGTGGCCCACACTCAGTAGAGCACAGAGGTCACAGGAGGAACTAGGCACAGTTTGGTAATGGGAAAATAGGAGGGAGTAGTAGGGAAGGACGGCCCCCAGAGTTCTGCCACAGTAGTAACCTACACACACCCATAGGAGCCAACTGGAAAGTAGTATTGGGGGTGCTAAGCCCAGTGACCAACACTCCTCCCTGCACAGCTACATGATCTTTCCTCAATATTGGGGGTGCTCACACACACACAGCACCCACCCTGTCTGCTTGCTCCTATAACACACATGACCACTACCACTACTCAAATAGAGCTTACAATTAATTCTATAAATATGGGCACACAGGACAAGTAAGAGGAAACCCAATGACAACGGTAGGGATAGGGAGTAAGAGTAGACAGCTAGTGAGTAGGGGTTACCAGGTCACAACAGCATCATAAAGGTGGCCTGTTAATATACATAAAGACAGCCAGAGATACTCCCCCCCCCACCCACCTATCTCCCTCCCTCCTCCTGCCCCCCACTCCTCACCTCCCTCCCCCTGACCCCAACTTCTATAACACAAGTGTACTGCAGCACAACAGATACCCCAACTGCATAATGAAACACCTACCTGAGTCCTCAGCCTGGCCCGAGGTGTCCATGGAGCCAATCCCGTGGATGCCCTCCTGGGGTAGGAGGGAGTACACCATCAGCTCCATGGGTGTAAGGTTGGCAGTGTCATTGCCTGGGGGATTGGCCCCCGCCTTCCTCCGAACATCCCTCCTCAGCTTCCGCCACTTCCTCTTGCAGTCCTCCACGTCTCTCCCAGCATGGAAGACAGCATTCAGGCTGTCCCGTACTGCCTCCCATTCCCGCTGCTTTACTGTTGCTGCCAGCCTCTGCCCTGTGGGAGCAAACAGACTCCGGTGCCGCTGTACAATTTCTTGCACCAGGAGCTCCACCTCTGCCTCGAGAAAATTACCCTTCCGGGTCGGCGGCATGCGTGGTGGCATTGTACCAATGGGGTTTTCGAAAATACGGAGTGGGCGTTTATATAGGCGCCAAGAACGCCCATTGAGACGGGGGAATAGGCGTTTCTGATTTGGGCGCTACTTTTTCAATTATATACATAATTCCTAAGCGTGCCCAGCTCAGATAGCGATTAGGAACACATGGTTTCGATTATGAGTAGATAAGTATGGGCGTCTCCACCTGCCTTCCCTTTCTTCATTGCCATTTTACCGACCTTGCCGGTTGTTCGTAATAATCATTTACAGGGTTTTACCCTCACTTATATGAAGGTATGTGTTTAGCAATGTATGCTTGGGTACACCTGTGTATTTAGGGGGGGGGGGATTATTGTTGGCCCTCAGCCACCACGCCTTCCGTTTCCTCTCTTCCACATCCCCTGATGCTCCCTTCCTTTCTCCCATTCTCTCTGCCTGGTTGTAGCAGGCAGTGTGTGGGGGCCACGAATTTGCTACACTCACCCCAAATCAAGCACCCCTCGGTAAGGGTCATTTCAATCAGGGAGATGTGCAGCTAATGTTCCCGAAGATAAAAGGCGCACTACACAGTCTTGAAACAGACGTTCATAGTAAGCTCTCGTTTGTCTGCCACCTCTTCTCTTTGTGCTCATAGTCAAGGAGTGTGCATTCACTGTATGTATGTAGTCTGGAGTCAGATGTTAGGTAGCTCTCTTTCACCAGGTTCCTGTGCACTGTACTGTGGGGTTGGCAGGTCCTCAGTGGTGTGGGCCAGCTGTTGGAGGTGCTGTATTGGTTCCCGGTAGCTTCCATCTTCCTTGTTTATGTGGTGTACCCCAGTCCCCATTTATGAAGTGGCCACCCATTCTCAAGGTCCATAGGCGGGGGAGGGGAGAATGATTAATGCAATGGATGTGTATAGCACATTATGGAACACCTTCCTAAATTGCTCCATAGGTAGTAGGGTAGGGAACATGCACATTACATTGTTTTTAATCGGTAGCCTGGACAAAATGATCGAGGTGGCTACAGGTAGTGCCACTGAGGCCTATGACGTGGTGGTGAGGGAGAGGGGTGTGTGTACAGGTACCAACCCAAAGTAACTGGTGGTGGCTAAAGGCTGGTGGCTGCTTATAATCATAAGGTTACTGGTTCAAATCCCACCTAAGGCAAGTCACTTCAGAGACAAAGTTTGACACAAACCCAGAATACTTGAATGTAACACACCTTGATCAACTACTGGAGAAAGTGTCATCACAGCTGCAAATAATGAGCACCATTTTTATTTGTGCCCTTCCCTAACACAAGTATTACATTGCAACTGTGATGAAGTAACCATCCATCTATTGGGTTTCCCATTGTTTCCCTTTTGCTCCTCAGCATTATATACCATAGCTGATGTATTCAATGTGAAAATATGAGCCAGCTGTTTGTAGGTCCTTCTTGGCCCCCCCCCCCCCCACCAATGTGGCTTGTGGGTAAGGATATGTGTCCATCAGACAGCAAACACTTTGTATGTGGTACCTGGCAGATCACACGTGGTACACTATTAATCTCTTATTGATGGCACTCTGTATTGTGGGTCAGTATGGTGGAGGGGAGGGAGGAAGGGAGAGAGAGATGCTGGCTGGCCATTTTTATTCATGAACACAAATATCCATCCAGCCTCCCCGGCCCAACCCCCCTGCACATATGGCCATGCAGGTTGGAATGAACAGGTGGCGTTCTGTATGGCCAACATTCTCAGACATACATCACCTTCTCATTCACACAGCACATTTAATGCTATGCATATTGCTGCCTCCTTCCTCTCAACTCAACAGCACCATTTGGTGATATGTAATGCACAAGGGAGACAAACACACACACACACACTGATAGTTATATTGTAACAAAACATTTATTTCCCCCCACCCCCACCCCTACAAAATAAACCCCAACAATGCCCTCCTCCCCCTCACAACTCCCACACAACCCAACAATTCCCTCCCCCACCCCCACAGAACCCCCAACATTTCCCTCCCCCCACCCACATAACCCCAACAATTCCCTCCCCCACCCCCCACAGAACCCCCAACATTTCCCTCCCCCCACACACACAACCCCAACATTTCCCTCCCTCCCCCCACACACACACAACCCCAACAATTCCCTCCCCCACCCACTCCCCACACCCCCAACAGGCCCCCCCTATTTAAATTAAGGGCGGCCACGCCCTCTTAGTAAGGCCCTCTGTAGCAGGGCAATGAGCAGCCCCAGCAGTACCCTTAGTGGGCCCTGGAGCTGCTCATTGCCCTGCCGTAGGGCTGTCACCTCCTGCAGCAGCTGTTGCTGGCCAACTATAAGCTGGTGCTGGCCATCTACCAGCTGCTGCAGGAGGCGCACTACAGTAGCCGGGCCAAAGGCTGGAGGTGGGCCAGGGGACACGGAAGATGGCCCAGGGGATGGAGGTGGGCCAGGGGACACAGAAGCTGGCCCAGGGGATGGAGGTGGGCCAGGGGACACAGAAGCTGGCCCAGGGGATGGAGGTGGGCCAGGCGATGGCGCTGCATGTGGGGAGGGAGAGGCCTGATACGGAGCTGCAGGTGGGGAGGGGTCCTCATGAATGTCCAGATCCTCATCTATGATGAGGACTCCCTCCTCCGAGTCCTCCTCCTCCTCTTCTTCCTGGTGGCCCGCCTCCTGGCCTGGCTGCTGCTCCTCCTCCTCCTCCATGTGCCCCTCCTCCTGCTCCTCCTCCTGCTCCTCCTCCTCCTCCTCCTCCTCCTGGAGGTGGTGGCCCTCCTCATCCTGCCGCTCAGCTTCCTGCTGGTGGAGCCCTGTGTATGTAAAAGGAGTGTGATTGAGATCAGTGCATACACCATGGCTTGCATAGTGCAGTAGCTGGGTGGCGTGAGGCAGGGGATGGGGCAGGGTGTGGTAAGGCGTAGCCTATGCCCATGGGGAATGAGCTGCATCAGATGACATGAAACAGAACCCTGGACCCTCCTCTGACACACACCACACAGGACATGTGGCCATACCAAATTCATTGCTGACCAGCATGTTTGCATTGTGAGATGCAACGAGGGGTTGATGGGCAGTTGTTGTAGGAGTTATTGGGGGGGGGGGGGCAGTGGGAAGGGTGTTGAGCACAATTCTTTATGTGATTTAGGCCATAACATGCAGTAAAAGTAGGGCCTCAGGCAGCTGTACCAGGACACAGTAATCAGCCACCACAATAAGGGGAATAGTAAAGTGTGGCATATCATCTCATTCATCTCGGGGGGATGGTCGGACGTTGCAAGCACGCTCATGGGAGAACCCCTGCAACCTGCATCCTTGATCTGGGACAGATATGGTATTACTAGGTGGCTATTAGGCACATGGGAAGTGATATGTACAACACATTGCTTTATTCATGAAATGTATGTAGTAATGTGTACAGGTGTCCTGTTTTTGAATACTTACGGCGAGCCTGAGGTGCCTTCGCACCGCCCGAATGAGGTCGGGCCTCTCCCGCCTCACCCGGCGGAACCGCCTCCTTAGGGACTCGAGGGTCCCGGTGGACTCCAAAGCGTCTGTAAGATATAAGTTTGTAGAGCAGGGGTCAGGGGTGTTGGTCTTTTTGTCCTCTGCACACATTCATTTGCTATTCACATACCAGAGAGAGAGGGTCTACAGTGTTGGGGGGGGGGGGCACCTCCATTGGTAGTGAATCATAGGAGCCACCTTTTTACCATTTTGGGGGGTGGAACCCCCAGTGGAGATGACCCCTCCCTCCATACATATTTGATATTGGGGGTGGGGTGGTGAAGCACCCACAGCAGCCACCGAGTTGGTTCCTATGCAGATGATGCCAGAGAGGTGGCATGAGGCCAGACAGTACCGTTTGTATACATTATAATGTATGCTTGTTAAACTACTTTATATGTGTTATCATGACCATGTTATAAAGTATGGTATAGGTTTCATTGGTCTCATGCTTCCACTATTCGGAGGCGTTGTAACCCACTGGCTGCAAAGAGGGGTTGGAAAATGTGGCCTTCACATAACTAACGAAATTTTCACATAACACTAATAGCATAGTCACGATACTAACCTAACGAAATACATTCTTGTAGGGATGTGGGAATGGTGGTCGTTTAAATAACATACAAATTATTAGTGATTGTGCATGTTCCTATATTACTCATGATCCTTGCATGGACACTCCAGTTACTGCTGGTAACATTGATGACGGAGCTGTTATATGTGTAGGTACAGGAGGGGAGGGGGGTTGGGCCATAACCTTACCTTTGTAACCTTTCCCGGATGCGGGACCAGGCTCGCATGGCCTGCAGCCTGGGGGGCAGGTGGTGGTGCTGTATGAAGAGGGTGTGGCGGTGCCTTAGGCACAGCCTGACGAGCAGCAAACTCTCCTGCTCTCCGAAATTCGGCTCTCGCCGTTGTGCCATTTTCCACGTGTTGGAAAAAGAAGTGCCTTATATAGACGACCTTGCGTGAGGGACGTCGTTTCATGCACAGCTCCATATATGGATGACCATTCCATATATGGCCCCTATCAGCACGTGACGCCCTCGTAAGCATAGACGTCTTTGACGTGCACATGCCTGCAGGAGTGTGAAACGTGCCTTATATAGATGAGTATGACGCACCCCACCCGACCCTTTTCACATATACACAATATGCATTTACTGCATGTTCAGTAGGTGTACAGTGCATGCAGATCCGGACATTCAGATGGGCACCATATGATGAAAGTATGGGTGGAGCAGCATGATATGTCTGTAGTTGACACATATATGCGTTCCTCATATATTTCCATACCCGGATGGCATGAACAACATGTACTGTACTTGCGATACACCTTTGTACATTATTTTACACACCACGTGATGTGGTCGTTTGCACCTGCAATAATCGACCATCTTAGGGCGCCCAATTTAGTCACGTTTCTGCGCTCGTCATTTGATTGTTTTCTTACAGGGATAATCGATTATCGAAAAACGCCCACACTATTTTTCCATTATACAGGTCTATTTTTGGGCGTTTTCGTAAGAACGTCCTAATTCGTACTTGGACGATCTTTCCATTATGCCCCTCTTACTGTCCTAAATCTAGTCCTCCTGCTCCTGGGTGTGCTGCTTTGAAACCAGCTCCCCCTGATGCTGCAAAGCTTCCATGAAGAAGGAAGAATTGACTTTTGTATCTGAATGTAACTCGCCTTGAGCTACTGCTGAGAAAGGCGTGATCTAAAATCACATCCCAAAGACTAGTACCACACATAAGAAAGTGATATAAAACACAAAAAATGGCCTTAGGACCTAAAGAACCATTCTACAATACCATAATAGCACTAACTTCCAGGAGTCACACAGCAAGGGCAGCAGCGTAAACAATGCAATATCAATATTGGAAAACTAAACAAGCTGGATTAGAACAGATCAGCCCTACATAGACATTCATTGTTAACAGAATACCTGGTCTTCACACATACAGAACACAGATAGACCCTTACCAGGTATAGAATAAGTAAACATGAACTAAAACTAGAAATAGTGGAGGAGTGGCCTAGTGGTTAGGGTGGTGGACTTTGGTCCTGAGGAACTGAGTTCGATTCCTGGCACAGGCAGCTCCTTGTGACTCTGGGCAAGTCACATAACCCTCCATTGCCCACCACATTGAGCCTGCCATGAGTGGGAAAGCACAGGGTACAAATGTAGCAAAAAAAAATATGTAGACAAAATACAAATGCTTATGGATTAATTTACAGTAATATAACTAGGCATACCTCATATGTAAGTATTTAAATTTTCTTCAAACCCATATTTTTAAAAATACACTAATATGATTTAAGAACTTCTGAAATTAAACCAAATCCCAAGAAACTAGACTCTCCAATGAATGTAACACTAAAATATATGCCAAATGTAAAGATAGCAGATGTAAATTTTAAAATATGGACATATTCCATCACATTACAAATTAACAAATAAAAATAAAGCAAAAAAAATGGAAATAAGGCATTTCCTCTTTCTCCCTTCCATCTAGCGTATCCCCCTCTCCGCATTCATCCAGTGCGCCCCCACTCTCCCATTCCAACCAATGTGTCTCCTCTCTCCCCCTTCCGGTGTCTCCCTTTCTCTGTCTCCCCTCCTCCTTCCATCTAGCATGTCCCCACTCCTCCCCTTCCATCCAGCATGTCCCCTCTCTCTCCTCCATTCAGCTTCTCCCCTTCTCTATCTCTACTTACATCCAGCTTTTCCCACCTCTCCCATCTTCCATCCAGCATGTCCTCTTTGTCGTCCCCTTTCACCAGCATGTCCCCTCTCTCCCCTCTGTCACATGATCTTTCATCCAGTGTTTCTCTCTTTCTTCCCTCCATCCAACATCTCCCATTCCCTCCCCCTTCCATTCAGCGTTCTCTCTCTCTCTCTCTTTATCCTTCAGTCTCTCCCCTGTCTCTCTCTCCTTATTCACCCTGTCCATCAGTGTCTCAGTGTCCCTGTCTTTATCCTCCCTCCATATTCAGCAACTGTCCTCTTAGTGTCCATATCCTCCCTCTATAGTCAGCATCTCTCCGCTTACTCTATGCTCCCTTCCATGGTCTGCATTTCCTGTCTATGTTCCTGTTCCTTTCCATGTCCAGCTTCTCCCTCCTCTCTTCCCTACCCCCCTGTACCCCCACCCTTGGTCCAGCCTCTCTCCCTCCCTCCCTCATAGTCCAGCGTCTCTCCTCCTGATCCAGTCTGTCTCTTCCCTCCACCAATCCCCCCAGACCAGCATTTCTCCACATCTTCCACCTCCCCTTTGCTCCAGCAGGTCTCTCTTGTTTCCTTCCCTCTGTTTCCCCAGTATCTCTCTCTCCCTGGTCCAGTCTTTCTCTCTCTTCCTTCAAAATCACCGAGAAATTAGGACTTACCGGCTGCTGCTGATATTTTCCCTTTAGTCCACCAGCCCTTGAGGAAGGAAGTTGTGTTGCGGCAGGCTGCGCATCACAGGGGTGGGCAGGCCACGCGCTGCATCAGCAGTCAGGAGGTCACGTGGTGACAGTGCATTGTGTGGTGCTGCTGGGAGCGCAAAAGTCAGGCACCAGGACTAGGAGGCTCACACCATGGAGAGGCACAGAGCAGTCTCATCTGGTTGGGTCTGGTGGCGGGACTCAGAGCATCGCGGAACTGTTGAAGACAGCACCCGGAGGCCAGAGCAGGATGGAGGAGGCGGAGTTGAGGTGCGCAGCGCGGGACCCCCTTAAGCGCGAGGCCCTATGCGGCCGCCTCAGTCTCCTCGGCCGCCTCGGCCTAAGACTGGCCCTGCATGGGGACAGAGACAGAACCTGCGGGGACAGGGTGGGGATGGAGACAGAACCCACGGGGATGGGGCGGGGACTGGAATAATCTTTGTGCCTGTCTCATTCTCTAATGAGGACCCACTTGGAGTATTGTGTTTAGTTTTGGAGACTGTATCTTGCTAAGGACATAAAAAGACCTGAAGCAGTTCAGAAGAAGGCAACATAAATGGTATGGTGTTTGAGCCAAAAGATGTGTGAGAAGAGATGTGAAGACTTGAATATGTATATCCTAGAGGAAAGGAGGGACAGGGGAGATATGGTACAGATGATTAAATTAGGACTGTACCAAATACTCATATTTGATTCGGTCCTGAATACATTATTCTTATTCGGCTAAATAGTGATTTAAATTCAAATACGAATAATCCGGGGCTTTACTGTGCTAAACCCTACTGAAATAAACACAATCTCTGTTTTCATATTCTATCTTTTATTATTTGTTATGTTAAAGTTCAGTGCCCATTATTTGTGTTCAGCTGAATAATACTTTTCATCATTCGTATTTGGTCGAATTGTAAAATATGCTATTTGGTACAACCCTAGTTTAAATACTTGAGAAGTATTAATATACAAACCTTTTTCAAAGAGGGGGAAGTGGTAGAACTAGAGGACATGAATTAAGGTTTCAGGGAGGTAGACATAGGAGTTATATCAGGAATACATTTTTTTATAGAGAGGGTGATGGATGCCTAGAATCTCCTCCTTGTGGAGGTGATGGCGTCAAAACAGTGATGGATTAAAAAAAGATGGGATAAAAGAGGATCCTTGTATAGAAAAAGGAGATAATCAAAGCAAAACTTAACGACTTTTACGCTTAACCTACACAGAACAACAGGTGCAATCTTAAACTAAAGCATTGAGAAGTGTAACCTGCATGGAAAGGAAGGTGAAACTCTTACCATGTTATTGGGCAAACTAGATGGACCATACAGGTCTTTTTCTATGTTACTATGGGGCTCATTTTCGAAAAAGAAAAACATCCAAAAAATGGCACAAAGTGGCAGATGTATGTTTTTTTCACAAAAATGTCCAAATCGCTATTTTCAAAACGGTGTGTTGGAGTCGTGTTTTGAGCAGGACTAGGGCAGGCTTACGATTGGACGTTTTTTCTGCAATAATGGAACATTGTATAAATGTCCAGGGCAAAATTAGGACGTGTTTGGCTAGTCCTGTTTCAATAATGACTGAGTGCAGCTCCGTACAGTGCCATAAAGGTGCACAAACTGACCAGATGACCACTGGAGGGATAAAGGTATGACCCTCCATTAATCCCCTAGTGGTCACTGACCCCCCTCCAACCCCCTAAGAGTATAAAGTGACATTACGTACCAGGCTCTGTGACAGCTGCAGATATAATAGCCATTCCTCTTAGAGCAGCAAGCAGGTCTCTGGAGTAGCCTAGTGGTCAGTCCAGTGAACTGTAGAGAAGGGGACCCAGGCCCACATCCCACTCTAAGTGGTACACTTGTGGTGGAAAGTGTGAGTGCCCCCAAACTCACAAAATACCTACTGAGCCCACATATATGTGACACCTGCAGGCATAAGGACTATTGTAGTGGTGTACAGTTGGGTGAAGAACACTTTTTACTATTCCTGGAGGGTTCACCATACAATATATGGAGGCTATGATGTTATCTGTACCTGGAACCTTTTATGTGAAGTTCATCGCAGTGCACTGTAGAGAAGGGGACCCAGGCCTATATCCTATTCTAATTGGTACTCTACTGGTTGAAAATGTGAGCCCTCCAAAACTTACCAGAAACCTACTGTACCTACATATAGTTGACATCTGCACCAATAAGGGCTATTGTAGTGGTGTACAGTTGGGTACAGTAGGCTTTTGGTGGGTTTTGGAGGGCTCACATACAATATAAGGGAGCAATGGTGAGATATGCACCTGAGACCTTTTATGTGAAGTCCACTGCAGTGCCCCTAGGGTACCCTACAGCTCTGCTGGGATATCTGTGAGGCCAGTCTAGTAAAAATGCTGGCTCCTCCTACATCCCAATGGCTTGATTTTGTTCATTTTTCACTTGGACATATTTGGGGTTTTTTTTTTTCCGAAAATGGTCCATAAAGATAGACGCACTGAACAGAACAACATCTAGCAAATGGCTATTTTTGAAAAAAAATAGACATTTTTCAGGTTCCAAAATGGCCATGTTCGCTACTGAATTTTTGGATGTTTTCAGAAAAATGTCCAAAGTCAGATTTAAATTCCATGTCGAAAATGCCCTTCTACATTATTATGAAATACTTATTTGCATTAATCCATTTTATATGTTTTCAGTTTTAACATGCATTTTTGTTGCAATAAGTAACATGCTATGTTGTATTTCATTACTTCAGCATAGCTTCATATTAAAATTGTCAAAAGCTAGTTTAATCATGTAAACTGTTTGATAATACAGACATTTAACAGTCTCCAATTGTTCGTTTGCATCTTTAGACTAGATTGCTCATGTGCTGCAGTATATGAATATCAAATCCAGAGAGAGAGAGAGGCCCCAAGAAACAGTCTTAACACATAACAAATACACTAGCTTATTTTTGCATCCACAATAAACAAAATATTTTAATGCCAGTAACAACCTCTTGGTGGCAGCAAAGCATGACATCAAGTTGGTTCAGCCTAATGCTCTGTGACGAGACATCAGCTCCTAATCCTTAACATGAAGGAATTCCAAAGGATCAAAGAGCACATTCTGATTCAGAGCTTCTGAATTCCTGGCATCAACTTCCTGCTAGCTAAAGCTAAAAAAAAACTGCTTCATAGCTTCTGTAAGTAGCAGTTTCCATGCAGATCCACTGAAAAAAAAAAAAAAAAAAAGAAAGAATGAGTAAGGCATTGCTTAGGGAAACCAACACTACAGGTCCTAAAGTGTAGTGGATTAAGAGCTTAATAAACAGCACTAGCTCCCCTGACCTCCTTGGCTCTGAATCACTTGGCAACCTTGAGCAGACAAACATAAGGATCAATATTCAGTGGCACTTATCCGGGGCGGCTCCTACCCAGACATATGCCACTCACTGGGACCAATCTCTGAGTGGCATTATCCAGATAATGATGCTGAAAATGTTTTCTAACTGTCCAAACACTATCTGGATAGTGCTGGGGGGGGGGGGGGGTTCTTGGGGCAGAGCCAAAAGTTCTCTGAGCACTTTAGGGAAACCAGATTTTTTAAAAAATAGAATGTTGAAAGCCAGGGTTGCTTTTATCAGTGTGGTTCCCATCATATCCGGGTAACTTCTGGCTGTCACTTTATATCCAGATATTCACACTGGTATCTGAGTATGGCTTGGCGCTGAGTATCTGGGGATATGTTTAAATGCTATGGTCTGTGTTTTAATATCAACATTTTTATTGATGATAATGAGATACAACAGAACAACAACGTACATTAGTATTCAGAACTTCATATAATTATTAATGTACATAGGAAAAATAAAAAGGAATTTAAATAAGGAGGGGGGATAATATTGTGAAAATGCCATAACAGGTCTTTGTAAGCCACATTGAGCCTGCAAATAGGTGGGGAAAATGTGGGATACACGTGGAATAAATAAATAAAAAGCAGTGGTATCCTGAACAAAATCACAACAGAAAAGTATTTTCTCATTAGTAAAAGCAGTAGGGCTAGGAGAAGAAGAGGTCACTCCTTCACTTTACAACTGCAGAAAACAAAATCTGATGTTCTACCTTAGCAGGATTCAGTTATTCCTATGACTGGGATGTAATCTTACTTTTTCAGGAAAGACAGGGTCGGTAGAGACCTGGGGAGGACTAGCATTTTATATAAGAAAATAATGACAAAGCGGGTAGAGCAGAGAGTATGAAGAAAGAAATATGAGCTATGGGTTAACTTGGAGAGAAGACATTACGCTTTCATCTACATTGATAGAACTCTGACAGGCATACATTAAGACTGAAATGAAAATGGAAGTTTTGCTGGTGGGAGATTTAAAATGGTCAAATGTTAATGGGATCGTTCTATCTGCGGAATTATTTAGAAAAGAAATTCTGGACTCTCTACGAGAGGCTTGCTTTGAGCGACTGGAAATGGAAACCATAAGGAAGGAGGTAACACTTGCACCTGGTATTTAAAAATGGAGAAAGTGTAATGTCTAGGCAGGTCATCAGCTGAAACCCAGTTAGCAACAGCTGATATGGTTTAGAGGGGCATTTTCAATATGACGTCTAAGTCCGACTTTGGACGTTTTACTCAAATGTCCAAAATCTGAATAGCAAATATAGCTATTTTTGAAACAGCAAAATGCTTATCGTTTTTTTTAATGACCACTTGCTAGATTTCTTTGCACTCAGTGTGTTTATCTTTTTAGTCTATTTGGGGGGGGGGGGGGGGGAGTCCAAGTGAAAAACGCACAAAAACAAGCCATTGGGATGTAGGAGCAGTCAGTCATTCTTAATAGACTAGCCATACAGACATCCAGCAGAGTAGTGGGGGTACCCTAGGGGGCACTGAAGTGGACTTCACCTAAAAGCTCCCAGGTACACATCTCACTGTTGCTCCCTTATATTGTATAGTGAGCTCTCCAAAACCCACCAAAAACCTACCATACCCCAGTGTACAACACTACAATAGCCCTTATGGCTGCAGGTGGTACACATATGTGGGTACAGTAGGTTTTCGGTGGGTTTTGGAGGGCTCACACTTTCCACCACAAGTGTAATAGAGTGGATAATGGACCTGGGTCCCCTTCTATACAGTGCACTGCACCGAGCACTAGGGACCTGCTTGCTGCTCTAATAGGACTGGCTATAAAATCTGAAGCTATCATAGAGGCTGGCATGTACTGTTTCTTTTTACATTTTGGGGGGTGAGGGTGGGAGGGGTCATTCCTTTATTCCTCCAGTGGTCACCTGGTTATTTAGGTTTCTTTTTTGTGGCTTAGTCATCCTATATTATAATTCTCACCTCCAACGTTCTGTACTGCCTGGGACCGTGGCTCCCTCAGAGGTGGTGGTCAGGAAGGCTCCTTAGATCAGTCTGACACGTCACTGCTGCATTATGATGTGAACTCACATAGCTGATCGACACCGACGAACTGACACGTGCAAAAAAAATACAACAAAAAAGCTCGAGACTGGCTGTCGCCATCCCCAACCTGCCCCACTCACCAACTGCTGTCACAAAACCTAGCAGCTGACAACACTGCCACCCTCAAAAAAAACCCCAAATCAGCTAACGAGACTGCCGCTCTACCGAAACACCCTCCCGAATCTGCCGCCCTCTAAAAAACAAACAGCTGAGTTGATTGCCACCCCCACGAACCGCCAACCTGAACCTGACGTCCTCACAACAACAACAAAAAACAGCTGACAAGATGGCCGCCCTCCCGAACCTACCGCGAACAACGAACGCCCTCCCGAACCACCACTGACAGAACAGACAACTCCTGCTGCCATGACACAGGCACCTGACAGGCAGCTACGAAACCAAAACAAAGAAGAGAAAACTGCAACTGTTCTGCAGCTCCGAAATCACAACGAAGGTGATTTCAATAACAAGCCTTAAACTGTTCTATGTAAGTGTCCTACTGGCTAATATCTACTGCAAAGAAGAAAAAGAGGGGGGGGGGGGGGGGAACGCAATTCTCATGAAAATGGAGGGGGGGGGGAACTTCATGCAGAGCAAACTTACATTGCTGGGGTGGGGGCTGGAACTTCAAACGGAAAAGGAGAGGAACCTGCACCTAGGACAGAAGGAGGGGGTCATGCGCACACACATACATACTCTGGCACAGTGTGGCTCAATGTCACACACACACACACACACTCTCTCTCTCTCTCACACACACGCACAGTCTTTCACTCTCTGTGTCTCACTGTCACACACAGTCTATCAAACACACACACTCTCTGTCTCTCTGTCACACCCACACTCTCACACACACATACACTCTGTCTCACTGCCCACACCTGCGCTTGTGCAAGGGCTTGCCGGGGTGAAGAGGATATGGAGACACACACACACACACATACATACTCTGGCACACTGTACCTCAGTCTCAAACACACACACGCTCTGTCTCTCTCACACACAACCAATCTTCCACTCTCTGTGTCTCAGAGTCACACACACACGCACACACACACTGTGTCTATGTCACACCCACACTTAAAAAAAACCACACTCATGGACCATCTTCAACATTATACAAACTACACAATTATTCTTTCTCATTATAACACTTTTCTAAAAAATGTTTGGTTTACAAAAAAACAAAAAAAATATAACCTTGCTAGCGCCCGTTTCATTAAAAACAGAAACGGCCTTTTTTTACTAGTTATTAATAATAGTAATAAGCTGAAATGAGCTAAACTAACCCAATGATTAAAGAGTGTGTGATGACAAGTGTGTAGCTTTTCCTTTTTCTGTTTAAAGTGGAGAAAAAGACCTCAGTAGTCACCAGTGGCGTAGCCAGACAGCCAATTTTGGGTGGGCCAGAGCCCTAAGTGGGTGGGCACAAAATTTTATCTGCCCCGCCCCCTTCCTCCCCCATTCTCCACCTCTCCCCCAGCACCTCCCAACTCAAAATAGAAACAGAAACACTTTAGCTCATGAGGAAAGTGACATCCACTATGCACATTTCTCAAGCTATCATATTTCATTTAAGATTCAAAATAAAATGCCTTTTCTACCTTTGTTGTCTGGTCATTTTCTTTTTCCATCATGTTGATCCAGTTTCTCTTTTGAACTTTCCAATCTTTCTGCTATTTCTCCTTCAAGCAGCTGCTGTCCATTTGTCTTTTTCTCCTCTCTTGTTCCATTCCCTCACTTCACTTGCCTCTGACATATTGACCTTTCCATTTTAGCTCTTTCCTCTCTTTTTTTTTTCTTTTCTGCTCTGTCCACCCAAATTTTATCCTGTCTAACCCCTTTTCCTTTGTTTTACTTTTCAATTACCTCTCAGATTCCTTTTCACCCACTAGTTCTCCTATTCCCCATCTCTCTACTTCCCCAGCCATCCATTCCCTTCCATCTTCAATCTAGTCCCCCTTACCATATTTCTTTCCCCTGTAATCACCATCCTCCACGCGTTCATTTCCTTGCCACCCCCTTGGCCTCTCCCACATTGTTCCACATTTCCCAATGTCTCTCTCCCTCCACCCTTCTAGCCCAGCATCTGCTCCCTCTCTTCTCCCCACCCTTCACCCTCTTCCAACATCTTCCTGTCACTTCTCTCTTTTGTCTTGCCCCCCTCTCCTGTGGCCAGAATTTCCCCCATCCATCCTGTTTCTTTCCACCCCCCTCTCTCCCCCTTCGCAGCATCTCTCATCTCTTGGCAAAGAACAACAATGTGGATGCAGCAGCTCACAGGTTTGCTTGCTGTGTTTTGAATGAACGGCGACGCGACGGCTGAGCGGGGGAGTGGAAACAGAAATTTACCAAATGGCTTCCGTGGGCTGGCTCACTTGCACTCCACTCCTGAGGTTGCAGCGGTGAACTGGCGGGCAGGCGCTATGCTCAAGTAGTAAAAGCAGCAAGCCGGCAGGTTTGAGTTCGTCCTTCGCTTCCCTGCCTTCTCTGCGTCCCGCCTTCCTGTGATGTCATTTCCTTTCAGGCGGGCGGGACGCAGAGAAGGCAGGGAAGCGAAGGACGAACTCAAACCTGCCAGCTTGCTGCTTTTACTACTTGAGAATAGTGCCTGCCCGCCAGTTCACCGCTGCGGGCGAGGATTCGAAGATACGGACAGACGGACGGACGGGGATGGACTCGGACTCTGGGCGGGTGGGCGGGCCTGAGGCTAAATTGGGTGGGCCTGGGCCCATCCAGGCCCACCCGTAGCTACGCCCCTGGTAGTCACCGCTTGGCAACAATGTACTCAAAGCACTCAAATGCCAGCGTTGTTTTGACTCCGTTTTTATCCCTGGTCAAAAAACTCCACTTTTATGTGTAGATAAGAGCTACATGTAGGGTTTACTACACCCTGTAAATAATAATCTGAATCTGAATCATGATGTTAAACAGTTGCTGAATCAAGTAATAATGTTACTTAGCTTTTTCAATCATGCCCTACGGGGCTCACCGTTTCACTATATTGTCAGTATTTCAGCAATCCCAAATTCCCTCAGAAAAGGTTTCTGAACTTGAAAATAAAGTTTTGATAATGGATAAAACGATTGACTACTGTCAATGATATCCAGTTTCTTCAACAAACTCAAGCTAATTTGATTGAAGAGAACTTGTTGCTGCAGTATAAGATTGAAAATTTAGAAAATCAACAGAGGTCTAAAATGTTGCAATTTAAAAATTTTCCTAGACAACCTTCAATTGCTCCTCTTATAACCTTTAAGAAGTATTTGTCTGAAATATTGAAGATTCCAGAGCAATCTTATCCTCTGGTCTCAAAAATGTATTACTTATTGCCATATATTAAGAAGACAACTGACCAGCCTGTTGCTGAAGGAGCTGAAATTTCATTTGAGAACATAAACCTTATGGAGATAATTGAAGATGATACTTTGGGCTTAAAATCTGCAACATTGATTGTAACATTTGTACTACAACCTGACAGAGAGTGGATATTGAAACATTTTTTTCATTATAGCGATGAACTTTATAATTGTCAGATCAGAGTATTTCCAGATGTATCTAGAGCAACCCAAAAATGATGCCAACTTTTCCTTAAACTCCGCCTATGGCTGAATTTTCCTTGCAAGTGTGTACTGAACTTGAATTAAGTGAAATATGTTTTTTATGATTCCACACATTTTAAGTTCATTTTTGGAATCCAAGATTGTTGTAACTCTAGTTTTGCAGCCAATAGCAGTAATTACATCTACTCTGTAATCAGATTTAATTAAATTCTGTGCTATTCTCTTCTTGCTTCTAATATTGATTGACTTTTTTTGGTATTGAGTCTTGTTCTCTCCCCCTTATTGTGGACTAGAGATTGGATAATATAGTATTTTGTCTATTTTATTTCTGTATCTATCTAGTTTGTTTCAATATTATTCATCTTTTCTGTATTAAGATTTATTCTTGGAAATACTTTGTAAATTTGTTTAAAAAGAAAGAAAGAAAGAAAGAAAAGTGATAGAGAATGCTGGAGAACTATTAACCTTATATAGCAGTTTGATCCTTAGCAGTTGTACTGTGAAATTGCTGCTAGGGGGTCAGAGGTATCATTTTGAGCCCCAACAGCTCAGGGACAGGAATAGAAGGAGACCGCTCCCACCATGGTCCACTAGACTATTAGGGCAATCCTCAGAAGAGCCCCAGGGTGGTCGATGTGTGTGTGGGGGGGTCAGTTCGGGGTTTGATGATAGTGGGAGTTTATGTGGAAGGGGGTTGATCTTGGTGGATACCTGTTGCAGTGATTCTATAGAACTTAGTGATGATTCTAGGAATGGGGTACATGTTGGGGAGCCTGCTCTCAGGAGGGGGACTTGATTGTGGGGGAGGGATTACTTCCCTGGGGATCTGGATTGGGGGGAGGACTTGGAGGATTGGTCTGATGGAGGGACTCTCTGTTGGAAGGAAAGGATTGGGAGGGCCTAGGTGATTGTGGCTTCCAGAGCTCTTTTTTTAAAAACATTTTTATGTCACACAGGCAAATGGCAGCTGTTCTGCTACCAAACTGCCAATAGAGTGACTGCACTTACTGCAAAAGTGCAGCCATGCTATCAGCAGTTGAGACAGCTAGCATGCGGTTATATACCTCATCATAGATGTCATTGCCGGCTACTCTAATCTCTGCCCTGATCCACCTGCTCTATCCTCTCCCTTCCAAGCAGCCTGCAGGGAAGAGTTGGGGCAGAGGGGTGAGCCTGGAGCAAAGCAGAGAACATTCACTGCTCTCTAATTCAGCCCCTCTTCTCCCATTGCTCCTGCCTCGTGCAAGCCTCTCCTGGCTCCACAGTTCCACTTCCTTTTTATCTACAAATTAAGCCCTGCTTTAGTATGACAGGAACTTTGCTTAAGGCACATCATTGAATAACACTTCAAAAAACACCTTTATCAGACAAGATTTTAAGAATTTGGCATTGCAAGCAATTAAATGGGTATAATTAGTTTTGAAAGTAATTCTATATGATGAACACTCATATATTTATCAACAGTAAAGTGGAGTAAACTGATTATATCTGGCCTCTGGCCTCTAGTTTAGTGCATTCAAGCATAATAGGCAAATATGTAAGTGAAGCAAAGCAAAATGCATTGATAGATTTAGAGAAAAAGTGTGATATAGTCTGATGTCAGTGCTGGGCAAAATGGTAGAGACTATTATAAAGAACAGAATTATTGAGTGTATACAAAGGGATGGATTTAGAAATGGGAAATCTTGCCTCACCAATCTGTAGCATTTCTTTGAAGGGGTGAATAAACATGTAGATAAAAGTGAGCTGGTTTGTGAGGTGTACACAGTTACTCTTTCTGTGTACGTGACAGTTAGTGGGATCGTGACACTTAGTAAAGACTACAGAAAAACGTAACACTGCCACATTTTGGTACTAGCCAGTGTAGTGTCTGAAAGTAATTGTGTTCCCTTTATCTATAGACCCAAATTCATAATGCCCATAAGAGAACTAACTCCACACCCAAGGGTACTGTAAAAATTCTTTATTTATAATAGGAGCAAGAACAAAATGAAAAGCAAGAATGAAGACAACAAAAGTCTTATCATAAAATAGCTCAGAGTAAATGCACATGAACCCTAAGATTGTATTTTAGTTTAGCAAGTGCCTACCCAAAGCAATACACAGCAATTACATGGCAACCATACAACCTGTAGATGGCATCAGATGTCCAGTGGGTGGCACAGCGTTCCTCAGACAGGTCAGTCAGACAGTAGAGCAGGGCTGCACTTCAGAGGGAATGCAAAGAGCCCTTTGCTCAGGCTTACAGCCTCTTTTATCACAGGCTGCAGCTGGGTTGGTGATGAGCACTCCATTGTCCATGCACAGATCCTGGTTTGTCTCAGATGTTGTGGCTTGAGGAGCTAAAACACTGACCCACTGGCACCACGTTGAAGGGCTTTCTAACCATGAGGTCATTATTATCCCTGGAAGAATTGGCTCTCCTTGGATAGAAATGAGCTCCAGCAGCTGCAACAGGAGGCCTGTGAATTCCCCTGGTGGTGATGTAATGCGGTTATTATTCTCCTCGTCCACCAGTGACCTTGGTAATGTTTTGAAGTGCCCTAGGAGATTGCACACAGGTCTGAGGCCTAAGAAGCAACAGGCCTTGGCAGTGAAAGTACTCCAAACAGCAGTGGAGAAAGGTGCCATGGATTATAAGCCTATAACCAGGGCTTTTTTGTGCAGGTATGCACCAGTATGTCATACCAGCACCTTTTTTTTTCCTTGCCGCTCATCCAATCTCCAGCAGCTGCTGCTGTTGCTTCTCCCGACGAGCAGCATTGGCAGCCAAAGCAAGCAATGGCAGTTCTTCCCCCGCTTCCCGGTGATCCTGCAGCTGGCCCGCTCCCTTCATTTCACTCTCCTCTTCTGTTTCAAAGCTGTCAAATAACTCATGTTAATATAAAAAAATTATTATTAAATGTTGAAATGGCACCTTGTGTATGGCAGCTACTGTAACTCAGGGGCGTAGCCAGACTTTGAGGTGGGAGGGGGTCAGAGCCCAAGGTGGGGGGCACATTTTGGTCTACTGCCCTGCCACCACCCACGCCTCCTTGCCGGCCCCCTCCCCACTGCCTTGCCACCCTGCCGCTTCCCACCCACTGCTGCCAGTGTAATCTCGGCTGGTGTGGGTCCCTAACCACCACCAGCTGAAGACTTCATCCAGTGCTGGTCTCCGCCACATTGCCTTCCCTGCTGTCTCTTCCCCTCACGTCCAGCACGCTCCTAGGCATGAGGGGAAGCGAGAGCAGGGCAGGCAATGCGCAATTTCACTAAAAGGAGAGTGCCAGACGAGAGGAGGGCAGGCAATGCGGCGGTGCCAGAGACCAGCGCTGGAAAGTCTTCAGCTGGCGGGGGTTGGGGACCATGTTATATACACTGCTGTTAATTGATAGCATAGAAGCTCAAAGATGGAATTTATGAGAACTTAATAGATCAGGGAAATTGTCTCAGTACAACAGAACCTGTCACCTCTAGATCACTGGATCAAAGATCAGTGATGATCTTAAATTTGGACAATGTGAAATGGGGGGGTTATTTATTTACTGCATTTGTATCCCACATTTTCCCACCTATTTGCAGGCTCAATGTGGCTTACAATATGTTACAACAACACTCACATTAATGGAATAAGAATTTTCAGAATATAGATTCAGATAAGTTGCATAAGAATATCATGTCAATCATATTAACGGAATAAGAATTTCAGAATTGTTACAAATAATATGCATAAGAATATCATGTAGGATTAGGAGTGTATAAATAGGTAAAACATAACCTAATTACATCAGGACAAGATATAATATACAGTGATGAGGATGTGATTAAAATAAACAAGTTAGAAGAGTTCCATAATAGTTGTATCTGGTGTAATTTAGGAATCAGATCGTTATGGGGGATTATTTTTGTATGTCTTTTTGAACAAGTAAGTCTTCAGTAATTTTTGGAAGGTAGTCAAGTCGTGTGTTGCTTTTTTTTTTTTTTTTTTAATTTTATTTATTCATTTTTCACAATTTTTACAAGCATTACTACTTGGGTAGGAAAAACAGTTAGGAAAAATATCAATTTAAACAAAACCAAGAAATTATTATAAACTTGTTTTAGACCACCAAATTAGGGGCTAAGAGCCGTTAACTTAGGAAGAAGTATTTTAACAAAAACAAATCACTAGATGCAATAAAGCTATAGCAGATTACTATAACCCCCCAAAATCATAATCACAATTCCCAATATCCAAATCTTGAAGCAAAGCATAACGGTTTAAATTCAACAAGCATTATTATAATTTTTTCTGAGAAATAAATTGTTTTAAATGTTCAGGCAAAAAGAAAACATATTTCACCCCCAGGTATTTTACGTTGCATTTGCACGGATAGTTCAAGTGGAACGAGGCTCCTAAAGACAAAGTTTCTGCCCGAAGCGTTAAGAAGTCTTTCCTCCTAGTTTGGGTTAATTTAGTAACATCTGGGAATACCCAGATTTTCTCTCCATAGAATACATTTTGTATATTCTTCAAAGCCATCTTCCTAACAAGTTCTAAATCTTGGGAAAATACAAATGAAACCAACAATGTTTGTCGCTCGGTTACATCAGAGAATGAAGTTTCCAGCAATTCTGAAACATTTAGTTCCAATTGATCCAATCTTTGCCCAACTTTCTTTGTAGGAAGATAATAAATTTTATTTACTGGAGGCAAGTTTTCCAGGGAAAATTTTAAGTTTTCCACCAAATACCTTTTAAAGGTTTCCAGTGGTGTGGATGTTGAAGTCCGTGGAAAATTCAAAAAACGTAAATTAAGCCTCCTGTTATAGTTTTCAAAGTATTCCAACTTGTTATGAATCAGCATATTATCTTGTATTAATTTAACCGAAGTTTCCTTCAATTTAGAATTTTCATTTGACAAAATCTTAATCTTTTCAGAAACCTCTTCTTTCATAGAGGAAAATGCATTAGTTAATTCCTTTACATTACTCACTAACGGTTCAATTTTGCTCGTTGATATCATCACCGTCTGCAGAGTTTCCCAAATTGCTTCGAGTGTCACCGCAGGCGAGGAGATCTGAGATATTCCTAGTCTCTGTGCCTTACTCTCAGCCATCGTTGTTTTAGAGGCCTCGGTTGCGACATCGAGGTGGGGGCCCAGGTGTAGCTCTCTTCTCCCGTCTTCGCGGTATAGGGCTATACCTCCATCATCGAGCACAGCCGGTTGCGGTGGTGGTGGGCGTGCCAGGGGGGACAACGAGACGTCCTGCACCAAGAGCTCGGCTCTTCCTCGGGCAACGAGCTCAGCGGGGCTTCCCGGCGTCGTTACAGGGGTTCTCGCGAGGAATCCCTCAATGGTAGGCTGTGTTGGAGTAGAAGTTAAAACCGGCTGGGCTCCAGTTTTTACAAGACCCTTCCTCTTGGTATGTGGCATCGCGGCAAACTTAGAGGTAAAAGTTTTAGTAAGAAAATACTCCAGGAGGAATAGGTTTAAACACAGCGTTACCAGAGGTTCACCCACGGTTCGATGTTGCTGCCGCCATCTTGCTCCGCCCCAGGCCACTTTTAATGTGGCTCGTGTGTTGCTTTTAAGACTATCGGTAGTTCATTCCATAGTTGTGTGCAGATGTATGAGAAGCTAGATGTATGTATAGATTTGTATTTAAGTCCTCTGCAGTTGGGATAATGGAGGTTTAAGAAAGTACGTGATGAACTTTTGTTGTTTCTCTCAGGTAAGTCTATTAGGTCTGACATGTAAGATGGGGCTTCTCCATAAATAATTTTATGAACCAAGGTGCACATTTTGAATGCAATTCTGTCCTTCAGTGGGAGCCAGTGCAACTTCTTTCTGAGGGGTCTGGAGCTTTCATATTTCGCTTTCCCGAATATCAATCTAGCTGCGGTGTTCTGAGCAGTCTGGAGTTTCTTAATGGTTTGTGCTTTGCATCCCGCATATAAGGAATTACAATAGTCCAAATGGCTCAATACCAATGATTGCACTAGTTTGCCCTTGGGCAGAAAGGTTTTACTCTTCTAAGCCTCCACATTGCATAGAACATTTTCTTTATAACATTTTTCACATGGCTATCTAGATTAAGATTTCGATCAATTGTTACGCCTAGGAGTTTCAGGGTATCCACAACAGGAAGAGTGTGGTTTGGTGTATTTATATTGGTATAATTGATTTTATTGTATTGCGATGATAGTATAAGGCATTGCATCTTTTCTACATTAAGCTTTAGTTGGAATGCATCCGCCCATGAGTTCATAATTTGGAAGCTGCGATTAATTTTATCTGCAATTTCTGATAAGTCGTTTTTGAACGAAATATATATCGTCACATCATCAGCATAAATATATTGGTTTAGGTCTTGGTTGGATAATGCTCTGGCCAATGGTAACATCATTAGGTTAAAGAGAATCGGTGAAAGCGGAGATCCCTGAGGCACACCACATTCAGGTCTCCATGGCGATGATATGATCAATTTAGGTTATAGGGTAGGTATTCATATAAATCTGAGAATTACAGTGTACACCTTGTCACTGATTTCTGTCCTATAAAAGTACACAGAACTAGAATTTAAACTTGCAGGGCTGGTCAAAAAATTAGTGCCGTGCGCATTCATGTAGAAGGTTCCCAAATTGGATTTTGAGGCTGACCTAGGACTGGGGATAATGAGGATGTAGAATTCAAAGCCACTGGGGGGGCGGGATTTCATAGTTATCAATCAGGGGAGGGGGGGATCTCATAGTTATCAATCAGGTGAACATCAGCTTGCCAGATTAAGAAATCCTGAAACTGTGTTCGAGAAGAATCCCTGCTGCATGGCTTTTGGCTAAAGGACTGTTGCAGCTATAAGCAGAGTAGGTAGAAGTGTGAGGGTTCATTTAAACTGTGGGATATCTTTAAGAAGTTATGAATGAAAGTGCATGGTGCCCGGATTCCAGCACTGGTTCGAACTGAGCTGGAAGAGAAAGGAGGATCAACTTGGCAAACCAAAAACAAATTTAAATAAATGAAAAAAAAGAAAGTAAACTTGTAGATTAGCCTAGTAAATTTTCGACTGAGGTTTCTCTTACCTCCAGCGCTGTGTCCTATAGTCAGAAGCCTCAGCTCTGTTTTGCACTTTTCAATATTCATAAGCAAAGGCTCAAGTGGCTGTGATTTAGTTATGGCAATAGCTAGAATCCAGCTACTGAATACACGCCCTAGACAATCTGCTTTAAGTTAAGACTGTCAACTACCTCTATTACTCACTTGAAATTTATTGTTCTCCCGTACACAAGCATCTTGCTTGTGTCTGGAATGTAGATGATTTATGAACATGCCTTGTATCCCTCCAGCAGTTTTCTTCTGTTCTTTATTATGGGCTGTGAAGCAACAGTGCATGCAACTGTAAAGATTCTATCAGAACAAACCCTGACAAGTGGTCAGGATTTGACTCAGCTTCTGCTTTTGCTATCATCTGCTAACTGTGGGCCAAGACAAGGCATGACACAATGCACAGTTTTACAGTCACTGCTAACAACAATGTCAGAAGACTCCATCCATATGGTACAATCATTAGCGTCCCTATGACACACAGGTACTGCAGGTTTCTCAGGACTGCTGACCCTGGAGACAAGATTTTTGTAAGCTGCTAAACCCGTAAACTAGAAAAGCTGGAGCCAAATCCTGGTATAAAACTTCATCATGTTTACTGCTTTCACGGGTCTGCTGAACCAGGGGCAGCAGAATACCTTTTTGGTTGGCCAGATGTCAAATTTTGGGTGAGCCTACTTAAAAAATGAGTGAACACAAAATGTCCTCTCTGCTCCTTGCCACTGCTCTCTCCCTTTGTTGGAGGGGGTGGAAGCCGGCAGACCTTCAACATGATTAGATGCTCAAGGCCTCATGCCAGCCAGCCATGACACACCTTCTGTAATGATCATTGTAGTGTCGCTGCCCCAGGGGAAGGGAAGTAAGAAGCTAAACAATTCACGGTAGAGGAAAGGAAGAAAAATTGTAGTGCTAACATGGCACCTATCATTCCCACTGTTCCAACACCTAAGGGAGGGGCCAAACAAACCATGCTTTGGTCTCGCCCCCAAGTACTCTAGTTGATGATGCTAAACATTGGTTGGAGCACAGCCTCAGTAGCGCCCCTCCCCCCATTCCACTGCTTCTGCACTGAGGCCCTGAAGCTCAGAAGCAAATGCAGGCACAAGAAGCCATTAGTGACGGACTAGCGCTTGCATTTGCAAACACCATGCTCAGACAAACAATGCGGGAACTAACGCGCTGAACAACAGTGCAAATGACATTCAAATTATAGGCAAAGGAGAGAATTTCCTATTCCCTCCAATGCATAATGAACAACGCAGCTAGTAAGGGCGCTCTTACTGCTACAGAACCTACACCAGCTCTGAGCTGGTGTTAGAATTTGCCTGCACAGGCTCGCTGCACATCTTCCTGCTGTGTACCACTTCTCGGCGGCCATAAACTCCAGTTTTGAACAGGTCGCAAAAGGAATGCAGGAGACACAAAGAAACAAAAAATCCCCATAGAAAGAAAACACCAAAGCTTTCGAAGAGCTGTCACTTCAGTATAAGGCACCGGCAGTTTTAAGAGGAAGAGCGCAGTTTGGGTGAGCGAAGCAGCTCTGACACGCAGAGCAGATGCACGAAGCACAGAGACAAGAGTCATATAGAGCCAACTTGTGGAACGCCTGCTGATCTGCTACCAGGAGTGGGGGGGATTGCTGGTACTAAACTGCTAAACTTTTAGCAGGGTCTCTAGAAAGTTGCAGAAGACTGACTCAACCGGTAGCTCTTCCTCCTCCTCCTTCCCCTCTGCACATTCTGGGCATGCACTTCTTTGCTTGACGCACAACTCGTGAGTGCATGCGCCATGCACAATCCTCCCCTTAACACTTCAAAAACTCCCTCCTACTCAATGCTATGACCACGCTTAAATTTGCATGCCATTAGTGTTGAGCATGAGGGAGCTGTTCAGACACATTGATTGGGTGGTATTTCTCCAGTGCTGATCTGAACAGTGCCAGAATTTTAAGCATCTGGATCTGAACTAGCTTTGACATGTAAAATGAAGTCATGAGAATGAGCAGCTTTAGTTTCAGTTGTTTTATTGTATCACACCTATGGTTAATCATTCCCATGACTCAAAGCAAATAAGCACCACTTTTGCTGTGTGTACACTTCACTAATCTCAGACAAGATGCCAGATGACAAATATCTCATAGGCTTCTTCACACACTCTGTCACTCAGCAGTTGAAAGCTTTAGCTGCTGAGCGTTTAATCACAGGCTTGCTTTTTTGTGTGCATACAGCACACATTTTTACACATGTCAATAACTCTCTGTGCCTATTCTATTTGGCCAGCCAAAGAGGTTGCATTTTCAGGATAGCTGTGTGACTATGAATGCCATATATTTGCATACTAGTAAAACAGGCCCGTTTCTGACACAAATGAACCAGGCGCTAGCAAGGTTTTCCTTGGAGTGTGTATGTTTGAGAGAGTATGTGTGAGATTGACTGTGTGTGTGAGAGAGAGAATGAATGTGCAAGTGTGTGACAAAGAGAGAGTGAGACTGCTGGGTGCGAGTGTGTCTCCTCTGTCCCCCCTCCAGCCACCCAGCGATTCTCCTCTCTCCCCTGCTCCCCCTCCAGCCACCCAGCGATTGTCCTATCTCCCCTGCCCCCCTTCAGCCACCGAGAGATTCTCCTGTGTCCCCTGTCCCCTCCAGCCACCCAGCGATTCTCCTTTTTCCCTTGCCCCCCCTCCAGCCACCCAGTGAATCTCCTCTCTCCCCTGCCCCCCCTCCAGCCACCCAGCAATTCTCCTATCTCCCCTGCCCCCCTCCAGCCACCCAGCGATTCTCCTATCTCCCCTGCCCCCCTCCAGCCACCCAGCGATTCTCCTCTCTCCCTTGCCCCCTCTCCAGCCACCCAGTGATTGTCCTATCTCCCCTGCCCCCCTCCAGCCACTCCTCCACTTTAATCAGCAAACTGTATATTAAATTCCCCCCATATGCTGCAGAAAAGCACCGAGCACATCCTATATAATAAAATGCACCTCCAAAGTTCTGAAGCCGAGAAAGTGAAGCCTTCAAGCCTTGAAGCATTCGTGCACTCTATAAGGCTCCATCTCCTCAATTGATGACACGTAGTTCCGGAAAGTTGCAGGAATACTTCAAGGCTTGAAGGCTTCACTTTCTCGGCTTCAGAACGTTGGAGGTACGTTTTATTATATAGGATGTTTGTTTTAAAAATGGGATAGTTTGCATATTTGGTTACTCTGAAAACCAAACCAGTATGAAGGCCATTAAGACCATAGATGTGAATCGCGATATTCAGCTTTGTGATCAATGTATATTTTGAAATGCTTAATTTAGATGCTTCAAATTATATGTATATTCAGTACTACTAAATATTCGTGCATAATTTTGAACAACTAAGTCAGACATTTCAAGTTATACCAGCTAGTTGAGCTGCCTGCTAGAAGTATAATTTATAAGATGAATTTTCAGCTGAAACTTTATGCTCCTAAACTTGGCTGAAAATAGGGTACAAATGGGGTCCTTTTACTAAGCCGCAGCAAAAAGTGTTCTTGGCGCGTGTCAGGCCAGTTTTTACCTCATCTGGGAAAAAGAGCTTTCTTTCAATGGGCTGAAAAAAGGGCCTGCAGTAAAATTGAAACCAGCGTGCACCTATTTACAGCCTGAGCCCTTAATGCCACCCATTGATCTAGCGGTAAGGACTCACATGCTACATGCGGTAGGAAAGAAAAAGATAATTTGTCCCGGTGGTAGGGACGCGTGCCGAATCTGAAATTACCGCCAGGGAGGGTGCGCTAGCCTGGTGGTAGTCTCGTTTTGACATGTGCGTAGAGTCTACCGCACCCTTGTAAAAGGGTCCCTAAGAAGTCTATCTTAGGAGCATAGATTTAGGAGCTCAGCATTTTCTGATGATTGGACTCTTAATTTGTTCAAACTTGGCTATTGGGTCCCTTTTACTAAAGTGCATTGAGCACTCGCGAATTAGCAAGCAAACTGCTTCCATGCTTGTAAGACAGCACATGCTCTGTTAGGAGGTAGGAACTGGGTGGGTTAAGGTCAGAAAATAGACAAGGATTATACAATGTGGTTAGTGTATGGGTCTTACTGCAGATTGTCACTTGTGTCCTTAGCATGGGTGCACTTTCCACCTCCTCCAGAGGAAGCATTAAGTGTATCCACTCTACTTGCAAATAGTGTTCATTGCAGTAAAGGAGTTTTATATTGAAGTAACTGCAAAGGACTTGCTGGGCCTCCCCCAACACTTACTGCACAGCCTTTATACTTAACACACGTTAATATCTGCTGCTAAAGCAAGTAGAGGAGTAGACTAATGGTTAGTGCAGTGCCTGAGATCCTAGGGAACTGGGTTCAATTCCCACTGCAGTTTCTGGGCAAGTCACTTAACCCTTCATTTCCCCTAGGTACAAAATAAGAACCTGTATATAATATGTAAACTGCTTTGATTGTAACCACAGAAAGGTGGTATATCGAATCCTATCCTCTTAAAGCACGGTAAGGGCAAAAACTTAAATGCACTTTAGTAATATCTGTGTCAAGGATTCTCAGAATCACACACAGTAATGTTTAATGCAGTCAAAGGGATAGAAACTGTGGTCTACTCAGTCCAAATAGCAAATGACCTCATGCACCATTTCACTCAATACCATAGCAGCAGTGAATTATGCTAACATAATTGTTACGGCTACTGTCTTTCTAGAATAATGTCTTCACTGCAAAGTCCAGTGGCAGCCCCCATTAACCCTATATGTAGCTCTCTTTCCCCCCTCCTCTATTGGCACTACATCTACATCAGTTGTTCTGTTTTCTACCTCCACTTTTCAGATCTCTGTATGTTGGGCAAACTTCATCACTATTCCATAACAGTGAAAGCAATGTGGGAGGCTGGCCACTAAGCAGCTCAAACTTGCTGAGAGTTATGTGGTGCCAGAAGAAAACAGAATAGCTATTCTAGAGGTGGCACTGCCAATAAGCCTGTGCAACAAATATAGGAGATTAAACAACTGGGAGGAGACTCAGATGGAAGGAGTTGGAAGTGGAGACATGATGGCGGGGCAGACTGGTGGGGATTGGAGGGGTACAGGGATTGGGACTAGATGGGATAAAGCTTAAGAAGAATGTGCTGGAGAGAAGAACTGTAGAACAGAGATAGAGAATATGTGGGTGGAGATGGGCTTAGAGAATGAGACAATGTTTGGGTGAGTAGACATTATTTTAGCTACACAAAATACTCAGAATGTGCCTAAGCAGAAAGGCCAACTATATCAGAAGGGGAACCCCTCAGAACAGCTATGTCATTGGATGAGGCCCCCTACCCCCATCTACTCATTGTGCCATTCATTCAATAGTCTTGGCTCGCACACTCAAGTTTTTTGCCAACATGGCCCTTACTAGAAAAATAGTGAATATCATTTTTATAGACCAACAGTAATGTTTTTTAAGTCCCAATTCTTACAAATCTAAATCCAAAAGGGGCAGAAACAACACATCTTCAGTTCTTTGGTGCAAGATGGAAGATAATCATTTTTTCCCTGATCTAAATACGCTCTACAAATTCTTTCTGTTTCAATTATATTTGTAAACTGTTGTAATTATATTAGCAACAGTTCACAACTTTGTCTATTGCAATTTGTTACTGGTAGTGAGGTTCAAATCTCATCTCTTCTTACCTGAGTTCTTAGAACTGTAGTTACGAAGACAGTATAGTAGATGGCGCTTGAGTACATAAGTACATAAGTATTACCATACTGGGACAGACTGAAGGTCCATCAAGCCCAGCATCCTGTCTCCAACAGTGGCTAATCCAGGTCACAAGCACTTGGCAAGATCCCAAAACAGGACAATATATTTTATGCAGCTTATCCTAGAAATAAGCAGTGGATTTTCCACAAGTCCATTTTAATAATGGCTTATGGACTTTTCTTTTAGGAAGCTATCCGAACATTTTTTAAAACCCCATTAAGCTAACTGCTTTTACTACACTCTCTGGCAATGAACTCCAGAATTTAAATACACATTGAGTGAAGAAATATTTTCTTTGATTTGTTTTAAATTTACTACTTTGTAGCATTATTGCGTGCCCCCTAGTCCTAGTTTTGGAAAGAGTAAACAAGCGATTCACGTCTACCCGTTCCATTCCACTTATTATTTTATAGACCTCTTTCATATCTCCCTTCAGCTGTCTCTTCTTCAAGCTGAAGAGCCCTAGACACTTCAGCCTTTCCTCATGAGAAGTCGTCCCATCCCCTTTAACATTTTTGTCACCCTTCTGTGTACTTTTCTAATTCCACTATATCTTTTTTGAGATGTGGTGACCAGAATTGCACACAGTATTCGAATGGCGGTCGCATCATGGAATGATACAAAGGCATTATAATATCCTCATTTTTGTTTTACATTCCTTTCCTAATAATACCTAACATTCTATTTGCTTTATAAGCCACCACCGCACACTGAGCAGAGGGTTTCAACGTATCATCAAAGATGACACATACATCCCTTTCCTGGTCGGTGACTCCTAATGTGGAACCTTGCATTACATAACTATAGTTCGGGTTCCTCTTTCCCACATACATCTCTTTGCACTTGCTTACATTAAACATCATCTGCCATTTGGATGCTCAGTCTCCCAGTCTTGTAAGGTCCTCTTGTAATTTTTCACAATCCTCTTGCAATTTAACAACTTTGAATAACTTTGTGTGGTCAGCACATTTAATTACCTCACTACTAGTTACTCCCATCTTGAGATCATTTATAAATATGTTAAAAAGCAATGGTCCTGGCACAGATTCCTGAGGAACCTCACTATCTACCCTTCTCCATTGAAAATACTGACCATTTAACCTTACTCTCTGTTTTCTATCTTTTAACTAGTTTTTAATTCACAGTAGTACACTACCTACTATCCCATGATTCTCCAATTTCTTCTGGAGTCTTTCATGATCTGCAAGTATCTCTAATGATAAAGAAAGTCTTTAAAAATTTATGGTGCTTGAAATGAATTAGACCCCTTTTCCCTAAAAAATGTTTTTTCAGAAACTTAGCCCAAACCCAAACCAAAGCTCATAATGGACATATAATAACTCTTCCTCTCTACGATTCCCTAATGTGTCTGTACACACAAACCTTATTCTACCACAACATTACTGTATTTGTTCATACCAGAATTTTACGGTACTATGTAAGCCACATTGAGCCTGCAAAAAGGTGAGAAAATGTGGGATACAAATGTAACAAATAAAATAAATAAATCCCAATTTGAGTATTGTAATACAGTTTATACATGATGCAAGGACAGGGTTATAAAGAAACTTCAAACTGCCAAAAACACTGTTGCAAGACTTGTATGTAACATCTCATGATATAACAGGGCATCACCACTCCTTTACTCATTACACTGGCTTACGATCAAGGCAAGATTGTCTTCAAATTATGTCCTTGTATTCCAAGTTATCTATGGTATGGCCCCTGACTATATACTCCCTTTGTTTGACCCCCCCACCCCCACATGTAATTCCATCCCTGGATCCAAAGAATTCCTAATTCTCCATCATCCTAATTGTAAAAAGATTGAAAACAGTCCTCTCTGCTGACTTCTACTATCAATATACTAATTGGTGGAATCTTCTTCCAATGGCTGTTAGATCTGTACATGATTACAGTTGCTTGTGGAAATTATAAAAAACTTGTCTTTTCTAACAGTTCCTGCTACAAGATAATGGAAGACATGAATAAACACTTTTATACAAAATGCTGTTTCAAACTTTATCCTCCTTATAATTTGATGTTTGTTACATAATACAACCTTGTAAAATAATTCATAAACTAATTTTATAAAGTTTCATATGGCTGTATATAGATTTATTCAACATTTTTACTTTATCAGAACATTTATGACTATAATATGTATGAATTAAATTGTATGGATTGTAAGCCACATTGAAACTGAACACTGTTTGGGATAATGTGGGATGCAAATGTGGAGGAGTGGCCTAGTGGTTAGGGTGGTGGACTTTGGTCCTGGGGAACTAAGGAACTGAGTTCAATTCCCACTTCAGGCACAGGCAGCTCCTTGTGACTCTGGGCAAGTCACTTAACCCTCCATTGCCCCATATAAGCCACAGTGAGCCTGCCATGAGTGGGAAAGCGCGGGGTACAAATGTAATAAAAAAATAAAAAATTAGCAATAAATAAATAAATGGCTTCTTCAACCAAATGAAATTCTGCAGACACCACCCAACTCATTCAAACCAAATCCCTGAAATGAGCTCAGTCCAAATAATGCTAGTTTTACTCAATTTTGGGGTCTTCAACAAATTCAGATGCTACAGGATTCTATAGTAAAAGTCAAGATAGTTAGATACACAAGTATTGTGAGGTCCATGAATCTCCTCAAGTCTTTGAATTTATCTCCTGGCACATCTAGCATAGTTCATCAGAAAAATGCTCATGGTGGATACATGCTGAAACTTTCAACACAAGCTATTTCTGATTCATAGGAGCCAACTCAGTGGGTAAAGTGGGTGCCAAGCAGTTCCAGTACTGAGCAAGCTCCTTCATTTTTATTTATTTTATTTATTTATTGGGATTTATTAACCGCCTTTATGAAGAGATTCACCCAAGGCGGTGTACAGCATATACAGTTTAACATAATACTTACAATTTTGTTAACAGCATAACAATAGTAAAATAACCAAGAATAAACGTAAATACAATAAATGAGGTAAATCTTGAAAACAGTAAATTGAAACTTAATAATAGAACTATCGGGAAACAGTATCAAGAAAATGCACATTTAACAGCACTGGAATTCAAACACCAGAGATATAATACAATGTTAGCATAATACTAATAATACACCTAATAAGCATGCATTAGAACATTCAACTAACATAGATATGATGCTAAATATTTTCTACAATATGGCTTACCATATAACTGAGGGACCAAGAGCAGATAAATGATGGGAACAAGATGCGTGGTACAGAGTCAGTTAGGATAATTTGAGGGTTAGTTATGAATATACATGGAGAACACTTGCTATCAGTAGCTACATGTATATCTGTACTGAAAAGAGTCTTGGAACCTCTGGTAAGTTAAAATGAAGCACCTATACCATCATCCAATACATAAAGGGGCATTTTTGATATTGACATCTAAATCCAACTTTGGACATTTTGCTCAAAATGTCCAAAAATCAAATAGAAAACATGACCATTTTTGAACCGGCAAAATGTTTTATCTTTTGGTTTTGAAAATGGCCTTTTTCTAAACGTTGCTATACTTAGTATGTTTATTTTTTTTTTTTTTACCATTTTCAAAAAATAAATTCAAGTGAAAAATGCACAAAATCAAGCCAATGAGATGTAGAAGGACGCAGCATTCTAACTGAGCATACAAACATCCCAGTAGAGCAGCGAGGCACCCTAGGAGCATGCAATGACTACATAAATTTGTGTCCAGGAAGGTGCCTATTCTGGTGCCGATGTTCTGATGTCTCCATAACCTTCCCAGTCTCATCATGAAAAGAGGTCATAGGCCTAGGACCAAAGGCCTTTTTTTTCCCTCCACAGAAAAACATGACTCCCTAATGTACGTACCAACAATCAAAAACAAAAAAAGAATAAAGGCGAGTAAAAAAAAAAAAAGGGCAGATACCTCTGGATCACCATTTATACCCTCTAGATGTCACTGCTGTCATTGCCTTTCCATTGCAACATATACTCCTTATTCACCTCACTGCTTACCAAAGAAGATATCGTGAACTGATATAGGTAAACGTTTAAGATCCGTTCGGGAAGAAGTTGGGAGCAGGGTTATATTGTGAAAGGTGAAATTTTGTGGCAGTCAAAATATTGACTCAGAGGAATGGAACAATAAAACGTCTAGTCTAAGAATAAAGTGGCCAGGTTCAAAAGCCAGGCATCTGTTGCTTGGCAGAGCAAAACTCTAGCCTGACATATAGTAGCATAAGATTATATAAATTCATAGGCAAAAAGAATGCTTAAGCAATCGCTGTCCTGCATTTTCTTTGTTACTTTAAATCATCTCTCAGCACAAAAGGGTCCTTATGAACCAGACTTTTGATATACAACACGTTCAATCTTATTTTCCAAATATTTTGAGCAGCCAGGGGCTAACCTACATGGCCATCACTGCTCTCACCAACTCTGAATTATTGTTGCTTTTAATCTTCATGTTACTCTGTCTCCGTTGTGAGGGCAGTCCAACAATTCTTTTCTGTACTGAGCTGTTGTTTCCTTTTCTACCACAGCTTCCTCCTTCCCTGCTGGTTGGTTGAGATAATGTCCAGACTCGAGGATAACATTAAATTACAGACAGGGTGGAGGAGATTAAGACATGGGTTGTGCTTCAATGATGAAGAGCATTTTACAGAAGCATCAGATTTGCTTTTTTTTTCTACTAACATTTTTTTTAAATGCAATACGTGTTGGGAACAGCAGCGAGTCTTTAATTCCAAAAGTAATCCCTGATTCTCCTCCCTTATCTCAAAAGCGTCTCATTTTGAACAGAACAACCCTGAAGCAGAACACAGTAATCTGTAGATCAGGTGGAAAAGCCCATAGCAATAGCTCTTTATATTTCACAAGAGTTTTAATCCTCCACAATTGGTCAGGATTTCAAAGAGTTCCCCAGTAAATTCAAGTAGCATGGGCTTAGCCTTCCCTTCTCAACTATGGCCATATCTTGTACAGGTTCCCAATCTCTCATTTTAAGCCAAAGGTAAAAAAAGGTACCATTCTCAGCTCCCAAATTTGAGCTCACACTTCAATCTTAATCAAAAGAAAAGATCAATAAATATTTTTTGCTATTTTCAGGTGCATTTCACACAAAAACATGAGTGCCTATTATAGAGAGTCAGTCTGTTTGTCCATCCATCTTTGCTGGTACGTGTGTACAGGACAAAGGTGTGTACACATGCATACTTAGCCAGTAAGCATGTACTGGGATGGACTTTGGGCTGAACATGGGTGGAGTTTACAAACATGTGATTAGATAATAAAACACACTAATTTACATGCACACTTAAAAATTATGGGTGTGGACATTTATACCTGCTTCAGGGCAGTTGTACTGTAAATGTCTGTGCCTGCAAGGTAGCCACAGTTTCTGCTACTTACACTAGTGTTTTATAAAAGACTAGTAAAAAAGGCCCATTTCTCAAAGAAATGAAACGGGCACTATCAAGGTTTTCCTCGGAGTGTGTATGTTTGAGAGAGTGTGTGTGAGAGTGACTGTGTGAGAGAGAGAGTGAATGTGCGAGTGTGTGTGTGTGTGTGTGACAGAGAGAGAGAGTGAGACTGGGTGCGAGTGTGTCTGTGAGAGAGAGAGCGTGTGTGTTAGATTGAGAGTGTTTGCCAGGGGCCCTCCCTCCCTCCCAGTTCCAGTGTCCCCCCCTCCGTGTTCTAGGGTCATCGTCCTCCCTCCCTCCGTTCCTCTGAGTTCCAGGGTCGTCCCCCCTCCATCCCTGCGAGTTCCAGGGTCATCCCCCCCTCCCTCCGAGTTCCAGGGTCATCCCTTCCCTCCCTCCCTCTGAGTTCCAGGGTCGTCCCCCTCCCTCCCTCCCTCCAAGTTCCAGGGTCGTCCCCCTCCCTCCCTCCAAATTTCACGGTCCCCTCCCTCCCTCCGAGTTTCACGGTCCCCCCTCCCTCCGAGTTTCAGGGTCCCTCCCAGTTCCAGGGTCCCCCCTCCCTCCCTCCCAGTTCCAGGGTCCCCCTCCCTTCCAGTTCCAGGCCCCTTCCCTCCGATTTTTAAAAGTCATCTTCACTTATCAAGTCAGGGTTACGGCGGCGGCCAGCAGCGGTAAAACGCGTGCAGGCTCGGCCCTTCTCTCTCTTTCTCAGCTGTGGTCCCGCCCTTGTGGAAACAGGAAATGAGGGCGGGACCACAACTGAGAGAGAAGGGCCGAGCCTGCATGCATTTTACTGCTGCTGCTGCTGCTGCCGTCCGCCGTAACCCTGACTTGGTAAGTGAAGATGACTTTTAAAAATCGGAGGGAGGGAGACTGGAACTGGAAGGGAGGAAGGGAGGAAGGGAGGGATGACGACACCCTCATGTGTGTGATGTGCCCTTCCCTTTCACTGTTCCGCCTTCGACGTCATCACGTTTTGACACGAAGGCGGGACAGAGAGAGATGGTGACAGACTGACGAACCTTATGAATGCCACGGTCAGCTTCAGAACGTTGGAGGAGCTTTTTATTATAGTAGATAGTAGATGAGCAGTCACCTACTTATCTTTTAAAAATGAGTGCCTAAGTAGCTGCCTCCCTACCCTTTTAAACCAAGCACACTGTTATAAAATTAACCTCATGTATGGGCACTTTCGATATGACATCTAAGTCCGATTTGAGACGTTTTGTGAAAAATCAAGTGACGAATAGAGTGATTTTCAAACCAAAAAAAAAATACATTTTTTTGGTTTGAAAATCACTCTATTCGTCACTTGAAATTTACCATTTTCTAGATGTTTTTGTGCACAGTGTTTTTCTTTGGGTGCTATTTTCAAAAAAAAAAATCCAAGGGAAAATGCACAAAACAATCCATTGGGACGTCTGGGGGGTCGGCATTTTTAGTAGACTAGCCAGACATCCCAGCAGAGCAATAGGTCAACCTAGGGGGCACTGCAGTGCACTTCACATTAAAGGTCCAAAGTACAACTTTCATCATAACCTCCTTATATTATATTGTGAGACCTCCAGGAACAGAAAAAAAACCCCAACTGTACCTCATTATGCATCACTGCAATAGCCCTCAGCGCTGCCTGTGTCACCTATATATAGGTACAGCAGGTATAGTAAGTCATAATAAACTATAAAACTATAACTATAAACTATTTAGTGGTTTTTGGAGGGCTCACACTTTACACCACAAGTGTACCAGTTGGAGTGGGATATGGCTCTGGGTCTCCTTCTCTACAGTCGACTGCACTGATCTTTAGCCTATTCTTGGGACCAGCTTGCTGCTTTAATAGGAATGGCTATCATATCTGAAGCTGTTATAGAGCCTGGTATGTATTTTCACTATCACATCTTTGGGAAGTGGGAGGGGGGGTCAGTGACCACTGGGGAGATTAAGTGGGGTGCGTCATGCCTTATACTTTCTAGTGGTAGTCTGGTCAAGTAGGGCACCTTTTTGTAACTTAGTTCTGTTTGAAACTGATCTAGACAAAACCATCTCAATTTTTGCCCCAGATGTTTTGATTTTGTTCCATTACAGAAGAAAAACATCTAACTTTTGGGAACGCCCAAGTCCCGCCCAAAACATGCCCCCTTGAAATTTGGGTGAACTGCAGAGAAAAACATCTCAAATCAGAGTTTCAAAAATTGCAACTTAGATGTTTTTGCAAGAAAAGTTCATTCTGCCACTTTATGATGTTTTTCTCTTTTGAAAATGAGTACCATTATGTCCTCAACAACCCCTCAGTTCCCTATCAATCCCCACACACACACACACTCTGCCTTCCTTGCAAACATACTCTCCAACACATATCCAGCTGTCTCTGTACTGCCTTCTAACTATTCCCTAGCCCTTTAATCCCACTAAACACACTTTTCCCATAACAATATCCTTTCCATAAACCCAATAACTCTCCATACAACTGCGTAACCCATCTTCACTGGCAGCCTCTCACACCATACATTGCACAGAAACACACCTACCCTCTTCCCATATATACAAATATATACATTATGACCCTTAATGTAGACACCCTATGCACAATTTACACATGTAAGTATTGATGTTTATATGTATACCACAAATAAATGTAGAAAACCCAATTTTAGAAAGCTGTGATTTACACGTATAAATCTGCACTATATGCATATGGCAAGGGGGTGGGATTTGGGCACTTGTAACATAGAGGGGCATAATCAAACGGGCGCGACCATCTCTAAGGGCGCCCATCTCCGGGAACGGTCTCGGGAAGGGGCAGAGCCAACTGTATTATCGATCAAGATGGGTGTCCATCTTTTGTTTCGATAATAAGGTCAGGGCCGGCCAAATCTCAACATTTAGGTCAACCTTAGAGATGGTCGACCTAAATGTTGAGATCGCCGGAATTAGAGATGGTCGACCTCAGTTTTCGCCGATAATGGAAATCGAGGCCGGCCATCTCAAAACCGGCCAAATCCAAGCCATTTGGTCATGGGAAGAGCCAGCATTTGTAGTGCACTGGTCCCCCTCACATGCCAGGACACCAAACGGGCACCCTAGGGGGCACTGCAGTGGACTTCAGAAATTGCTCCTAGGTGCATAGCTCCCTTACCTTCAGTGCTGAGCCCCCCAACCCCCCCAAACCCACTCCCCACAACTGTACAACACTACCATAGCCCTTAAAGGGTAAAGGGGGGTATCTACATGTGGGTACAGTGGGTTTCTCGTGGGTTATGGAGGGCTCCCATTTACCACCACAAGTGTAACAGGTAGGGGGGGATGGGCCTGGGTCCACCTGCCTGAAGTGCACTGCAGTACCCACTAAAACCTGCTCCAGGGACCTGCATAGTGCTGTGATGGAGCTGGGTATGACATTTGAGGCTGGCATAGAGGCTGGCAAAAAATGTTTTTAAAATGTTTTTTGGGTGGGAGGGGGTTGGTGATCACTGGGGGAGTAAGGGGAGGTGATCCCCGATTCTCTCCAGTGGTCATCTGGTCAGTTTGGACACCTTTTTAAGGCTTGGTCGTAAACAAAAAGGGACCAAGTAAAGTCGGCCAAATGCTCGTCAGGGCTGCCCATCTCTTAACCACGCCCCTGTCCCGCCTTCGGTACACTGCCGACACGCCCCCTTGAACTTTGGCCGTCCCTACAATGGAAAGCAGTTGAGGCTGGCCAAAATTGGCTTTCAATTATACCGATTTGGCCGCCCTTAGGAGATGGGCGCCCATCTCCCAATTTGTGTCGGAAGATGGGCACCCTTCTCCTTCGAAAATAAGCAGCCTAGTAATAGTACTGTGAAACATCCACCATTTGGATGCCAAGAGCCACTGGGACAGGATTTCTCCTCCCCCCCCCCCCCCCCCAACTACTCAGCAGGGAGGCTCATGGTACGTGATGGCACAGATTTTTGGAGCTTGGGGGAGTATTTTGGCAATGAGATTGGGGGTTAGGGGTGCCTTATGTGCTAGCATGTGAATTACAGTTAAACTTCAGTTCTATATTATTTCCAGTATTTATTTCTTGAGTCCTCATTTCCAGCACTGCATCCCAGATGTGGAAAGAACATCCTTTATATCCTCAGCATGTGTTTCATTATTGCCTGTTGCCCTTAGAGGGCTGGGGGGCACAATTATATATGTTTATATAAGTACATTATGTAGTCTATTTATTAGAGTAAATATATACCCTAAGGCTTTATAGTAAACTCACACATAATTTAAAGGTATACCAGGCTTTACTACCAGTAAATATATAGTTATATTGTTATTCATAATTTATTGTCCTAAGAGCAGAGAATCATTATGTGTAGATATTCACATTTGTCTATGGTCAACTCTTTTAGATGCAGCTTTTTTTTAAACCCTGATTTCTGAGTATTAAAAATTCTGGTGTGTTCATTGACTCACAGATGAAAGCCTCTGTGCACTGCTAGAATACCTATTTTATAAATAGTTCCCTTAGGAATCCATTCACAGAGGGGAAACCCATCATTATACTGCTTACAGCCCTCAGTGGGACTACATATATATATATATATATATATATATATATATATATATATATATATATACTAGTAAAAAAGGCCCGTTTCTGACACAAATGAAACGGGCGCTAGCAAGGTTTTCCTTGGAGTGTGTATATTTGAGAGAGTGTATGTGAGAGTGACTGTGTGGGAATGACGGCTGGATTGGGGAGTGGAAACAGAGATTACCCAATGACAATCCGATTTGTTGAGTGTCATTGCTCTGCCCTCAACGTCATCACATTGTGACGCGGAGGCGGGGCAGACACTCATGAGATCTGCAACTACAAATTTACAACGTTGGAGGTGCCTTTTATATAGAGAGATAGGCACAAAACACAGTAAATGATGTTTTACTGAACTAAGTAAAATCTAGAGGGTTGATATTCAAAAGGGTTTAACCAGTCAGGGTAGTTCCACTGAATATCTCCACTAACTGACCATTCCCAAACCAGTTAGGTTTAGGGGTGGTCTGGGGGTGGAGCTTGGGTAGAGCCAGCACTTAACCAGATAGCAGTGATATTCAGTCCGCTATCTGGCTAAGTAAGTACATAAAGTTAGGACAGCAAAAAGGCTGTCCTAAATTTATGGATAGAGTTAACTGAGCACCTGTCTGATGTATGGATAGAGTTAACTGGTGCCTAATTAACTTCCAGGGAGAAACAGGAGAAGAACCTCTTCAGAAGCACACAAGTAGCACAGACAGCAAAGGCGGTCCAGGGAATGAAGGACAGATAATATCTTCAGCACAGTGTCTGGGTGTCATTGATGAACACACGTATCAAGAAGGTGATGCCGAGACACTGTGCTGAAGATGTCATTCCACTGAATTTCTCAGCATTTGTTTTAAAGGAATCCGTTGACCCTGATGAAGGCGAAACTGAAACTTGCCAGGCTGAGTCCTTCCTCAATAAAATCTGTTTTGTTGAATTCTTGTCTGTCCTTCATTCCCCGGATCACCTTTGCTGTCTGTCCTGCTGATTAACTTCCAGGTCAACACACATATCCAGATATTCAATGCTGGGAACTGCTTATGCCCTGGCATTGAATATCCGAGGTTAATTCAGTCTGTGGCTGGAAATGGCTTAAAAACTGCATAGTGCCGTGGGCTGAATATTACCTTTTAATTGTTGTGTATTTTACATATTTCTTAATGATTTCATGTCATTATCCAGTTCTTAGAAGATAGGCTTTGAACTTCAGTCCTCACAGACTCAATTCTTCAGCTGCTGAAAACAAATTGGAAATCTGCCAGGGTCTGTAACATTTTATTTCCTGTCTTTTGCATTACTAGGAAATCTTTGAATAGGGCTAATCTTCACAAACAGAGACTTTTTCTAGTCTATATTTATAATCCCTCAATACCCATCCATACCCTCCACTATTGTTACTTTCTAGTACACTTTATTATTGGGGTTTTTTTTTACTTTTTTACTTTTTATAAACCCTTGCTCTCTGGAACTGGATCCCCTTTCTTGTTCAGGCCAAGACATGAATGTTTGCATACTGCCTCTGCTGCTCAGCTATTTTTTCCTAAAGTTAAGATTAATCCCAAAAGTTCCAGGGTTCATTATGTCCCTCATTTGAACAATACTCTTATTGAGTCACTAGTCTTCTACAAGGAAAAGCAGGCTACTTGTTCTCACATGTGGGTCGGCGTCCACGGCAGCCTAGGAAACGGCAAATTTTTTCAGAGCAAAAATTAAAAGGTTTTGCCAGAGCCTTCTGGCGCGCATGCGTGGACAACTTCCCGCCTGTTGCGTTAGCGTTCCCACTCAGTTTTTTCTTGTCTGTGGCAGAGAGACAGCGTACTTCGGTTTGTCTCTTCGTTTTTTGGCCCAGGAAGAGTCTTTCGACGATTTGCGTCATTTCTTTAAAAAAAAACTTTTACCTTCCCGTATTTTTTCTTAGTTTTTTAGACCTCTTTTGTAAGTTTTCTTTCTTGTTCAAAGCGGCCGTGTTTTAGGCCGCTTGGTTGGGTCTTACTCCTTTTTCTTTTGTGCCTTTCTTCTTTTCAAAGGCACAATCGCGTCTTTTGATTTCGCCAAAGCCGTTTTTTCTTCCATGACATCAAAGACACCCAGCGGCTTCAAACATTGTACTCGGTGGAACCGGACCATCTCGGGTACCGATACCCACGCTTGGTGTATCCAGTGCCTTGGGCCCGACCATAGCCCAGCCACTTGCAGTCTGTGTCTTCGCATGAAGAAACAGGCCCAAGTGTCTCGAGAGGCCCAACGAGAGAAGCTTTTTGGGGCTGAGTCCAGTCCTTCGATGTCGACATCGACATCAGTATTGAGGTCAGCAGCATTGTCATCGACATTGAGGGATGCATCGACGTCGGGAGCAAAGGTAATGGCTGTGGAATGACCAACTCGTGCTGGGAGCAGTGAGGCATCGAGTGGGTCTCCACCTGTCTCGAGGCCTCCTGTTATGCAGGCCCCCCGGGACCGACCATCGTCGGACCCAGCCCCGAGGTACCGAGGACTCTCGATGACGGGCGTCGAGCAAAGGCAAAGAAGCACCGTCATCGTTCTCCTTCGACACATGGTGCCAGGAGCTCCGGGGCATCAAGGGATTCGGCACCCGAGAAGCGTCAGCACCGAGAGGATTGCTCTCCCTCTATTCAGGAGGTGCTGATGCATCGGTCTAGTAGTCCGGTACCTGCTCCCGAGCCTCAACAGATTCTGCCACCTGCTCCTTTACTGACCCCACAGCCTTGTCCGACAGTGGCTCTCGACGAGCGCATCAGGGTCCTGCTTCCAGAGCTTCTGGAAGGGTCGCTGCGCCAGTCTGCTTCAGTGTTGGGGGTGCTTTCACCTTCCGTACCATCTGCTGCAGTGGCATCTGGCCCTTCGCCTGTGGAGAGGTCCCCGACCTCAGTACCGCCTGCGGCATCTGTGTCGGCTGCCACCCAGGTCGACTCCCCTTCGATGCCGGTGGAGGAAGCTTCACCGGAGTCCGGGCAGGCGTCGACTTTTCGGCACCACCATCGAGGACATCGTTCCTCGGCGTCGAGGCAGGCTCAGTTGCGGACTGCTCTGGGATGTCTTGTCCGATACTGAAGATGAGCATTCGTGGGAGGAAGAGGAAGATCCCAGGTACTTTTCTTCTGACGAGTCCTATGGAATTCCTTCTGAACTTTCCCCTACACTAGAAAGGAGACTTTCTCCACCGGACAGTCTATCCTTCGCCTCCTTTGTCCAGGAAATGGCTGCAGCTATTCCCTTCCCTATGGAGGTTGAGGATGAGCCTAGGGCTGAGATGCTCGAGGTCCTGGATTATCCTTCTCTGCCTAGAAAGGCTACAACGGCTCCTTTGTATAATGTACTCAAGGAAGTTCTTATGCAAAACTGGTCGTTCCCTCTGTCTAATCCTATGATCCCGAAAAAGACTGAATCCCAATATCAGATCCACAGGGAGCCTGGATTGATGAGGTCTCAGCTACCTCACAATTCCATGGTGGTGGACTCCGCTTTCAAGAGAGCCAAGAGTACTAGGGACTATGCTTCAGCACTCCCAGGCAGAGAATCTAGAACCTTGGACTCTTTTGGGAGGAAGGCATACCAGGCCGCTATGCTCGCTGCCAAAATCCAGAAGTACCAGCTCTTCACGAGTATCCACTTGCGGAACTCGGTGAGGCAACTGTCTAGCTTGGTTGATGCACTCCCTCCGGAGCAGACCGAGCCTTTTCGCCAGATGGTCAGGCAGCAGAAGGTGTGTTGAAAATTCCTGGCCAGGATAGCTGCCCAAGGTATAGTGATGCACAGACTCTCATGACTGTGTGTCTCTGACCTGGATCATTCGGTCCAGCAGCGGATGGCGAATGTTCCTTGCCGGGGGGATAACCACTTTGGTGAGAAATTAAAGGATCTGGTTGACCAGTTCAAGAAGCACAATGATGCTATGGATTCTCTCTCCCGCCGGGCGTCTTCTGCTACTACCTCCTCATCTAGGAGGTTTTTTGGAGGGAAGAGAGTGCTCCCTATTCCTATGCTAGACGTAGGTACACTCCTGCTTCTAAGCAGCCTGCCCAGGCTCAGTCCCAGCGCGCTCGTTCTCATCAACTGCAGCTCCCCAGCAAAAACAAGGGACGGGCTTTTGACTGACTCAAGTTCAGCATAGCCTCAGTAAATGTGTCCGTACCGGACCACTTGCCGGTTGGGGGGAGGTTAATGTTTTTTCACCAAATATGGCCTCTTATAACCTCTGACCGGTGGGTTCTTCAAATTGTCCGGTTTGGGTACACCCACAATCTGGAATCCAAACCTCCAAATTGCCCACTGGGAGCTCAGTCCTACAGCTCCCAGCGCAAGCAGGTACTTGCAGAGGAACTCTCCGCCCTTCTACAGCCCAAGTGGTTGAACCCGTACCACCAGAGGAAGAAGGGTTGGGATTCTATTCCAGGTACTTCCTCGTGCAAAAGAAAACAGGGGGGATGCATCCCATCCTAGACCTAAGGGCCCTGAACAAATTTCTTGTCAGAGAAAAGTTCAGGATGGTTTCCCTAGGCACCCTTCTTCCCATGATTCAGGAAAACGATTGGCTATGCTCTCTGGACTTAAAGGATGCTTATACACACATCTCGATACTTCCAGCTCACAGGAGTATCTTCGATTTCGGCTGGGAATACAGCACTTTCAGTACCGTGTACTGCCTTTTGGCCTGGCGTCTGCGCCTAAAGTATTTACTAAATGCCTAGCTGTAGTCGCAGCATCGCTACGCAGACTGGGAGTGCATGTGTTTCCTTATCGCGACGATTGGCTGGTGAAGAGCACCTCGAAGGAGGGTGCTCTGGAGTCCATGTGAATGACTGTTTGGGTGCTAGAGTTAGTGGGCTTCGTCATAAATTATCCCAAGTCCCATCTCACCCCAGTCCATAAATTGGAATTCATTGGAGCATTGCTGAACACTCAGATAGCTCGAGCTTATATTCCTGAGACAGGGGCGGACAACCTTCTGTCTCTGGTGTCCATGGTTCAAGCATCTCAGCAGGTCATGGCTCAGCAGATGTTAAGACTTCTGGGGCACATGGCCTCCACAGTTCATGTCATGCCCATGGCACGTCTCCATATGAGATCAGCTCAATGGACCCTAGCTTCCCAGTGGTTTCAAGCTGCAGGGGATCTAGAGGATGTAATCCAACTGTCCACCGACTTTCGGAATTCTCTTCAGTGGTGGATGATTCGATCCAGTTTGACCATGGGACGAACATTCCAAATTCCTCAGCCACGAAAAGTGCTGACGACGGATGCATCTCTCCTGGGATGGGGAGCTCATATAGATGGGCTCCACATTCAGGGAGCCTGGTCTTTTCAGGAAAAAGGTGTGCAGATCAACCTCCTGGAATTAAGAGCAATCTGGAACGCTCTAAAGGCTTTCAGAGATTGGCTGTCCAATCAAGTAATCTTAATTCAGACAGACAATCAGGTTGCTATATATTACACCAACAAGCAAGGGGACACCGGATATCGCCCTCTGTGTCAGGAAGCCATCCAGATGTGGCTTTGGGCTCGCCATCACAGCATGTTTCTCCAAGCCACTTATCTGGCAGGCATAAACAACAGTCTGGCTGACAGGTTGAGCAGGATAATGCAACCTCACGAGTGGTCACTGAACATGGGTGTAGTCCGCAAGATCTTCCGAGCGTGGGGCACCCCCTCGGTGGATCTTTTTGCCACTCAGATCAATCACAAGGTCCCTCAGTTCTGTTCCAGACTTCAGGTCCACGACAGGCTAGAGTCAGATGCCTTTCTCCTACATTGGGGGACAGGCCTTCTGTATGCGTATCCTCCCATACCTCTAGTAGGGAAGACTTTGCTGAAACTCAAGCAAGACTGCGGAACCATGATCCTGATTGCACCCTTCTGGCCATGTCAGATTTGGTTCCCTCTTCTTCTGGAGTTGTCCTCCGAAGAACCGTGGAGATTGGACAGTTTTCCAACCCTCATCACTCAGAACGAGGGGTCGCTTCTACATCCCAACCTCCAGTCTCTGGCTCTCACGGCCTGGATGTTGAGAGCTTAGAATTCGCCTCCTTGGGTCTTTCTGAGGGTGTCTCCCGAGTCTTGCTTGCTTCCAGGAAAGATTCCACAAAGAGGTGTTACTCTTTCAAATGAAGGAGGTTTGCCATCTGGTGTGACAGCAAGGCCCTAGATCCTCTTTCTTGTCCTACACAGACCCTGCTTGAATACCTTCTACACTTGTCAGAGTCTGGTCTCAAGACTAACTCCGTAAGGGTTCACCTTTATGCGATTAGTGCTTATCACCGCCGTGTAGAGGGTAAGCCTATCTCTGGACAGCCTTTAGTTGTTCACTTCATGAGAGGTTTGCTTTTGTCAAAGCCCCTGGTCAAACCTCCACCAGTGTCATGGGATCTCAACATTTTTCTCACCCAGCTGATGAAAGCTCCTTTTGAGCCACTGAATTCTTGCCATCTGAAGTACTTGACCTGGAAGGTCGTTTTCTTGGTGGCTGTTACTTCAGCTCGTAGAGTCAGTGAGGTTCATGCCTTGGTAGTGCATGCACCTTATATCAAGTTTCATCACAACAGAGTAGTCCTCCGCACTCACACTAAGTTCCTGCCAAAGGTGGTGTCGGTGTTCCATCATAACCAGTCAATTGTCTTGCCAACATTCTTTCCCCATCCTCATACCCGCCCTGGTGAAAGCAGTTTGCACACTTTGGACTGCAAGAGAGCATTGGCCTTTTACGTGGAGCGCATGAAGCCCTTTAGACAGTCCGCCCAGTTGTTTGTTTCTTTTGATCCCAACAGGAGGGGAGTTGCCATTGGAAAACGCACAATCTCCAATTGGCTAGCAGATTGCATTTCTTTCACTTACGCCCAAGCTGGGCTGACTCTGGAGGGCCATGTCACGGCTCACAATGTTAGAGCCATGGCTGCGTCAGTGGCTCACTTAAAGTCAGCCTCCATTGAGGAGATTTGCAAGGCTGCAACGTGGTCTTCAGTCCACACATTCACATCTCACTACTGCCTTCAGCAGGATACCCGACGCGACAGTCGTTTTGGGCAGTCGGTGCTGCAGAATCTGTTCGGAGTTTAGAATCCAATTCTACCCCCCTAGACCCATTTTTCTTCTGTTCCAGGCTGCAGTTATTTGTTTATGGTTTCAGGTCAATCTATGTTATGTCCTTGCTGTTGCGAGGCCCAATTGACCAATGTTTATTGTTTTGAGTGAGCCTGGTTGCTATGGATACCCCACATGTGAGAACAAGCAGCCTGCTTGTCCTCGGAGAAAGCGAAGATATATATCTGTAGCAGGTATTCTCCGAGGACAGTAGGCTGATTGTTCTCACAAACCCGCTCACCTCCCCTTTGGAGTTGTTGTTTGTTTATTATTTGTTTTTTGATTAAACTGAGCGGGAACGCTCACGCGATGGGTGGGAAGTCGTCTGTGCATGCGCGGGGCACGCAATTCGCGCACCAGAAGGCTCTAGCAAAACATTTTTATTTTTGCTCTGAAAAAATTTGCCGTTTCCTGGGCCGCCGTGGACGCCGACCCACATGTGAGAACAATCAGCCTGCTGTCCTCGGAGAATACCTGCTACAGGTATGTATCTTCGCTTTTTCTGCAACAGAAAATTCTGTAGGCTGAAGTCATATTTTCTAGTGAACTGTAGCTTATGCTGTTTGCTATTGTGCTTAATGATTGGGGTTTCAGAATTTTTCATCTACAGATCCAGCTCAGGTTGGTGGCCTATGCTAAATGAGTCGGGTTTTCTCTGTTCATGTTCCAGTGAATAAATATCTATATCAGAAAGCTCAGTTTACATTAGTATTCATTACATCCCAACCTTAAAATTTCACTTAATTTTTCAGTGCATTTTTTTCAATCCAACACTTTACATAAACACTAATGGGCCCTTTTTACTAAGCTGCTTTAAGCAGCTAGTGTAAGTTTTACAGTGTGGTAGATGTTAGCACATGCTAATGCTTATTGCATGTTAAAACCAGCCAATGGAGTAAAAGTCCTGTGCCAGCTGCTTAACACAGGTAGGGGCAGTGAGTGGGCATGACAAGTGCCGAACAGAGGAATGGCCTGCTGTGATCGTTAGTATGCAGTGCAGTTCTGCATGCAAACTATCATGATTGCTGATTACTCATTGTCCGAAGAGACCTTATATAGAAGGCTGACACCCTAGTAATACTACTAGGAGACTACCATGAGGGGTCAACGAGCGCCATTTGGTTACCAGAACCTGATGGGGCAGGAGCTGTGGTGGACTGTTCCTGCCCCATCCCACTGTCCCAACAGTGTTGGCCCCTGGGAAGACTCGGAGGTTCTCAAGAGGTCTGATTGGGTGGGAGAAGGTTTGATTTGCTGTTAGAGGAGGGAGTTTGAGGAGGGTTGAGGCTGCGTGTAAATATGCTGTTGTAGGAGAGGAGCTTCAGGGGATTGGATTGGGTGGGAGGGGTATATTAAGGGGCTCAGATGAGAAGTGAACTTGGGGGGCAATCTTATACAGGGGATCAGAGCACATGGGGGCAATCGTGAAGGTGAGATAGCATCAAGGGGTGATTTTGGGGTGTAATCGGATCTTATGGGGTCTGGATCAGAGAAATGGATCAGGGGGTCTTGAGGAGTTCTGACTTAGAAAAACTAATTGATAAGAGAGATGTCAAGGGGTGGGTACGCCGCCACGGCAGTTCTGTATTTTTGTTCTATTTTTGAGTGGGCCCACACCGCATTACATGCAGTGCCCTGTGTGGCTAACAGCAGTGTTTATAAAAGACATTCATGCTTTACATAGATTAAAGACACTCTGCGTGTTTGCATTTGTTTAGGGATTGAAAATAGCATTTCAATGTTCTTTTTTGTCCTTGTGACTTTGTTACATGCGGTTTCTGACAAAAGGTGTAGTTCTCAATTGGTAACAGCTAACATCTAGCCCTCGCTGGAAAATGCATGTTCAAGGACCACAAACAGGCTAGATTTTCAGGCTATCCCTAATGATTATATATATGTCAGATATTTGCATCCCAACTACTCCTCTATAAGCAACTCTTCCTCTTTCATATTCATTAGGGATATCCTGAAATTTGGCTTGTTGTAGCCATAAAACAAAACAATAATGCTTGAAAAGTTATGTTAGACCTTCAAAGCATTTTTTTTTTACTTTCCATCAGAATCATACATGAAATTCCCTTCCTTACAGGTAAACTCAAATCAGAAATGATTTTTGATACACTTGCCTAGTGAAGCCAGGAATTAATCAAATCAGTGATTCTTGAGATAACCCTATTTTACTTGGAAACAATTTTTGTTACACCCTGCAAACAGCGTTGATACATACTGTGAAGAAGTCCAAAGCTGTATTTCGCTTCCTGCTGTTGTATTGCTAATAATTAGAGAAACTTGTTCGAGAGCTGTGATAAAGGTTAAATAATAACCAAGTGTTTACTTTCTTGAAAGTTTAAGAAAACAAACATATTTTGAATCTCAGTACTGTTTTGTTGTCTAGCAACTAACTTTCTAAAAGTAATTTGGATCTATTTGTTTGTAGTAAATACCACATTTGGAAAGCTTGCCCTATTGTTTTGTTAGGTAGTGGGAAAGGTCTCTGAAAATGACTCTGAGTTTAATTAAATCACAATAAAATTATTGTCCATTATAAATTGTACTCTGGAGGTTTTGTTTATTTACAGAAATTTATTAATCACCTTTCCAAATCCAAGGTGATGTACAAAATAAACACACATAAAAAAACATCTTAAAAGTAGCCAAACATATAAATAAAAACAAATAATAAAACAGATTCAGCAGGCCATTTTATAAACCACTTAAAAGGTTGATTTATAGATGTAAATGGACGCATGTCCCCTCTCTCCCCCTTCCATCCAACATATCCTCTTTGTCTCCCCCTTTCAACCAGCATGTCCCCTCTCTCCCCTCCTTTTAGCTTCTCCCCTCTGTCATATCTTTCATCCAGTGTTTCTCACTTTCTTCCCTCTATCCAACATCTCCCACTCCCTCCCCCTTCCTTTCAGCGTTTTCTCTCTCTCTCTCTCTCTCTCTCTCTCTCTCTCTTCATCTTTCCATCCAGTCTCTCCCCTCCCTCTCTCTCTCTCTCTCTCTCTCTCTGATATTGTATTTCCTCTGCCCCTTCACTCTACCGGAACTTAATTGGCTGCTGCATTTCAGGATTAGCCGCGGAACAGGCATTCTGCATAGGCGCAACTTCCAACTCTGCTGTTCTTCTCAGTCGCCGGGAGAGGAAATGACATTGGGGAGAGGGAGAGGCTGGCAAAGTCATCACGTCAGATGCATGAATACAGGATGCAAGTGTGCAACCCCGCGGCTCTCTTTTACTGTTGCTGTGAGTCTAAACCAGCAGTAGTGGCAATCAGAGTTAGCAACGGGAGGGAGGAAGGTAGTCAGAAGTCATGGTTGGGACTGGGGAGGCTTAGAGGCATATTTTCAAAGCACTTTGGGAGGCTAAGTTCCATAGGTTTCTATGGAACTTTGGGAGGCTAAGTGCTTTGAAAATGAGCTTGTTAGCGTCCCCAAGCCTCTTATACCAGGCGCCTATGTCCTTAGCAGTGCCACCCCTGTCATTTCAGGACTAGCGTACAATTACTGAAAATGAGTCACAAAAGTCTCCACTATCTCTTTCAAATTAGATGTGAGCCGCCCTGAAGAGGTCTTTATGGTTGGTATGTGCCGGGGCCCTCCCACTCCCTGACCACCTTAGTGAGCAGTGCACCCATTTTATTTCCAAATCTGAAGAATTTCAACTTCATTCATAATAGCAACTGTGAGGTTGTAGGTCAACGATAGGCCTGCTATTTAAGCGGCCTATTTTGACTTCTCAACATAGCCAGTTTGGTGCTGAATATCCATGCCTAACTGGTTATGTCACGTGATATAGTCAGATAGTGATTAACCACTAACTGTGATATTCCACGGGAGATGACCAGTTATCTCCTGCTGAACATCTGCTGTTAGGCACTTAAACACTAACCAAGCAGGAGCCATTCCTGGCTGGTTAAATAGTTTTGAATATCTGGGGGTAAATATTTTCTGTACCTACATATAGGTGACACCTGCAGGCAAAAGGGTTATTGTAGTGGTGAACAGTTGGATACAGTAGATTTTTGGTGGGTTGTGGATGAAACACTATACAATATAAGGGGGTAATGGGTGAGATGTGTACCTGGGACTTTTTATGTGAAGTCCACTGCAATGCCCCCTAGGCTGTCCCACTGCTCTGCTGGGATATCTGTGTGGCCAGTCTGCTAAGAATGCTAGCCCCCTCATATATCCCAATGGCTCCTTTTTGTATATTTTCTCCTTGGTTTTTTTTTTTTTTAATGGTCCAAAAAAATAGATGCACTGAGCACAAAAATGTTTAGCAAATGACCATTTTCAAAACAAAACTTGGACATTTTCCTGGTTTGAAAATAACCATGTTCGCTACTAGATTTTTGGACTTTTTCACAAAACGTCTAAAATCGAATTTAGACGTCATATGAAAAATACCCCTCATATTGTCCCAAGACACCATCAAATTTAACTACCTACATGTGGTTGGCATAATGGCAAACTGCCAACCAGTGTTTAAGCATGAACGTCTATAACTTGCAAGACTGGTGGGTGCAGGTCTGGCAACCTTGTGCAGGTTGGATGGACCATTCAGGTATTTATCTGTCATCATTTACTATGTTACGCTGCCAACTTAACAGTGAGCTGATGGGGGCCTAAACCAATGATATACAAGGACATCAGTACTGCAATTAACAACAGGTTCTAATGCTAAATTAAACAGGAGTGGGGATAAGGGACATCTCTGTCTTGTTCCTCTTGCCATTGGGTCAGACATTGCAATTTTGACTGCTACTGTAGATATTGAGTTGATGTCAAAGTTTGAATCCATTGTAGAAATCTTCCTCCTAGATCAAACACTATAGTGTTCTAAATAGATATTAATTTGTCAGATTTGAATTAATAAACTACCTCTCTGATCATCTTGAAGATTGTGGTTGGCTTCTTCCACTCCTGTGTCCACTAAGTAGATATGGAGGGGCATAATCGAATGGCGCCGGAGAAATACATGGCTGGCGATGTATTTTGGCGGCACCGCAAACAGCTGGCCAGACCCGTATTTTCAAAAAAGATGGCCGGCCATCTTTTGTTTTGACAATACGGTTCCGGCCAGCCAAATGCCTTGGATTTGGCCGGGGTTTGAGATGGCCGGCTTCGTTTTTTAGTGATAATGGAAAGTTATGTTGGCCATCTCAAACCCCGGCCAAATTCAAGGCATTTGGCCATGGGAGGAGCCAGCATTTTTAGTGCACTGGCCCCCCTGACATGCCAGGACACCAACCAGCCACCCTAGGGGTCACTGTGGTGGACTTCAGAAAAGCTCACTCGTGCATAGCTCCCTTACTTTGGAAGCTGAGCCCCCCAACCCCCCCCCCCCCCCAAACCCACTACCCACCAATGTACTGCACCCACTAAAATTGCTCCAGGGACCTGCATCCAGCCTCTAGGACTTATTGCTGCTGTATAACTTTGGCACACCAGTTCACACACCTGAAGACTAATCTCTCTGAAAAAGTCCTTTCTTGAAATAAGCACGTTTACTCAAAGTTAACTGCAGATCAGAGGTTGTGCCCCACTGGCAAACAGTCCCCTGGTACTAAGATGAGCAGTAGGTCAGAGCTGGAACAATGCTGTACAATGCCCTCTTTCAGCACCATTCAAGGTAAGAACTACGTTCTCTAACGTGGGTAACACAGGAAAGGGAACTAAAACTGGCATACAAAAATGGCCACTATCGCATGGACTACAACAGGAAACAAAACAGGGCACACTCTGACCTGGTTGGCAGGGGGGAAAAGCACCATGGGAGTAGAGCCCAGTACCCTACACCCAACACAATGCATTGGTAATGTGACTCTGCAGGGCACCTAACAGAAAAAGGTGTCACACTCACCCGAGAGCCACATCGCAACCAGGGAAAGGCTGTCGGAGGATACAACACATTCTGCTGTCATGGAGGTGGGTACGGCATTTGAGGCTGGCATACAGGCTGGCAAAAAAGGTTTTTAGTTTTATTTTTTTAGTTTGGAAGGGGGTTGGTGACCACTGGGGGAGTATGGGGAGGTCATCCCCGATTCCCTCCAGTGGTCATTTGGTCAGTTGGGGCACCTTTTTGAGGCTTGGTCGTGAAAATAAAAGGACCAAGTAAAGCCGGCGAAATACTGCTTAACGCCGCTTTTTTTTCTATTATCGGCGAAAGCTGGCCATCTGGTAGCCATGCCCATGCCCGCCCATGTCCCACCTTCGTTAATCTACTGACACGCCCCCTTGAACTTTCACTGGCGAAGCGACGGGAAAGCGGCGATGCTGTCAAAAATGCCACTTTCCATTATACCGATTTCGCCACTTTTCCGAAATCGCCGGCCATCTCCCGATTTATGTCGGGAAAATGGCCGGCGATCACTTTCGAAAATAAGCTGGATGGACACTCAATAAGGTCAAATGGTTTTTCAACATGTAATGAGACACTGATAGCTGGGTATGTCATATTTCTAGCTACTAGATTAACGTCAAGGCAGAGTTGTACATTATCTTCTATATATCTACCTTGCATAAAACCAACTTGTTCACACTATGAATCCAGGTTGCAGAATTTTTCCTAATCACTGAGGTAGGATCTTAGCCAAAATTTGGTAGTCATGGTTGAACAGAGGGGAAGCTCACTTGAAAACAGGTAAACCAGTGGTTCCCAAACCTGGTCCTGGAGGCACCCCAGCCAGTCAGGTTTTCAAGATACCCACAATGAATATTCATGAGAAAGATTGCATGCAGTGGAGGTAGTGCATGTAAATCTCTCTCATGAATATTCATTGTGGGCAACCCAAAAATGTGACTGGCTGGGGTATCTCCAGGACAAGGTTTGGAAACCACTGAGGTAAACGCATCATCTGCTTCCTTAGGGGCCCTTTTACAAAGCAGGGCTAAAAATGACCTTAGCGTGCCCTTACATGGGTCTTTCCCATGCGCTATGGCCATTTTTAGCACAGAAGTACAATGATGGAGTTTGCATTTTTTGTATCAATGGCCATTTGCAATGGTGCTATTAGTGCATGGCCATTAAAAAAAGATTAGAGCGTGAGCCCTTACCGCCCCCTTTTTTGTAAGCAGTAAGGGCTCACATGCTAATCAGTTAGTGCACGGTAATGTAGCTGTACTGGTTATAGCAGACACACCCACTCTCCACCCCCCCAGACACGCCCCCTCCACAGTAGAAATAAAAATGATTTTTTTTAGCTCATTGTGTGTGTGTCTGACCTGGAATTTACTGCCTGAGCATGTCCCACAGCAAACCATTTTAAGGTGTGCTAAGCACACACTAGTGCTTACTGCAACTTAGTCACTTCTGCAGATGTCTCCTGAATAGTCTCCACTATCAAAACCATAAGATCCAGGGAAAGTTTGTTTAATAAAGTTACCCATTTGTCTAAAAAATTTAATTCTGAACAAAAATCCCTGCTTTGTTGTTAATCCATAATCCCCTAGGAATAATTTGGTGTTTAATATATTCCACTAGGGACACATACTATGGGCCATGTTTACTAAGGTGCGCTAGCATTTTTAGCGTGTGCTAAAAATTATCATGCACTAATGCTAGAGGCACCCATGTGTCTCTAGCGTTAGCATGCGCTAAATTTTATCTCAAGCTAAAAATTCTAGTGTGCTTATAGCACGGCTTAGTAAACAAGCCCTATGTAAATCCAACCACTGTGGTTTTCTTTTTGTTTTATTTTTAATGAGTTGGAATCTGAGACTGCCTCAGGATCTTGTTCCTGAAACAAAGATGATCTTTTAGTCAATTATGAATATGAGCTTTTCTAATAATGTAATTCGTTTTTCTAGTTTCTCAATTTCCTTTAATTCTTGCTTTATTTTCTAGGAAAAGTAGATTATAATTTGCCCCTGAAGGGAGACCTTATAAGTCTCCCAGATGAGTTCTTGGTGAAAATCTTTGTGTTCATTTCTCTGTAAACAATTTGTGGTGAAAACTAATATACAATCTTTCAGTTTTGAATCCAGTAATAAGCTGTTATTGAAACACCATGTTGGTCTATGCTCTGATAGGTTGCCAGAAGTAGTTTTAAGGGAAGTGTCTTCATGGTCCGATATGTGTATAGCATGGATTTTGGTACCTTGCACAAGCGGCACTCTGGAGTTAGTGTTGTAAGGAGCAGAGTAAAAGGTGTAGTCTCGCCCCATTGGAGGTGTAACCTTACAGGAGTTGATCAGTCCCATTTTGGGGAGAAGATTTTTTGGCTCTACCCACATTATTTTATCTTCTTAGGTGACATTGAGTTTTTCTGTCTAATATTAAATCTAAAGTCTGGTTGAAGTTGCTTTCAGTAATTACATCAATGTTTAATTTTTCTACAATAACCTTTACAAAGGTTCTACTGAAATCTAGTGTATCATTCATGGGGGTACAGAGATTGATAAGACGTAATGTACAACCTCCTATGATAACCCTAGTGGTAACCCACCTATTTTTGGGGTTTGAGGCCTGACATAAAATCTGGGCTTATATAGATTTCGTGAATAAGATGGAAACTCTATGACCTTATTGACAGCAAGGGAAAAATATATGATGAGATATTCAGTTGACCTTTACTTTTCCACATTCAAGGTTTGATATATGTGTTTCATGAAAGAACAATATATCTACACCTTCTTTTCTAAAGTAATTGAATATCTTCATCCATCTGACTGGATGATTTAACCCATTGACATTTGGTATTAAGTTAATGGTAGACATATCTAGAAGGTTTTACAGTTTCTTAAGATAGAGTGATCTTTGGTCTATTTAGCTCCCCCCCCCCCCCCCCCCTCCATTCTCTTGCATGCCAGCAATAACAAAGTTAAAAAAACAGCTAAGGGGTGCAACAAGCATTCTCTTAACAATTATAATGGGTCCAGGCTACGCTTTCTGATGTATCATGATGGAAGTCTACTATTCCCATTTTTCTTCCTGTTTTTTATCCTGAATCTTACCTACCCCATTCTAATAGCAATTTTATTTAGCTTCCCATTAACTCCTACAATCACACCTCCATTCACTCAACACATTCACACTCACTTTTATAGGTGGTGTCTACTTAGCTTTTTCAAGCCATTTATATATTACACTGAAGTGTGTGCTTACTTTCAGTCTATATTGTTTCATTTAGATTGAGGGGAGCCAGACCAGTAGGTGGACTAGGTATCCACCTAGGGCAGCAAAATTTAAGGGTGGGGGTGGGAACAGTCATGGCATCAACATACAGCATCTTCTCATCCTTTCCCCAAGATGTTCAGTAGCTTTCCTTCCATTCCTTATGCCCTCCATGGTGGCACTGACATGACAGCCAGCTTCCTGACGCAACACTCATCACACCCGGCATGGGCCCTTGAGCATCTGCACATGCTCAAGGCCTACTGGGTCCTGCTGTTCAGAAACAGGAAGTTTGTAGAGGCTGAACATGTTGGGCCTTGAGTATATAGATAATCAAGGCTCCACACTAGGCATGAGTCATGCCAGCAAGCTGGCATACCATTGCTGCCATGAAGGGCATAAGGAAAAGAAGGGAGATGACTGAATATCTTGGGGAGAGGATGTGGAGATGCTGAACACCATGGAGGGGGGTGGAAGGAGGTAGAGAAGGAGAGAGAAGACACCATAGGGGAGAGGTAGGAAAGGAGAGATGCTAGACACGGGGGGTGGGGGGTGGCAAGGAAAGGGAGATGCTGGATTATGGGAGAATACAGAAGGGAAGAGGAGGTACTCAGTATGAGGGGGTGAGGAAGGCCTTGAGCAACCCTGAGATGGGGATGGGGGCCCACATCTGAAGGTTCACCTAGAATGTCAGATATACTTGTGCCAGGCCTGGTTAGACTTCTTATCATATCTGAGTCACCTGATGCACTAATCAACCAATTCATTTTTCCATACTCAACCTTCATACAACTTTACATTCACGTAGCTTAGCATCTTTCCAGGCAGGGTCCATGTTTGCTCTATCTAGATACAGCTGAGAGGCATGATGTGCACTTTGCTCATTGTTACATGTAGAGTTGAAAGAGGAACCAAGAAGAAGATGGAGTGTCACATGTGTCCAGTGCTGGTTTGTGGCATAGGTGACTTCCAGAGTATTGGCATGCATCCCTGTCGAGAGCAGGATGGGTGCAGTATATACAGGAATGCATGGCACTTGAACTGCCATTATTTATGTGTCTATATTTTGGAAGGTGTAAGTAGGTTGACAGAGAAGAATGCAGAAAACCAACTTCCTTCTGTGTGAAGGCATGACTTATGGGGATGCAGGAGAGGTGATGTAGTAATAGAAGAATGCAAAATTAAGATTGTGTAGGTGTGCAGAAATGTACTCGATGCATTTGCTCTTGTAAAGGATCATTTTATAAAGCATTTCCATTTGTAAAGCATGTTTTATACATGGAAAATGTCTTAAGGTATATAACTATGCACACCAAAAAAAGTGTGCATATTTATATGCAAACTCTGTATAGGTGTGCCTTAGGAGAATGTAGTATGAGTGTATCTATCTATCTATCTATCTATCTATCTATCTATCTATCTATCTATCTATCTATCTATCTTTCATTTTTATATTTATAATAAATGTGCAAGTGGAAGAGAAAATAAGGATAGATACATTTGTTCCTAGGCTTTCACAGATTGCTATTCAGAAGGACTTATGCTGCAAACAGCAAGTGCTGACAAATTTCAGCCTGCCAAATGTTTAACATTTGGCTGTCTAAATCACTTTTGGCCAGGATTTCAGATGGATTGAGGACATAGGTAAAAGTTACACAGAAAGTGACAAAATTCAGCTGTTCATGTAATATAAACACTCAATTGCCAAATAAAAAAGCCATTTAGGGGGGAGGTTATCAACATGGGCTACCATACCATAGGGTTATTTTATCACAGGTCCCATTTGATACAATGAGAACTAGTTCCTGGCTTAACTAAAGTCCACTTTGATAACTTCCCCATTAATTTTATATGCACATTTACTGCCACTGAAAATCCACTTAACTTGAAATGCATTTCATATTTTTAAGTACCACAGTCTACTGCTTACATAAGAACATAAGAATAGCCATACTGGGTCAGACCAATGGTCCATCTAGCCCAGTATCCTGCTTCCAACAGTGGCCAATCCAGGTCACAAGTACCTGGCAGAAACCCAAATAGCAGCAATATTCCATGCTACCAATCCCAGGGCAAGCAATAGCTTCCCTCATGTCTATCTCAATAGTAGACTATGGACTTTTCCTCCAGGAACTTGTTCAAATCTTTTTTACATCTAGATATGCTAACCGCTGTTACCACATCCTCTGACAACGAGTTCTAGAGTTTAAATAGTCATTGAGTGAAAAATATTTCCTCCTATTTGTTTCCTTGTAACTTCATTGAGTGTTTCCTAGTCTTTGTACTTTTTGAAAGAGTAAAAAAAATCAATTCATTTTTACCCATTCTACACCATTCAGGATTTTGTAGACCTCAGTCATATCTCCCCTTACCTTTCTCTTTTCCAAGCTGAAGAGTCCTCAATATAATACTCAAGGTGAGTTCGCACCATGGTGTGATACAGAGGCATTTTAATATACTTGGTCTTATTTTCCACCCCTTTCCTAATAATTCCTAACATCCTCTTTGCTTTTTTTGGCTGCTGCACACACTGAGCAGAATATTTAAACATATTGTCTAGAATGACACCTAGATCTTTTTCTTGGGTGCTGATTCCTAGAATGGACCCTAGCATCAGGTAACTATGAATTGGATTATTCTTCCCAATGTACTTCACTTTGCATTTGTCCACATTAAATTTCATCTGCCATTTGGATGCCCAGTCTTCCAAGTTCCTAAGATCTCCCTACAATTTTTCACAATCTGCATGTGTTTTAACAAGTTTGAATATTTTTGTATCATCTGCAAATGTAATCACCTCACTTGTCATTCCAATTTCCAGATCATTTATAAATATGTTAAATATCACCAGTCCCAGTACAGATCCCTGTGGCACTCCACTATTCACCCTCCTCCATTGAGAAAAATGGCCCTTTATCCCTACCCTCTGTTTTCTGCCCAGTAACCAATTCCTAATCTACAGCAGAACATTGCCTTGCCTTCTATCCTATCACTTTTTAATTTTCTCAGGAGTATCTCATGAGAAACAGTGTCAAAAGCTTTCAGAAAATCTAGATACATTACATCACTAGTCTCCAAACCTTTCGATGTAAGGGGCCACCAAAAGATTTTAGGCTTACAAATGTAATTTTAAATACTAATTTTGATTCTGCAAGGATATATTTTTTAAAAATAGCTTTATTTTGGCTAGTTAATTGTTACAAAAAACACAAATGAGACTCTATTTCTGTGTTACTATTAATCTTCCCCATTCCACATAAGCCCAAAGGAAAGAAATTATTTTTATCCTTAATAGTGCTCTGGATATAAAAAGAAAAGAATGTGCCGGGGGGGGGGGGGGGGGGGGGGTGAGGGGTGTCCTACAAATGTAAGCTCATATTTACACTGGGTTTTCCTCAGAGTGCTCAAGTAGACAACTAGAGGTTAGTACAACAGAGCAGACTGGGTTGAGAGTCAATCAGTCTTTCAGGAGACCACTGTTTTCAAAGTGAATTATGTGGGTAAAACATTGTCTGAAAGTTGGCCACCCACAACACGAAAACTTGTAAGCAAGTTGATAGGAGGTGATCCCAGGGGCACATTTATACTTGCTGATAATGGCATTTTCAAATCTTCATGCTTAATGCTTCACACACCCAAACAGAAAACAATGTTTGCTCACCTGATAGATGCAGCCATTCGGGGCTGAGCTGGAGCAGAGGTGCACCTTCCCTCTCCTGCATCTATCACCTCTTTCCCCTCCATTCCCACATGGGTCCAGCACCTTTCTCCCTGCCCTCCAGCCTCCCATTGGTCCAGTGCCTCTCTCCCTTCCCTCCAACCTGCCCCCCCATGAGTCCAGTGCTTCTCTCCCTTCCCCCAGCCCCAACCCATGGGTCTAGCTCCTCTCTCCCTTCCATCCAACGCCAGCTCTAGCCCCCCCCTGGATACAGCGCCTCTCTTCACTCCAGTTACAGCCCTCTCCCATGGGTACAGTGCCTTTCTCCCCCCTCCTGTGGGTCCAGTCCAACCCTCCCCCCCCCCCCCCCACAGTCCAGTGCTTCACTACCCCATCCTGCGGCTCCTGCACCTCTCTTCCTTCCCTTCAGCTCCAGCGCCCCCAGCAGGTCCAGCATCTCTGTCTTCCTCCCTTTTTCCCTCCCTCCCAGTACCTCTACCATATGCAGCATGAACAGCAATCCCCACACAGACCTGCTATGGGGCCTTTCCTCTGCCAGCCAGCCAGTCTGTCTTCTGATGCAGCTTCCAGTTCATGAAAACACACTCCTGGGTGACTGTTATCTTCCCCCCACGTTCTATCTCTTTTTTAAATGTTAGTGTCACGGCTTCACTATAAGCCCTTCCTGGTCCAATTTGGTGTCTGGCGGTCACGGGTATGTCCCTTCCACTCTGGCAGCATCTGAACTTCCGGGGTTCCTCCTAGGGTGTGTTCCAAAGAATCACCATTTATCCTGGTGTCAACAGGGGGGCCTCACTTCCTGCCCCGTGGTATATAAGGGAGCCCTCTGCACTTCCCAGATACCTTCACTTTCGGTCGCTCTGTTCCTCGGCAGCTATTCCTGAGTTCCTATCTTCGCTGTTCCTGAGTCCTGAGTTCCAGCCTTCAGTTGCTCTTCAGTTTCAGCCTTCAGTTGCTCCTGTGCTCTAGACCTCAGCTGTTCCTGAAGTTCGAGCCTTTTCTTCCTGCGCTGCTGTCTGCTCTGTTCCTGCCAGCTCGACTCGCCTGTTGTTGTCTGGGAACTCTGATCTTCAGGTTGGATGCCCCTCGATGGTCCAAGGGTTCTCTTCCCAATTTCAAGCTTTAATTGTGCCAGTAAGTGCCACCTGCCTGGTTCCATTCTGGTTAAGGTGGAATTGATCCTATTGGACTAGTTGTCCAGTTTCTAACAAATCTAAATCCCTCATCCCTGCACCATCGTCTCAACCACTCGTAAGCTTTGGAGCTCTGCCTGCCTCTTGGGTCATGCATATGGAATGGGAGTATTTATGAAAATGCTACCCTGGAGGATCTGGATTTCAGCTTTCTAGCCTACATTTGGCTTCCACAACCTCCCTCCCACATTTTCCTTTGTCATTGATACCCACATGTACCAAGACCACAAGCTCGTCCCCAGCACTATCTAAAATCCTATCTAGGTGATGTGTGAGGCCTGCCACCTTTGTACCAGGCAGCCAAGTGACCAGGTGATCCTCAAGTCCACCAGCCACCCAGTTATCTACATGCCTAATGATCGAATCACCAACTATAACAACTGTCCTGACCTTCCCCTCCTGGACAGACGCCCCTGGAAACACATCCTCGGTGGGGAAGGATATTGCATCCCTTGGTGGGAAGGTCCTGGCTACAGGATTACTTCCTATTTCACCAGGGTGATGCTGTCCTTTTAGGAGACCTCCTTCCTCTAAGGCAGCACAGGTGCTGCTAGACTGGAGATGGGATTTCTCGAACCTTGCTGAAAACTGAGCTCACAGGGCCTGATATTCGGACACTGGGAGGTAGCCAAGCTGCCTCCTGTGGTCGGTGCTGAGCCAGGATATTCAATGCCGGGCTGTTTCTAGTGACAGCGTTGAATATCTGGGTGTATTTTGTCCAGTTTAAATTTAACCAGCCAAGCCAATATGCAGCACTTGCCAGCCAAAGATATACCTGCTATTTTGGTGGCCTACAATCTTTATGCTTGGATCTCAAACTTGGAATCTATTGGCTTTGAGAGATGGCAGTGTAGTATGAACTCCTCATTGCTGGAGACAGTGAATCTGCTCTAGATTTATGTTAACATTAGAGTTTTGTGGAATTGTCAAATATATTTCTTGTCCTTTTCTTCTTAAGATAAATAAAGGTATTTGCTAATAGCTAATTTTACTGTTCCCCATCAAGTTCTTGGCTGTGAAGGTTTTGCAATGCACCTGTCAGTTGCTTCAAATAAAGAGTTATCACTTTCAACAGACAACCAACAGCCTATACAGAACATAAAGTGATATTAAACAGAATATTTTCTGTTTGGGTTACAGGGTCTACTTGCATAGTTGTCTGGCATATCTTCCAGAACTCTGCAGGTATTTTTAAACAATATTCAGGCTGAAAGTTTTTTCAGATTTTGGTGTTCAGTTTTATTGCTGTGACTGCTTGTTCTGCCTCAGGAATGCAGGTTTGTTACATCTGTGTAAGCCAGCATTTTGCTGTTTGGAACCCAGTGCTATTGAGACAGACATGGAGAAGCCACTGCTTGCCCTGGGATTGGTAGCATGGAATGTTGCTATTATTTGGGTTTCTGTCAGATACTTGTGACCTGGATTGGCCACTGTTGGAAACAGGATATTGGAGTAGATGGATGACCCAGTATGGCTATTCTTATGTTATGTTATGTTAGACCAAAAAATATTAAATCAATAGGTATTTTCAAAAAAGCAAGTGCCTCTAAATATCACAGTTAGCGCTGAATAGAAAGCCATGTTGGGGGCATTCTGGGGGGGGGGGGGGGGGGGACTCAGCTCTTTGCTGCTTAAATGCTGATATTCAGCCCTTAAGTGGCCAGGTTTACTGCATAAATGGAACCGTTAAAAAATCTGTCTTATTTTTATGCAGTAACCCATATGTTTAAGTGATGAATATTGACTTAAGTGGCTATGTGTTAGCCGGCTTAAAAATAACTGGATATTCAAAGCCAAATCCAGATCCCGGCTTTGAATATCTGGGAATAATGTTGTTGGTAGTGAAAAAACACTCGCCGCCAATGGCTGAATATTGACCCCCTATATTTTTTAGCATGTGGGTAGTACACACACATCAAAAAATGACCATGGGATGCCATAGTAGCCCCTTTTTTGCTGTGGTAAGCATGCATTAGTGCTTACCACAGCTTAGTAAAAGGACCCCCAAGCGAGCTCTGTATATTTAGCAGGCAATTTTGGTTCTTTTGAGTCCAATGCTGTTGCCTGTATTTCTCTCACAGACTGTGAGTGGGTTCAGACACCTGGTTGCATAGGTGGAAGGCGAGTCACTTGTATGAAGAAGCTGAAGTGTGTGTGTGGGGGGGGGGGGGGGGCAGGGAGGTTCTGATGGCTCTGAGTTGCACAGATGTTTTTCTCTTCCCTCATCCCCCGCCCCCCAGGCAGGGCACTCTGAATCACGCAGTTCCTCTTTCTGCACCTGACCTCATTCATTAGCTGTCTCCTCTTACTGCCCCTACACATAACACTCTCTTATGTAGAACATTGTAGATGACAGTAGAAAAAGTCCAATCTGCCCAACAGTCACATTCTTCTCTCTGCAACCTTTCTCCTCCTCCTCCCCCCCCCCCCCCCCCCCCCATCCTCAAACAAACTCCAGTCAATGCAGGAGTTGGAGAAAGTGTTTTCCCACATTAGCTGCTGATTGGCTGATTCTGCTGGCCACGGCCAATCAGAGGGAAGAGGTGGGGAATTAGCAACTGCTGCAAATAGAAGGATTCCTATGGTTTCCTGCCTCACTCCCAGTCCTAATACCTGTTCTGTTCTAATGTCAGTGAAACATTATAGAAATAGAGGAAATATGAAGGCAGATTAAGACCATAAGCCATCTACTATCCTTTCATCTTCATTAGAGACCCTATGTAATTATCACAAGCTTGCTTGAATCAGGTACAGTTTTCATCTCCACCACCTCCATTAGGAAGCTGTTTCACAAATTCACCACTGTTTTATAAACAAGTATTTCCTCAAGCTACTCCTGTGTCTGTCCCCTTTCACCTTCATCCCATGCTTCTTCATTCAAGAGCTTCCACTCAATTGAGACTTGCCTCCCATGCATATATGCCATGAAGATTGTGAGAGTGCAGGTGAAAGGGGATCCGCGAAGGCACGAAGAAAGGGGGTGCAGGGAGCCGGGGAATCCCAATGGGGCAGATTTCATGTGCACAACACCCACATTCAGAAAGCTGGGCTACTGGAGGCAGAGAGGATGGCTGGGTTAAGGAAGAAGGGGAGGAACTACCAGTCCCAGAATCCTTCTCTTCCCCACCCGGCTGTGCAAAAGTTAGGGGAGGAGATAGAAGATTGGGAAATGGTCTCTGAGGAAGGTGATGAGGGCCAGCTGGAGAGATTGGGGGCGGGGGAAGTTGAAGAGGAGGATAAAATGGAGATTACTGAAGGGCTAGAGGAGGAACAGATGGAGATTGGAGCTCTGGTTAAAACCCGAAAAGCTGCTGTAAGAGGGTGGCTAGCTGTGCCTTGGAGAGACTGGTGGAAGACCGGAAGAGAGAGGCTGAGGCACTGGGGACGATCTCTACTAAAGAGGGAACAGGTGGAGCCCTGGGAGAGAAAGAGGGCTGGGCACAATTGAAACCCCAGCCTGAACCAGGTGGTAACCAAGCTGTGTAACTGTGCTGTAAGGAGGTGCAAGAAAGACTGTGTAAACTGTTTCCTACTGAAAAGGTTTGGGCTGCAACCTACCAAGCTACTGTGTTTTCTTTATGATAATGTACTGTTCCCTAAGAGAAGTAATCTTAGGTCAAGGGAAGTGAAGTTATATGGACTGTTTTGAACCTGACTTGTGCTTTGGGTAGCAAGCCCTAAACAACCTGGAGTTAAGGTGTGCCTGGGCTTTTATGTTGACTTGAAGCAAGAAAATAAAAGCCCTTACTTATAAACGTTGTGCTTTGAATGTGCCTCTGTGAAAGGAACGGAGGGAGGAAGGAGTCCTGGAAGTTCTCAGGGCCTGGAGCTGAGGCTCAAAGCAGCCAGATTGCTGTGGAGGGAGGCAGCAGCCGTGTGAAGAAGAAGGCAGCTAAGCAGGGTCGAGCCTGGCTGGGTCCTGGAAGAGCGACCCAGCTACAAGATACGTAAATAGTCTGTGTCATATCTTTCTTCTGCCACCTTTCTTCCAAAGCATACATATTGAGATTTTTAAGTCTGTCGCTATACGCTTTATGATGAAGACCATTGACCATTTTAGTTGCCACTTTGTGGACTGACTCCATCCTCTTTATGTCTTTTTGAAGGTGCAGTCTCCAGAATTGTGCTCAGAGACTTATACAGAGGCATTATCACCTCTTTTTTCCTGCTGACCCTTCCTTTTGCTATGATGCTGAGCCATCCCTAGCTTTTGTTGTTGCCTTTTCTACCTGTTTGGCCACCTTAAGATTATCAGATACAATCACACCCAAGTCCTGCTTTTCTGTCATACACAAAACTACTTTACTCCCTAAACTGTACAGCTTCCTTGGATTTTTGCAGCCCAAATGCCTGACACTGCATTAAATCTTAGCTGCCAAATTCTGGACCATTCTTCAGGCTTTGCAATGTTCCTCCTCAGTCCATCCTCATGCTATCCAGACCATCAGGGGTGTCTAGGGATATCATCTGCAAAGAATCAAACCTTACCCTTTGGCAATATTGCTTACAAAAATGTTAAAAAGAACTGGCCCAAGAACTGAACCTTGCAACACAACACTGGTAACGTCCCTTTTCTCAGAGTGAGCTCCATTTACTACTACCTTCTGTCACCTTCCACTCAACGAGTTCCTAGCCCAGGGAGTCATTGTAGTGCTCATATTGAGGGCACTCAGTTTATTTATAACTCATTGATGCAGAACTGTGTCAAAGGCTTTGCTAAAATATAATTACACCACATCAAGTGCTCTCCCTTCATCCAACTATCTGGTCACCCAGTCAAAGAAATTAATCAGATTAGTCTGCCAAGATCTGCCTTTAGTGAAATCATGCTGTCTTGGGTCCTGCAATCCATTGTATTCCAGAAAACTCACTATTCTATATCCACCTCCTGTGTGCCAGCATGGGTTTTGGGAAGGCTTAGCATATAGACCCTTGCTTGTCTTTGAGGTGCTTGTCTAATTCCCACTTCTACAAAGTCCTGAAATGCTGCTACCTTGCTGGGATAGTTTTTCAGCATTGCAAATGCAAGAACCAGTAATTACTTTTATGGACTTCCATAGTATTTCTGAACCTAGGTCTGACAATGCAGAGTCTCTCCAAGCATTGTGACTTTTTCAGTCCTTATTATTTTATTTTTTCATACACATGCATACATGTTTATAACTTAGGTGTTTTTCCGAGCTGGTCATATTTGAATTTTGGTTGTGAGTCAATGCTAACATATCATTGCTCATTCTGGTGCTACCAGGTTACATCAACTATAAAATAGAGATTTCTTTATTCGTGTAGGCAAATAACAGCTGGCTAACACAATGGTGTGTTGTTTGGTGAGCAGGAAGGTTGAAAGGCAGTGTCGTGGAAATACAAAGCAGATTACTTTCCTTGCCCATGGATTGGAGGGCACGCTTGCTTTATTGTGTCCACTTAACCAAAAATAACTAAGCTAATGGCTTAATGAACTGGGCTGGTGACCACCAGCTTATTAACATTCCCCTTTCTTTCACAAGTAAAAGATGATGTGCCACTGCCTTTTTATGGAGATTCTTCAGTCTGAAGTGAGAAACAGCCAACTAGCATTTTAGTACAGGCAAGTCTGCTTCATTGCAACCAGGAAGTCAGACAGCTATAAATCAGTGGCTTCTGGAAAGATTATAAAGACACGGAATCTATTAATTAACTTGTTCTTCAAAAGGAACAGACTGATCTGTGCTTTCCTGAAACATGTCTATTGTTATCAACACTAGAGCGTGATTAAATGTATTTTTAGTGTTTAGTCTTTAGCTGTAGATGTTAACAAACAGTTACTCTAAAGAGGATTGTTTTTTTTTCCTCCAGTCTGCCAAAAGATAATACATTTCCCATATATTTTTATTTGGTTAGTTAGATTTATATAACTGCCTTTCCAAAGAGATTGTGTGAGATGGAATAAAAGGCAGAAAGCATAGAAAGCAATATTTTCGTTAACAAATAGTAACCTATCTGGACACCCAAAAGCAAAAGGCTAAAGATATCTTGTTCATCAGAACAACCATCTGCCCCCATAAAGTCAAATCACATAAAACTAATCACACTATAATAGCATAAATAAATAATGATTTCAAATAAAATAATATTAAAATATCAAATAAGGACCTGATTTTCAAAAGGGCTTAACTGGGCAGGAGGTTTCAGCCCAACACATCACCTGAAGCCTCTTCCCACCTACCCCGGCACATCCTCCAAGCCCTCATCCCACTGAAATCTTCCAATCAATCTCCCCCCCTCTACATATCCTCCAATCTCCCTCCCCTCCCCCTTCCATATATCCTCTGAGGTCCCCTTGCCTAATTTGACTAGACCCCCTTGAGCCTACCTTATTCCTTAGTGGTACAGTGGGACAATGGGGGCAAGAGCGAACCCCACTTGCTCCTGCCCCTAGCAGCTCCATTTTAAAAATGGCCACCACAACCCCTAGTGGTACAAATGTGTTTGAGTTTGAATCCTTGAGCCTAATTAGTTGGTATCTAGTAAGAAGTTACCTTGAGTTTTAGTTAGCATCTTAGCATGACTTAAATGTAAGAGTCAGAGGTTTCCCTCACTGTTAACGTATGGAGTAACCTCGAACACCTCAACCCAAGTCACTGAGAGAGAGAGAGAAGTATTAACCAGGGACTGAACTACATGAGAAGGTATTGTGGGGAAAAAAGAACCCTTTTGAGTTCAGACAGAAGACAGTAGGTTTACCCAACACTCAGGAAATTTCAAGCCCAAACAGAAGTGAATATCCATAAAAGGGACCACTGACACAAATGAAGGAGATGTATGATGACCCCTACATTCTATATATGGCACTTTGAGTTTTGCACACAAATTCAGATATGCATCCAATTTTCTTGCACAACTTAATAGAATAACAAGCTAATCAGCGCCAATAATTGGGCAATAAAAAAACAAGTATCGGCACTAATTGGCAATAATTAGAACTTACACACACATCTAGTGCTGATTTTTTAGGTGCCATTTATAGAATCTAGTCTTGAGTGGCTATACAGTGTTTGCTCAAGAATATACAACCTCAGGAAAGAAAGATTACTCCAAAGCAATATAGAGGCAATTCTATGCAATTCTATAACAGGGCACCTAGAAGGTGCATGGTAGGAATCCATTCTATAAAGGAAGTAGGCACCTACATTCCTTTATAGAATACTAGTGTAACCTGTTATATATGTGCTTAACAATTAGGTATGAGCACTTACTGCAGCCATAGAGCTGGTTTAAGTGTGAGTACCTAGGTGCAGGAGATACCTGCATAATTTACAGTATTCTATAAGTGGGAGCGCTACCCATGTTCCACCCCTATGTACACTTCCCTTGGAAAGAACCTGGCCTCTTTGAGAAGGGTGTGTCTACTGAATGATGAGTGGAGAGGACCAGGAGATGATACATTTGTCATCTGATTTTAAACATTTCCTACGCTCATACTGTGTAGTTTGCTTAGCAGTCTTCTGGGTAGAACAGTGTCATAGGTTTTACTGGAATCCAGATAGGCAACATCCACTATACCTTCCCAATCCACTATATTTGTTATGTCGTTAAAGAACCCAATCAAGTTTGCATTAAAAGATTTTCTCTTTGTTTATTTATTTATTTATTTATTTTTATTTATTGCATTTGTATCCCACATTTTCCCACCTATTTGCGGGCTCAGTGTGGTTTACAATAAGACATGAATAATAGAAATACATTTGATACGACTAAGTTATGGATTACATTGAACAGAGTTGTGCGAGACATTCGAATATCAATGGGAGTATAACAATGGGACATCAACATGGAAACATTAGAAGGAGACAATGGGAAAAAAGGGCATTGTTAGAAACCTAGGTATATAATGTACATTGTTCCGTGAGTAAGTGAATGATTGACTGGATAGAGGGATGGGGGATCAGAAGTGGATGTGTATTGAGTTGGTGAACAGTGAGTGTGGTTTCTAAGTGTTTTGGCTCTTTCCGTAAGTTTGTTCAAACAGGTGAGTCTTCAGTAGTTTACGGAAGGAGGCTTGTTCGCTAATCGTTCTTAGGTTGCGCGGAAGTGTATTCCAAGACTTCGTGCTCATGTAGGAAAAGGTTGACGCGTGTATCGTCTTGTACTTCAACCTCTTGCAAGTGGGGTAGTGAAGGTTGAGGTGAGTTCGGGATGATCTTTTGGCGTTTCTGGGTGGTAGGTCTATTAAATCAGTCATGTACGCTGCGGCTTCACCGTGAATAATCTTATGGACTAACGTGCAAATTTTAAAAGTAACGCGGTCCTTGAGTGGAAGCCAATGTAGTCTCTCACGCAGTGGTTTTGCCCTTTCATATTTAGGTTTTTAAACAAGTTGCCTGGAATAATAGCTATTTCAAGGTGCTGTGCCATTTCTTTCTTTAATAGTATCCACATTGAAGACTAGTAAGCAAGCAAGCTGGACAGTGATGTGGTAGACTATAAGGTTGAAAATTGGGGGAGGAACTTGTAGAGCAGTATTAAATTCAGTCCATTCTGGCAAAAACAAGGTGACCAATGGGGTACCCAATGTTCAATACTGAGACAGCTGTTTTCAATATCATTATTAGTGATATTGTTGAAGAAGTGAATGTTTTTTAGCATGCATATTAATATAGACTGATATGATTCATGACTCGTATGACAGCATAGTTGATCCCAGGAATTCAGAGAAATTATGGAAAGTTACTTATAGAATTTTCTAAATATTAAGAAAAATGAGAATGATATTCAATGGAACATATTTAGTTAAGTTAAGAAGATATTCAGCAGATTTATCTGGTCAAGTCAGGCCACTGAATTAACTTTCCTAATCTTAACCAAATAAATTATCCATTTAACTATAGAACAGTGATTTTTCAATCAAACTTAAGTGGATATGGATTACTTTAACCAGTGCTGAATGCCTGTGCTCTCTGGTTAAGGTTTGACTGTACCCTAGCAAGGTTCCAACTCAACCCAAAGTTCAGGGGGTCTTTTACTAAGGTGCACTTGCATTTTTAGCTTGCGCTAAAAATCAAGTTTAAGTTTCAAGTTTATTTATACTTTTTATTCCGCTCTACAGCAATGCCATCTAGGTGGTTTACATTCTAAGATAGATAGCTAGAAGAAAGTATATAGATAAGACATCACCTTGAGGAGAGGAGGGAGAATTACAATATTTGATAGAAAGCAAGGGAAGAATTGCACACGAGGGAATACTCTTGCTTCTGTGTGACTCGCACAGGTTAGCGCCCTATATATATATATATATATATATATATATATATATATATATATATATATATGCATCTACAAATAGATTGATTTTAAGATCTATTTTAAATTGAGTTATGGTTGTCTGATGACGTAAATGAGGCAGGAATGAGTTCCATAAGAGTGGACTTGTATTGAAAAGATACTCCATGAACATATCAGAGAAAGTATTTCTTTATGAGTAGGCATATGTAGACAATTTTGATTGATTGATTGATTGAAGAGCACGGGCAGAGACAGTCCTGCTTATAATCGAAAGAGAAAAACGCCTATATTGCGACCCAAATCGGGAGATGGGCGTCTTTCTCCCGTGGGCGCCCAAATCGGTATAATCGAAAGCCGATTTTGGGCGTTTCCAACAACAATCCATCGTGGAAACGGGTAAAGTTGGCAGGGGCGTGTCGGAGGTGTAGTGAAGGCAGAACTGGGGCGTGGTTATCGGCTGAGGAGAGATGGGCGTCTTTAGCTGATAATCGAAAAAAAAGGCATTTTTACCGTGATTTTGGGTCACTTTTTGTGGACCCTTTTTTTTCACGAACAAGTCCCAAAAAAGTGCCCCAACTGACCAGATGACCACTGGAGGGAATCGGGGATGACCTCCCCGGACTCCCCCAGTGGTCACTAACCCCCTCCCACCAAAAAAAACTCACTTTAAAAACTTTTTTTCCAGCCTGTATGCCAGCCTCAAATTCTGTACCCACCTCCATGACAGCAGAATGTGTTCTATCCTGTGACAGCCTTTCCCTGGTTCTGATGTGGCTCTCGGGTGAGTGTGACACCTTTTCTGTTATGCACACTGCAGAGTCACATCAGCAATGCATTGTGGTGGGTGTAGGGTATTGGGCTCCATGATTCCACTAGCTTGTGGCAAATGCTCACGATGTTGGTAGTTGGTAGGCTCTACTCCCATGGTGCTTTTCCCCCTGCTTACTGGGTCAGAGTGTGCCCTGTTTTGTTTCCGGTAGTCCATGGGGTAGTGGCCATTTTTGTAAGCCAGTTTTAGATCCCTTTCACGTGTTAGCCATGTTGCAGAACTTAGTTCTTACCTTGAATGTGGCTGAAAGAGGGCATTGTACAGCATTCTGCCAGCTCTGACCTACTGCTCATCTCAGTACCAGGAAAACTCGTTGCCAGTGGGGCACAACCTCTGATCTGCAGTTAACTGTGAGTAAGCATGCTTATTCCAATAAAGGACGTTTTCTGAGAGGTTAGTCTTCAGGTGTCAACTGGTGTGCCAATGTTAAATAGCAGCAACAAGTCCTAGAGGCCTGCATGTATGCAGGTCCCTGGAGCACTTTTAGTGGGTACCGCAGTGCACTTCAGCCAGGTGGACCCAGGCCCAGCCCCCCTACCTGTAACACTTGTGCTGGTAAATGGGAGGCCTCCAAAACCCAGTGTACCCACATGTAAGTGCCCCCTTCACCCCTAAGAGCTATGGTAGTGTTGTACATTTGTGGGTAGTGGGTTTTGGGGGAGGGGGGTTGGGTGCTCAGCCCCCTTAGTAAGGGAGCTATGCATGTGGGAGAGTTGTCTGAAGTCCACCGCACTGACCTCTAGGGTGCCCAGTTGGTGTCCTGGCATGTCAGGGGGGCGAGTGTACTATGAATCATGGCCCCTCCCACGACCAAATGGCTCGGATTAGGACGTTTTTGACCTGGACGTTTTTAGTTTCCATTATCGCTAAAAAAAACAAACGTCCAGCTGAAAAACGTCCATTTTTTTGAAAATACGGTCTGTCCCGCCTCTTCACGTACCCGTTTTCGGACATAGATGCCCATGGAGATAGGCGTTCGCGTTCGATTATGCCCCTCATAGCGAATTAAGTAGCGATTAATATAAGGGGGTTCTTCTGTTTGTCAAGTTTTATAAACCAAGAGAAGTTTATAGATAATTCATTTCTGCACTGGCAGCCAATGGGCTTTTTTCATATAAGGTGTAATGTGATCAAATCTACCTATCCTATATATCAGTCGTAGAGCGGTTTTTTGAAGCAATTGTAAATGGTTAAGTTATTTTACTCGAATCCCTTTGTAAAGAGAGTTACAATAGTCCAATTTGGAAATCACCAAAGAGTGAATCAATGTGTGAGGGCTGAAGTTTCAAGTGATGGTCTTATAGATCTGATTAATCACAATGTAAAGAACGTCCTACGAATCACCTGACCAATTTGATGCTGAAATGAGAGAGTATCATCTATAAGAGCCCCAAGGATGCAAGTGAAGGAATGCTACAGGAACTTGGGTGTGGTATGTATAAAAGAACAGGTGAGCATTAGGCTTTAATTGGATGATTGGTGAAGAGCAATGCTGTAGATTTGTGAGGGTTTAATATTACTTTATTAGTTTGGAACCAGTCTGTCAATTGGAATAGTTTGTGATTAAGAGCTGCAATTTCTGTAGGATCAGGTACCGCATCCAGTTCAAGCTTCTCCTACTAACCTACAAATGCACTCAATCTGCAGCCCCTCATTACCTCTCTACCCTTATCTCCCCTTACGCTCCTACCCGAAACCTCCGCTCTCAGGACAAATCCCTCCTCTCTGCACCCTTCTCCACCACCGCCAATTCCAGGCTCCGCCCTTTCTGCCTTGCCTCTCCCTATGCTTGGAATAAACTTCCTGAGCCCATATGCCAAGCCCCCTCCCTGCCTATCTTCAAATCCTTGCTCAAAGCCCACCTCTTCAATGTCGCCTTCGGCACCTAACCATTATACCTCTATTCAGAAAATCTAGACTGCCCCAATTTGATTGTCTGCACATTTTGTCCATTAGATTGTAAGTTCCTTTGAGCAGGGGCTGTCCTTCTTTGTTAAACTGTACAGCGCTGCGTAACCCTAGTAGCGCTTTAGAAATGTTAAGTAGTAGTAGTAGTAGTATTAAGGTGGTTAAGGGTACAAAGTAACTGAATGTCATCAGCATAAACATAGGTTTTAAAGTCAAGAGACTGTGCAAGCAATAGGAAAGGAGCCAGAAAGCTGTTGAACAGAAACGGGGAAAGTATTGATCCTTATTGGACACCGGAAGGTGGGGTATAAGAGTGAGAGACAGCTGCCATGCCACAAACAATGCATGATCGATCATAAAAATAAATTTGGAACTATTTGAGAGCTGTGTTAGTCGCACCAGTTTCTTGGAGAGGATGAATTAGAATGGAGTGTTCAATGAGATCAAAAGCAGCAGTAAGATCTAGAGAGAGAAGAAGAACAGATTTTAGATGATCGATATGATATTTAATGTATGTAGTGATACCTATTAATGTCATTTCTGTACTTTAATATTGGCAAAAATCCAGTTTGATACAGGTGTAGAATATTATTTTTTGAAACATAATTCGAAAGTTGGGAGCAAACGAGAGTCTCTCTACAATTTTAGCTATAAACGGTAAATTGGCAATAGGACGATAATTGTCAAATGTGGCAACACATTTGGATGTATTTTGATTTTAGGGACCAAAACTGAGAGTTACTAATTTTATTTTCAAGCACTGTTTATAAATATTTTATGTTATGTTTGTTTCTAAATTATATACTTTTATTATGAATGTTTATTTGTTAGCCGCCAAGTATGTTAGGATCATATGGCATATAAATATGTTAAATAAATAATAAATTCAGATTGCTAACCAAATAATTATCCAGATAAAATTAGACAGAAAAACTGCTCTTATAACTTTATCCAGTTAGCTATATGGTTAGTGGTTTGAATATTGCCGCTATCCAGGACAGTATAGCCGCTCACCACAGTGTCCATTTATTCAGCACCAACTGCAATCCGGATACCAGTGCTGAATATCCAGATTTTTTTTTTGACTACCTGGCCAGTGTTTAAAAAAACACTGACTGTTCCAGCTGTACATTGGTCCAACAGAAATTAATGCCAAAAGTCATGAGCTTCAGTTATCAACTCCCCCCACTGAATTAAATCACACGTATAAGACCCTTTTGATCTTAGTGCCAGCAACCATCCCCTGAATACACAGTCCAGCTATTCTCCCCATATCATATATCCTATGGTAGTAGAGACACTTATGTGACTTGACGCCCTCGGTTCTATTTCTAAGTCCAACTATATGAACTATGATTAAACACAGTAATGACGTCAGTTTGCTGGAAAAACACATATTTGACCTGCTTCCTACATATCAAATAGTTTATATTTGATCTAATATTCAGAGGAAGATTATTCTGCAGGACTGGAACAGTCACTGAGAAATAATGAGACCTGTATCTTACTGGAATGAGAGGGCATAGGATGAAGTTAAGAGGAAATAGGCTTAGGAGGAATCTAAGAAAATACTCTTTCACGAAAAGAGTGGTGAATGTGTGGAATGGCCTCCTGGTGGAGGTCATGGAGACAAGGACTGTGTCAGAATTTAAGAAAGGGTGGCACAGGCATGTGGGATCTCTTAGGAAAAGAAGGAGTTATGGGTTACTGAGGATGGGCAGACTGGATGGGCCATTTGGGTTCTTATCTGCCATCATGTTTCTATGTTACTACTCACATTTTTTGTCTGAATGGATATTTCAGTTACCCTTGACTCAACCTCTGTTACCAAGTAGGTCTGTACCAACTTAACTTCTCATGCAAGTAACCAAGCCCAATACCTGTGTGGTAACATTAATGAGGGCGGGCTGGAGCCTGTATATAACAGAGCCATGCAGAAGGTTAAGTTGAACAAAAATAATATTTATTAAAGGTGTCAGAAAGGGGAGGGTCCTGTTTAGTTCACAGGCAGGGGAGAAAGTAAACACAAAACTAGTCCTTAGACATGGCTTACTCCTGCAGGACCGTTGTATGCACTACTGTCTCTCAGCAAGGCAGCTTACTCTGCTTGGCTCTAGTCTGGATCCCCAGAGTTACCAGTACAGTCTTTAGCAATTAACATAGGTGGGCCTGTGTCCAGCTAGGTCAAAGATACAAGTCTACAAGGTCCCAAATTGAATTTCATCTTCCTGACAGTTGCGGTTGCAGTTCACGCATACATGGTGGAAGCATATGCTGTCGGGCGTCATTGCTTCCCTCTGGGCCTCCTTAACCTAGTTATGCCCTGAGGTTTTATACTTCCTGGACCACACCCTCCTAGCTTTACCCCTCCCATGTCACTTTCCCCATAGGCGAGATTGTGAGTTTTAAGGTGATTCTGACACTGTGAAGGAGTGTCATCAAGAGGAAGTGGCAGCGTCCTAGAGACTCCTTCACAACCTGTATTTACCACATCAAAATAGTATATTATGCCCACTGTTTTAACCATGTTACCCCTCTCCTTCATCTTGAACACTGGCTCCCAGTTTCTTATTGCATCAGATAAAAACTTCTTATGTTGATCTTTAAGTGTCAAGACCCCTCTGCTCCAGCATACCTGCACAGACTCCTGATCTCTTACTCTCCTTCTTGTACCCTCCAATCATCTTCAGGCAATTTGTGTTCCTTCACCAACAGCTTTGCATTTATCCCTTTCCCATGAGACCGCCTTTAACTATTTAGGCCTCAGATCTTGGAATGATCTCCCTCCATCGCTCAGAGCTGATATGTCCCTTACATTGTTTAAAGCTCTTCTAAAAACCTTCCCTTCCTCTAATGCCTTTTCATCTGTTTCATATACTTTCTCCATCTTCTCCTGATTCAAAGAGCTTTTCCTTTTTCTCCCTTCCCCCACCAGAGTATTCACAGAAAGAATCTGTTTTTAACTATTGTAAACCACTTAGTTGCCTATATAGGCTTAATTTGCGGTATATCAAGAGTTTGGAAATAAATATAAATAAATATATTTTTTTAATCCTCTTAAATGCAGAAAGACCTGGAACTTTATTATTCTTGGACTCTAATAAAGGCTATTCTTTATGCATTTGTCAAATCCAAGGTATTATTGCTACCATGGCTGTCCCTAGTACCTGAGAATACAAGGCCTTCCTTTGCATCTAATTTATAAAGAGAAAACAGGTTATTAGGGAAAACAGTAGGCAGCATCTGTAGCAATTAATTGAGTCCCAAGATGGATTAATTTTTAATTTAAAACAATTGCTTCAGCAGTCACATAAATCCACCATTTAAACATATTAAATCCAATGAAGGGCAGATTGGTGATGGAGAAACTCATTTAATGATGTCTACAATTCCACTGGGCGCCCTGCTGCAGGGACCTTGTAAAACAGCAATTCTGGCAACCTGCCAAACTCTTCCTGAGTTACAGGTCTGCAATCCAGTGACACTGACTTTATAAAACTCTTTTAAGGGAAATTTTATTATTCAGTGACCCAAATTATTGATTTGTGTTTCAGAAAACAAATGTTTAAATTTCAGCTGAATGGGTAATGAAAATATTATAGGCTATTTTTCAATTTCACTATTACCTTTAATCCAGTTGGGCTTAATTGGTTAGCAGCCATTAAAATACTTTCTAGCTTTAAAGTGAGTTTTCATTTCATTTATTAAAATTTATTTTCTGCATTTATCCAGAGCAGAGTACAATAACAACATGCATAATAAAAATTCGTCTGTCACATATGCAGCTGATGGATGATAATCTATTCCATCTAAATAATTAAGATTTATTTCAAAACAAAACAGAGTAGGTCATTTTTGTGTAGTGGAAAGCTTTAGAAGAATTGCATTATCTCAGGTGCTGTGTTGATACAGCAAAAGGTATTTAAGTTTCAAGCTTATTTGATATATCACAAATCAAAACCATGCATCATAACAAAATAGAGAAAAACAGGAGACATAAGGTAATATAAGGGATAAATCCTGACAAGAGACACAAGGAAGGAAACAGGAGGCTGGATTACAATATAACAAAGCAGGAGCATTGGAGACAGAAGAAAGAAGAGACCAAGGAAACAGATGAGATGCTGCTGCCAATAAACACAGAAGGCTTGAGGAGAGGGGGGAAGCTTAGCTTATGCCTGAGGAAAGCAATAGGAAAAAATATACTGATCGATATTCAAAGAGATTTAAGCAAGCAAGAGAGGCTCCTGCCCACTGAAATCCCAGTCTCCGGGCTTTCTGCTGATATTCAGTGGCATTTAACCAGGCACTGTCACTGAATATTGGCTATGTCCGGCCATTTTTGAAGTGGGCTGGAGAGGGGTATTCCAGAGACAGAATTGGGAAGACACTGGTAGTTATCTAGGTGCCAGCAGTATTCAGTGCCAGCATCCACATAGCTAAGTCGCCCCATATGACCGCATAAATAGAAGTCCTAACTTTGGTTGCTTAGCTATGTGGGTGTTGAATATTGGCCAGCATCCAAATATGTCTTGTCCACAAGGAGGGTGAGCCCTTAGGTCCCGCAAGGCCCAAAAGGACCTCAAAGGACAGCCGCACAACCCCAAGTCTTCACCCGCGGCGACCGCCGTTCACCAAGGGTTGAGCCCCCAGCTGCAGGCGGTCAACGGGACTTCAGGAACCGCGGGGTTACTGGACTGGCCTGGGCTGGAACCGGGAGAGAAGCAGGCAGATGGAAAGAAGAGGAACAGGACCGGCAGCAAAAGCGTAGTCGGGGTCAGGCAAGAGGTCAAGGCCGGCGGCTAGTAGAGAAGTCAAAGACAGGCTGGAGGTCGAGGCAGGCAGCTAGGCAGAGATACCAGGAAACAGTCCAAATTCCAAAATCCGCAAAACCAGGAAAACAACAAAACACAGGAACCACGGAGATAGGCTTCGGGAACAGAACCTGAAGCAAGGTGCTAGCTCAGTTCCCTTCTTTAAATACAGTACAACATCAGCCGCCCCGCCCCCGTAGGAACAGCCCACCAATCTGGCCCTGGGTATCGGCAGAGCCCCTCTGATTGGCTCTGTCCGATTTCCCAGGTGGGACCACCAACTTGGCCTCCCAATCCGGCGCCTCAGAGGCGGAGCTCTGGGCCCCCCTGCCCAGGAGGGAGGAAGACGCTGACCATTGCATCCTGGCGCCGCCTCCTTTGGCGGCGCGAACATCGCCCCCGCAACCAGCGACCAAGGGACCGGCGGCCGCAGTCGCCGGCCTCCGGTTCCGGCCGGAACGGCCATCACTGTGGCGGGGCCCGACTCCATGCCGAGGCCTTCAGGCCGCTACCCCTCGCCGCGGAGGACGCTGGCTCCCGCCCCCCGCGGCGGAAAAGCAGGTAGGGGCGCAGGACGCGACAGTATCCCCCCCGGATGCCCCCCTTCTCCCGGGGCCAGGTTTAAGAGGATAACGCTCATGGAAAGCCCTTACCTACTCCGGAGCATGTACGTTGGTAGCTGGTTCCCAGGAATTGTCTTCAGGACCGAAATGCATCCAAGATAGTAGGTAGTGTAGCTTCCCCCGCCGCCTCTTGGAGTCACTGATTTCTTCAACCTCATACTCGGGATCGGGGTCAGCCTCCGGAACGACAGTTTCTTTATTCTGTAGATGCCATTTGGATCCCCGGAAACTCTTCAACAGAGAAACATGGAAGGCATTATGAACCCGTAGAGTACTAGGTAGCCGCAGGCGGTATGTCACCGCTCCGATCCGAGACTGGATCGTAAACGGCCCGATGTACCGTGGTCCCAACCTTCAAGAGGGTACCCGGAGCCTTAGGTATTTAGTACTTAGCCATACCTTTTGCCCCGGCTGCAACACCGGGGCGGGACGCCGGTGTCGGTCAGCAAACGACTTGTACTTGGCGGCCACTCTTTGTAGTTGTTCACGGGCCATATTCCAGACCTCCTGCAGGTCAGCCAGGGTTTGAGTGACCATGGGCATAGATGAGTCAGAGGGAATGGGCGAAGGAAGCCGCGGATGTTGTCCATACACCATGAAAAAGGGAGATTGCCCAGAGGCAGAATGGTCACTGTGGTTATAGGCGAACTCGGCCCACGGAAGAAGGGATGCCCAGTTGTCTTGCCGCTTATTGACAAAGGCCCGCAAGAACCCTTTCAATGTTTGGTTAATCCGTTCGACCATACCATTGGTCTGTGGATGATAGGCCGAGGAGAAATGGGTCACAACCCCCAGAGCAGAACACAGGGCTCTCCAGAATCATGAAGTGAACTGGGTTCCAAGGTCACTGATGATCCTGACAGGTAGCCCATGGAGCCGGAAAATATGCTGGATGAACTGCTGGGCTAACAGTGCCGCCGACGGAAGTCCTGGCAGGGGAACAAAATGTGCCATACGGGAAAACCGGTCTACCACAACCCAAATCACGGTGTGTCCCTGGGAGCGGGGAAGGTCCGTGATGAAATCCATAGACAATTCCTCCCAGGGAGCTGCAGGAATGGGCAATGGTTGCAGGTCTCCCCAAGGGCGCCCTACCACAGACTTAGTCTGGGCACAGGTAGGGCAGGTCGTGACAAACTGAAGGATATCTTGCCTCATGTGAGGCCACTGGTACTGTCGAGAAATCAGACGAAGGGTCTTTTGGAACCCAAAATGTCCGGCCCATACGGAGGAATGTCCCCAATGCATTACTTTTCCCCGGTCCTGGGGAGGCACAAGCTTTCTCACCGGGGCGACCCCTCCTGGGGCCGCACTGAGGCAGACTGGATCCAACATAGGCTGAAGCTCTTCAATCTCCTCTGGAGCTTCGAAGGCTCTGGAGAGGGAGTCCGCAGGGGTATTCTGGGCAGCAGATCAGAATACAAGTTGAAAGCGGAACCTGGCGAAAAACAATGACCAATGGGCTTGCCGTGGATTCAGTCTTTGGGCCTCCTGTAGATACAAGAGATTCTTGTGGTCCGTAATCACCGTAAACCGGTGCTCTGCCCCCTCCAGCAAATGTCTCCACTCTTGCAGAGCTAACTTCAAGGCTAGTAGTTCTCTGTCTCCCACAGTATAGTTGCGTTCCGCTGGGAAGAACTTACGGGAGAAGAAGAAGCAAGGTTGGCACCGGCCCTTGGCATTAACTTGAGAGAAGACTGCCCCGGCGCCCAAAGCAGAAGCGTCCACCTCTACCACAAATGGTTTGTCAGGATCCGGAGCCTGAAGGATAGAAGCAGATTCAAAGGCTTTCTTCAATTGACTGAATGCTGCTTGCACCTCAGCTGACCAGTTTCGGACATCAGCATGCTTCTTGGTGAGCGCTGTCAAAGGAGCTGTCAGTTGCGAATAGTAAGGAATAAATTGACGGTAGTAATTTGCAAACCCCAGGAACCGTTGTAGAGCCTTCAGTCCCTGAGGTTGAGGCCACTCCCGGATAGCGCGGAGTTTATCTGGATCCATCTGCAGACCCCCTGGTAACAGAATATGTCCCAGAAAAGGCAGAGACTGCTGATGAAAAGAGCATTTGCTGAGCTTGGCAAACAAGCGGAATTGTCGTAAGCGCTGAAGCACAGTTCGCACAAGGGTCACATGCTCCATGGGATCTTTGGAGAAGATCAGGATGTCATCCAAGTAAACAATTACCGTAGTATACAACAGGTCCTCGAGAGCGAAGTTTATAAACCTTTGGAACACTGCGGGAGCGTTACACAAGCCGAAAGGCATCACCCGATATTCGAAATGTCCCTCATGTATATTAAATGCAGTTTTCCATTCGTCCCCCTGCCGGATACGGACCAAGTTGTAGGCCCCAAGGAGATCCAACTTGGTGAAGATCTGGGCCCCCTGCAACCGATCAAACAGCTCTGGGATAAGGGGCAGAGGGTATCGATCCTTCACGGTGATGGCATTTAGGCCCCGGTAGACAATACAGGGCCTCAAGGAGCCATCTTTCTTGGTCACAAAAAAGAATCCTGCCCCGGCAGGGGACGTAGAGGGACAGATGAACCCTTTCTGGAGATTCTCCCGGATATAGGCTTGCATTACCTTAGATTCCTCCCGGGACAGTGTGTAGAGACGGCCCCGAGGTGGCATTGTGTCAGCCATCAACTTAATAGCACAATCAAAGGATCGATGTGGCGGTAGCACATCCGCTTCCACGGGACTAAATACATCCACAAACTCCCGGTATTCCTCTGGCAGAGTAGCTTGACAGGCTGGCACTGTTCTAGGGGTAGCTACTACCGCGGGACAGCTGGATTCCCGGCCCTTCAAACAGGCCTCAATGCAGGCGTCACCCCAGGCCTGAATCTTCCCTAAAGTCCAGTCTATAACGGGGGTATGGCGCCGTAACCAGGGCAGGCCCAGCACCACAGGATGAATGGTGCGGGGTAAGATCAGAAATTGAGCCTCCTCACGGTGATCCTCCCCCACCTGAAGCCCCAAAAAGGGGGTTACCTCTGTGATAGGCTGGGGTAACCCAGTACCCTGGATGGATGTTACTTGCAGCGCAGGTCGATAGGGCAGTGTGGGCCATTCCATCTGCTGCAGGAGTTCCTGGCAAATGAAATTCCCTCCAGCCCCGGAGTCCAAGAGGGCACAGGAGTGAACCATCGTCTCCTGCCACCGCAAAGTTACCGGAAGCGTTATCAGATGATCAGGTAGGGGAGTAGAGTGCCCCAAGACCCCTCCCCACAGGGCGCCTTGGGATTGGCGTTTCCCGGCCGTGCGGGGCAAGTGCGAATGAAATGACCCGCCTCGCCGCAATACAGGCAAAGACCGCCCCACAAACATTGAGTCCTCTCCGACGGAGTCAATCGTTGGCGGCCGATCACCATAGGTTCTTTGGAGGTCTCCCTAAGATCTCGGGAGCCACGGCGGGGAGACGGTCCCTGACCAGGCCGAGACACACCCCTCTAGCCCTCTCCTGGAAACGGGTATCCACCCGGACGCAGAGCGAGATCAGGGCATCCAGTTGCCCCGGGACCTCCCGGCCCGCCAGCTCATCCTTGATTCGATCCTGAAGTCCCTCCAGGAAGATTGCAGATAAGGACTCCTGATTCCAACGCAACTCGGTTGCCAAAGTCTGAAATCGAATAGCATAGTCTGCCACGGTCCCTTCGCCCTGTTGAATCCGCAGGAGTTCAGACGCGGCGGAAGACGGCCTTCCGGGGAGGTCAAACACCATGCGGAAGCGGCGTTGGAACTCCACATAATTGTCCAAGAGCGGATCCTGTTGTTCACATAACGGGGACGCCCATGCCAGGGCCCGTCCCGTAAGCAGGGAAATAACATAGGCCACTTTTATCTGGTCTGATGGAAAAGCTTCTGGTTGCATCTTGAAGTATAAGTTGCACTGGTTGAGGAAACCCCGGCAGCTTCCGGGAACGCCATCAAATCGTGCAGGCTCAGGGAACCGAGGTCCCGGGAAGGACCCTCCCGGGCGGGGAGCCGCTGCAGCACCCTGGACCGCAGCAGCCTGGTTCTGTACCTGGACTGAAGAGAGCTGAGAGCATACGTTCTGGAGGGCCCCCGACAGGGCATTCAACTGCTCCTGCTACTGCTGGAGAACTTTAGCCAGGTCCCGCAGGTCAGGTTGCGTAGGCGAGCTCATGGCTTCAGGTTCCTGTCTTGTCCAAAAGGAGGGTGAGCCCTTAGGTCCCGCAAGGCCCAAAAGGACCTCAAAGGACAGCCGCACAACCCCAAGTCTTCACCCGCGGCGACCGCCGTTCACCAAGGGTTGAGCCCCCAGCTGCAGGCGGTCAACGGGACTTCAGGAACCGCGGGGTTACCGGACTGGCCTGGGCTGGAACCGGGAGAGAAGCGGGCAGGTGGAAAGAAGAGTCCAAAGACTGGCAGCAGAACAGGACCGGCAGCAAAAGCGTAGTTGGGGTCAGGCAAGAGGTCAAGGCCGGCGGCTAGCAGAGAAGTCAAAGACAGGCTGGAGGTCGAGGCAGGCAGCTAGGCAGAGATACCAGGAAACAGTCCAAATTCCAAAATCCGCAAAACCAGGAAAACAACAAAACACAGGAACCACGGAGATAGGCTTCGGGAACAGAACCTGAAGCAAGGTGCTAGCTCAGTTCCCTTCTTTAAATACAGTACAACATCAGCTGCCCCGCCCCCGTAGGAACAGCCCACCAATCCAGCCCTGGGTATCGGCAGAGCCCCTCTGATTGGCTCTGTCTGATTTCCCAGGCGGGACCACCAACTTGGCCTCCCAATCCGGCGCCTCAGAGGCGGAGCTCCGGGTCCTCATGCTCAGGAGGGAGGAAGACGCCGACCATCGCGTCCTGGCGCCGCCTCCTAAGGCGGCGCGAACATCGGCCCCACAACCGGCGACCAAGGGACCGGCGGCCGCAGTCGCCGGCCTCCGGTCCCGGCCGGAACGGCCATCACTGCGGCGGGGCCCAACTCTACGCCGAGGCCTTCGGGCCGCTACCCCTCACCACGGAGGATGCTGGCTCCCGCCCCCCGCGGCGGAAGAGCAGGTAGGGGCGCGGGACGCGACAAAATGGCTACCAGGTTGTCGCCTGAAGCTGCTCCACCATCCCTCCCTTCGCCCAAGCATAGTCAACCCCATTCTGCTCCGAGCACAGTTGTGATACCCCTCCAGCAAAGGCCAATCTTCCTCCCCACACCTCTGAGAAAAGTTCGACCCCCCCCCCCCCTCCTGGACCTCCCTACCTGAAGAGGCCTGGTGGTCATAAGAATAGCCATACTGGGTCAGAACAGTGGTCCATCTAGCCCTGTATCCTGCTTCTAACAGTTGGCAATTCAGGTCACAAGTACCTGACAGAGTCCCAAATAGTAGCAAGATTCATGCTATTGATCCCAGAGACAAGTAGTGACTTTTTCCATGTCTTTCCAGTGGTACTCGGGGCAGGAATACACCGCACTCACTCCTGCTCCTTCCAGTTCCTGTTAAAAATGACTGCACAACCTCTAGCAGTGGTCTCATGGCACTACCACTAGAGGCTGAACCTATTTTAAAAAACGCTGACCACCGCCAACTGAATATTGATGGATAGGTTTTAAGGAAAAATTTAACCTAATAACGGTATATCAAAGTGAAATAAACTGTAAATTGTTTTAAGGAAGGTTTTGCTGTAATGTTTAGAGGGAAGTTATTCTAAAGGTTGGGGCATGAACGCTGATATAGGTGTTCCTGGAGATATCAAGGTAAACCTGATGATCGGAAGGGACAGTTACTAGATTGCACAGAGAGGAACAAAGTGTTCTTTGTGGAGAATAAAGGTTAACCAGGCTAGAGAGGATCAATGATAAACCAGATTAGAAGAGTTGGTGAATAGTAGCTAAGATCATAAAAGGGATTCTATAAAACACAGAAAGCCAGTGCACAGAAAGAGTTAAGAGGCATGATAATATTTCTTCATGCCGATGAGTAGTCTGATGGATGTATTTTATACTAATTGCAATTTTCACAGTTGTGTGACCTGCAGATTAAGAGAACTGCAGTAATCTAGATGAGAGTTTTCAAGGGCAAGAATGAGAATCCGAAGGGAAGGGAGTTCTAGTATTATGCAAACAGAGCACATTTGCTTTAAAATAAAGTATCATATAGAGACAACGCTAAAAATTTCAGTATGGACATTGAGTACATGGTCAAAGATTACACCAAGAGTCTTAACAGAGTCCCCTAAAGAGGAGTTGTGGTGCATGGATACTGGCTGGGAGGGTGAGTAATGAAAAATAAACTTGAGATAAAACTAATGGTATCAGATTTGTATGTATTAAGTTTCATTTTATTCTCATACAACCAATTGGCAATCTTGTCTAGATTAGAGGAAGTTGCAGCCATGGTATGAGGGGAAGGAGGATCAAGGGGAGCAAGGATCTGAATATTTTCAGCAGAAATGAAAAATACAAAACTAAGTGAATGTTAGCACTAATGGAGCAAGAAAGATGTTGAAGAGGATTGGTCCCAAGATGGAACCTTGAGAAACCCCCTGAGGTAGGAGGTTTGGGTAAGGATGAACTTTGGGACCAATAAATAGAGAAAGTCCTATTAGAAAGGTAAGATTTAAACCAAGAAAGAACAATTCCTGATATCTGTAGATTAGTGAGTCTTTGTATGAGCATAAAAAAAACATTAACCAAATCTAAAGCAGTGGATAAGTCCAGGGAGATGATGTTTCTATCACTACGTGCCTGATATAATTAGTGAGTCCAAGAAGAGTTCATTCACTTGAGTGATGAGTATGGAAGCCAATTTGATGGGAGTGAAGGACATTAGTTTTATCTAGAAAATCTGTGAGCATGCCTTTCTAAAAGGACCCCTAAGGGAGGTGTTCCATTCCCTTATCATTTTTGTTACCATTTTCTTTTCTAGTTTCACTATATCCTTTTTGGGATGGGGGTGATCACAGCTGTACACAATATTCAAGGTGTGATGCATTAGGGATCTATACAAAGACATGATTATAATATCTCCATCCCTTTTCAGATAATCTCGAATTTCTATTTGCTTTTTAGCAACACTAGGCTCAAAATTTCAAAACATTATCCATAATGATTCCAACATCTTTATCTTGGGTGGTGAATCCTAATTCAGATCCACCAATTTGGACTTGCAGCAGGGATTAGTTTTCCCTATGTACATCACTCGGCATGTATCCACTTTAAATTTAATCTGTCATTTAGATGCCCAGTGTCCTAATCTCACAAATCCTTCTGCAAATCCTCATAATCCTCAATAGTTTTAAGGCCGTTGAATAATTTTGTGCCATCCACGTATTTATTTATTTATTCATTCATTCATGACATTTATACCCCACATTAGCCAGAAATAGACTCAAGTTCAATGTGGCTTACAAACAAACAATAAAGCGGGTGAAACATAATAATATACAGAATACAACACAAATCACAATAACTTCAAGAAGCAAATTAATGCATGTGCAGTAAGTAACCAGTGTTTTAGACTACCTTAAGGACAAACAAATAATTAAAGGTGGATAGGTGAGAGCATAATTAGGCAGGACTAGATGGGAAATGAGATTAAGAAAAGGGTGTGGGTAAAAAAATGTCTTTGTATTCAGAAAGGCCAATCTGAAGAAATGTGTTTTTAGAAGACTTCTAAAAGTTAGGTAATCATCTGTAAACTTGATTGATTTAGGAGGAGAATTCCACATTTTGGTGCCTTGATAGGATAACTTAGCAGAGTACAGAAGTACATAATTATTGCACACTGGGACAGACCAAAGGTCCATCAAGCCCAGTATCCTGTTCCAACAGTGGCCAATCCAGGTCACAAATACCTGTCAAGATCCCAGAAAAGCTAAATACATTTTATGATGCTTATGCCAGAAATAAGCAGTGCACTTTCCCAAGTCAATTTAATAATGGTCTATGGACTTTTCCTTTAGGAAGCAGTCCAGACCCTTTTTAAACCCGCTAAGCTAGCCACCTTTACCACATTTTCTGGCAATAAATTCCAGAGTTTAATTACACGTTGAGTGAAGAAACATTTTCTCTGATTCGTATTAAATTTACTACTTTGGAGCTTCATCGCATGCCCCCTAGTCCTAGTATTTTTGGAAAGAGTAAGCAAACTAATGACGTCTACCTGTTCCACTCCACCTCTATCATATCTCCCCTCAGCCGTCTCTTCTTCAAGCTGAAGAGCCCTAGATCGTTCAGCCTTTCCTCATAGGGAAGTCATCGCATCCCCTTTATCATTTTTGTCGCCCTTCTCTGTACCTTTTCTAATTCCACATCTTTTTTGAGATGTGGTGACCAGAATTGAACACAATATTCAAGGTGCGGTCTCACCATGGACCGATACAAAGGCATTATAACGTCCTCACTTTTATTTTCCATTCTTTTCCTAATAATACCTAACATTCTATTTGCTTTCTTAGCCACCGCAGCACACTGAGCAGAGCATTTCAACGTATCATCAACAATGACGCCGAGATCCCTTTCTTGGTTAGTGACTCCTAACGTGGAATCTTGCATTACGTAGCTATAGTTCGGGTTCCTCTTTCCCACATGCATCACTTTGCATTTGCTCACATTAAATGTCATCTGCCATTTAGATGCCTAGTCTCTCAGTCTCGTAAGGTCCTCTTGTAATTTTTTAACAATCTTCTCGCGATTTAACAACTTTGAATAACTTTGTGTCATCAGCAAATTTAATTACCTCACTAGTTACTTCCATCTCTAGATCATTTATAAATATATTAAAAAGCAGCGGTCCCAGCACTGACTCCTGGGGTACCCCATTATCTAACCTTCTCCATTGAGAATATTGACCATTTAACCCTACTCGCTGTTTTTTATCCTTTAACTACTTTTTAGTCCACAATAAGACACTACCTCCTATCTCATGACTCTCCAATTTCCTCTGGAGTCTTTCACAAGGTACTTTGTCAAACGTTTTTTGAAAATCCAGATACACAATATCAACCGGCTCGTCTTTATCTACATTTGTTCACCCCTTCAAAGAAACGTAATAGATTGGTGAGGCAAGATTTCCCTTCACTAAATCCATGCTGTCTTTGTCTCATTAATCCATGCTTTTGAATATGCTCAGTAATTTTGTTCTTTATAATAGTCTCTACCATTTTGCCCGGCACCAACGTCAGGCTCATTGGTCTATAATTTCCTGGATCCCCTCTGGAACCTTTTTAAAATATCAGCATTACATGGATTGTTTTATATATCACATTTTTACAGATTGGGAAATGTAAGACAAGATATTCTCTAGATGTTGAAACAGCATTACGAGGGGGTAATTTGATTACCTCACTCACCACTTGGATCTCCAGATCATTTATGACTATGTTAAACAGCATGGATACCAGTACAAGCCCTTGGGGCACAGCACTAGTGATCCTGTCTCATATGGATAGTTGAGCATTCAGTCCTACCCTCTTTTTTTCTCTTTTTTTTTTAGCCAGTTTGCAATCCACAAATGGGCATTGATTCCTATCCCATGACTCTAATTTTCTACACAGACTCCCACTTTGTCATATGTTTACTGAAAATATCAACTGCTTACTGTTATCTACTTGTTTCTTTAGACCTTCAAAAAGATCTAATAAATTGATAAGGCAAGACTTGCCTTTGTTGAACCCATGCTGACTCATTCCTATTAAGCCATGTCTTATCTGTATGGTCAGTAAGTTTGGGGTCAGTATTCAGCCGTCATGATCAGCATTTTTTAAGTTGCAATGGTCAAAATATTTCCAGATAGTCAAAGCCACTATCCAGATAATGGTGCTGTGCTGAATATCAAGATAAGGCATTCAGCATTGAAAATTATCTGGATAGTGTCGGTATTCAGTCTGCTATCCAGATAATTTTTCTGGATAACAGGACAGCCTTCTATCTGTCCTGTGTTATCTGGATATCTTATCTGGAATAAGCTCTAGTTGAGCTGCCTCTAGTGTTTTGTCTTTTGCAACCTGGAGCCTAAACAGTGTTTGTTGTTGTGGCTCTGGATCTTCACCGTTTTTTGTAATCTCACAAAATCCACATTCACATTTTCCTAAAATAGCAGAGAATCCTTCAGTCCCTTCACACGAATCAAAGAAAAATGTCTGTTTATAGAAGAAAGCATAATGAGCCATAAAAAAGAAAAGCTAACAGAGATGTTTCACCATTTGTTCTGGAAGTTTTCTTTGACATATATCCAAGAAAGATTAGAAATAAATCTCATCTGTACATAGTTTGTTTAAGTTTGACAAATGTTAAGGACAGAGATGATAGAGAGAGGAAAAAGGGGACATGTGTTATTGGCAGAGAGTGAATACAATTTGATCAGTTTACTATAGTACAACATATTGCCTAGTCTAAAATTAACCACATGTGGGACAAATTGTTATATGTGAATGTTATTAACATTTAGAGTACTGACATTGTTAGGATGTCCTTTGAAAGGACACTCAATGGTAGGTACTGTACTTCAGCATCTATTTCACAGGTGGGAAAACTGTTTTGTCTAAGGACCACATTAGTTCTCAATGGAGATTCAAAGGGACAGGGATTCCCCTCTCAGATTTATCTAAGGTGCAGAAATGGTGTGGATTAGCTTGGTTAGCAGGGGGAGGGTGGTGACTCTGTGAACTTTCTCTTGCACTCACACACACACACACACACACACACACACACACACACACACACACATTCTCTCTCTAAAATATATACACACTCTCACACCCACACACTGTCTTCATCTCTCACTCTCACAAACACACACATATATACTACAAATGTGCATTTTCATTTTTTTGTTTCATTGTAGGGCACATGCTAACATATTTTGAGTGCGTACTAAACATTTTAGCATTCACTAGTCATAATAACATTCATTTGAGGGAGTCTATAGGATGGTGCTATTTCCCTTTAAGGATACTCCCTCACAGTGTCAGAACCACCTTAAAATCCATAGTCCCACTAAGGTGAAAGTGACACAGGAGGGTTGGAACCAGGAGGACATGGTTCAGGAAGTATAAAAGCTCAAGGAAGAGCTAGGTTAAGGGGGCCCAGAAAGAAGCAGCGACACCCAACTGCTTTAGAGCCACTGGAACGAACCACCTGTGGCAACAAGTACAATCTAGTTATCCTGAATTATGTCACCCACTATCCAGAGGCTATCACATTGCATAATATGAAGATTACCACCATGGCCAATGCTCTGTGGGAAGTCTTCTCTTGCATGAGGATCCCTACCGAGATACTGAATGACTAAGGCACTAGTTTTGTGTCCCGAGTCATAAAGCAAGTGTGTGCTCTGCTAAAAGTACAGACCTTGCAGACATCGGTATATCATCCACAGATAGATGGTCTGGTGGAATGCTGTAACAAGCCTCTCAAGCAAATGCTGAGGAAGTTTGTGGCTGAAGACAGGAAGAACTAGGACACCCTGCTCTCATATATACTGTTTGCTGTCTGTGAGGTATCCAGTGTTCAACAGGATTCTCCCCATTTGAATTGTTATAGGACAGAGACCTCAGGGAATTCTGGATGTCATCAAAGAACCCTGGAAGGAGGAACCCAGCCTGGGGCAGAGCTTGGCAGAGTACATGCTCACCATGCAGGAAAACCTGAAGAAAGCCAGAGAGGCTGCCAAACTCTGCTTGGAGAAGGATACGATGAGATAAGCCCAAGCCTATAACCAGAAGGCCATCCAGCGGACCTTCCAGTCGGGGAATACTGTCTTAGTCCTTCTGCCCTTGTCAGAAAGTAACCTGCTATGAGATATTAGTAAAGACAGGCCCAGTCAACTATAAGGTTCCATTGGAGGCTGGGCTTGGGACAGTCTTAGCTCAAGAAGTGGATGCTGAAGAACATCCTGTGGCCTACATCAGCCACAAGCTGTTTCCTAGGGAGCAAAATTATACAGTGATGGAAAAGGAGGCCCTAGCTGTCAAGTGAGCCTTGGAGACAATCTAGTATTATCTACTGGGATGTCACTTCTTGCTAATCACAGTCCACGAACTCCTCAAGTGGATGACTCACTACAAAGAAACAAATGCTCACACCATGCCACTGTTTCTCAGCCTCCAGCCCCATTGTTTTGAGGTTTGATATCAGGCGGGCCAAGACTATACCAATGCTGATTTTTGTCATGAGAAGTAGACCCTGACATGGCAGGTGCTCAACTGGACATGGTTGAGCTGAGGGGGAGGGTATGTGAGGCAAAGAAGTGTAGCAATATTGTGATGTTGAGGGGAATGGAGAGCGTACTGCATAGGTGCAACAGACCTCATGAAAAATAGGTGCCAGTGCTATCGGAAGTACATTTGCAGAAGCGGTCACTCCCCCTGGGGCTCCCCTAGCTATACCACTGATAAGGGAGTCTGTAGGTAAAGGAGGCCCAGATTGAAGCACTGAATCCCAACTGCATTTGCTAGAGGGGCTAGGAAGGGATGAATTGAAAGAATTACTGCCTTGAAGAGAGAATGTTGCTGTGAAGAATTGATGGAGACAGTGAATAGCTGTAATGCCCCCCCCCCCCCCCCCCCCATCATTTATTCTTGGTTTTCACTAAACTGAGAATGCACAGAGAAGGGGGGAGACTGGTGTAGCAATGACCCATGTAAAGCACAACTGACTGCCAGACTGTGGGAGGAGGACCACTTCTACTGGCTGGGCTTGGGTATCCTCACCATGTCAGGCATTTGGGAGTCGGGGGCGGGGCGATGTGGAGAACAGGGTAGAAGTAGAGACCTGGGGTGGGGTGGGGCTAATTATGGGCCCTTCCTCTCATAGGGCTCAGCTCCCCCTCCCCCCCCCCAAAGTTCTGGCTATAAGACTGTTTAGTATGTGCCTCTTAAAAGGGACATACTTCTTTAGTAGGGATCCAAGTGGGTCTTACACTAGGGTATTAATTTAAAATTGCTATGTCTCTGGAGAGATGCTGGCATTACTCAGGATTGTGTACTCTCAACCATTCTGTTGGCTCTGGCCATGGAGTCTTTGGCTAAGAGAGGGATCTCTCATTGAAACAGGGCAGCTCCGTTCATCAGACTGTATTTTGCCCAGATACATACATCTATCTATCTATCTATCTATCTATCTATCTATCTATCTATCTATCTATCTATCTATCTATCTATCTATCTATCTATCTATCTAATCCAGGTAAACCAGTTCCAAATATTATGGAAATTAATCCATCATTTGGGGACTTATCAGATTCCAAAGACAATTTTAATGAAGCTTGTGAAATGGGACCAGGAATGAGAAAGGTGTACAAAGTATTTGAGAATGAAAATAGCATCTCCCTTTAAAAAAACTTGTTTCAGACTAATTATCTAGATCTGGATTCATTGGCATTTGTTTGCATGTCATATTATGATGCGCCATCTACTGACAGCATTATGACAGTGTTGGGGATGGCAGGAGATAGGAGAATATCCTTCTGCTGGCAGGGTGGGGCGTGGTAATGATTTATACCATATTGTAAATTGAAAATAATTATATGCCTGTGCTTTTAAAGAAAATTATTAAGTATCGCTGCTCACTTGCATATCTTAAAAGCTAATAGTGAAATTGGTGCTCACGCTCAGAGGGGCATTTTTCAAAGGAACCTGTTTGACTGCAAGAACTTGCTTCACCTGTTTTCGAGACTGGTAGATGTGTTTTCTCTTTGCATTTTATCTACCTTTTTAAAGAAATGAGCTATACCGCTTATACTAGATAAGATCTAAGCAGTGTACAAAGTAATAAATTAAAAGAAAATAGAAAAACAGAATGCCATAAATAAATAGTACAGTAGTTCAATCCCATACATACAAAGGACACTCAATATCCCTCATAAAATCTCCCCAGCACGCCCTATTACCACTAATCTGGAAGGTCAAAAGCCAACCTAAAAAAGAAAGCTTTTAAACACACTTTACACTTTAAAAAAAAAAAAAGCCTAAGTACGAAGCACCACTGGTAATTTGTTCCAGAGCGTTGGGGCTTGCCAAAAAAATGCACAGTCCCGAGCTGGACGGGCTCTAGATATGGGAGGTATAACCACCTTACCTTCTAGCACACAGTTTACATTAATAGTTTTGTGAGCGGTACCTTTAATATGAGAAAAGAAATTTTGAGCCTTCTTAAAGCAGAATAGCCATGCAAGGAAACCAAGTGGCACAACCACTTACAGAGCAGGGGAGTAGATACGAGTGTTCAAATCTGTGGGGAGAGAAAAATGTTGTAACAAGAAACTGCCTCAGAGGAGATGAGATGATACAGTAACAGAAAGAATGAAATAGTCAATGACCTGGAGATTCCTAAAGGTGTGGCTGGTAAATAGATGAGGCTATGAGGAAGGGTGGCTAAGTTTCAAGGCTAACAGATGATGATCAAAGAGATGAAGAATGGAGAAGCCTAAGGGATGCAGCAGATGAAAAAAAAAGATTAAATAAAGGCAGTGGTCTAAACAACTTGGAGGTGTAATTTTTGGCCTATTGTGGAGGAATCCAGTTATATTGTTTTTATTGGTTTATTCATTGAATATTGTAAGAGGTGGGAAGGTTGGGAAGGGGTGTGGAGTATTTGAGGGGGAGGAGTTTACTATAAAATAATGATACCACTTTTGTTCACTCATTTGATTGTACACGATTTAAAACATTTTGATGTTTGATTATACGTATTTGTACTCTCAAGTGGTTCAAAGATAAAGGCAATGGCCAGCTGTGAATATAGGCACTAGATTATAGTTAGAGGTCTAATGATGAGGTTAAGGCAAGGAATTCTGAGGTATTTGAGTTGGGGGTTCATTAATATGGAAGTTAAAATCTCAAAGAATAAAGGATGGGAAAGTTGGGTCAAGGCGTGAAGATAAATGGGAGAATAGGTAGAAAGAATGGACCTCAAAGAAAAGAAGGGAGTCAGGCTGAGAAGAAAGAAGAGGTTGAAATGTGTGTTAAAAGAAAATAACACACAATGGGCCCCGTTCACTAAGGTGCACTAGTGTAGACGCCTATAGGAATATTATGGGCACCTACACAACATATGCTAATTCTTAGTATGCGCTAAAAATGCTAGCATGTCTTAGTAAACACGGCCCAATATATTCCAAAATATTTATGTAACTCCCCTAATGAACATTAGTAGCTATCACTCTTGATTAGGTGCTATATTCAAGGCTAATAGGAGAAGTATTGAGCAGTGTTTTTATTGCATCATTATGTTGTGGTAAAATTATAGCTCAATAACTCTTTGTCACACCTGAAAAGTAAGGGCTTGATATTCAGCAGCATGTATTCAATAGGAGCAGCTCCTTGCCAAATAAAAAGCACTCACCAGAGCCATTCCCGGGTTTTTCAGTGATAATTGCAGCACAACAGGGCCTTCAGGAATGAAACAATTGAGAATCCTTTAATAGATAGACCCAACATAAGCCATGTTTTGGTGTATATACACTTGCGTCTGGGGTCAAAAGGAGTGGAATCTCAAGAAAATCTCATAAGGTGTCACTATTCTTCAGGCAAAAATGACACTGAAGACACTGCTAAATTGTATTGCTCCGACGTAGATGATTAAACACACAAAAATGCAGTCAGCAAAGCTTAAATTACTGTCCAGTAGTGTTGGCACATCCAGGGCAGAGGTAGAAGTTATCCAAGTGCTGCCAATATTCGGCGCAGATACCTGGATATCGATTCATTTAACTTAGGACAGCAAAATGGCACTGCATAAGAGCAGTACTTGGATAGCGGTGGTGGCCTGCTCTATACCTGGATATTCAAGGCAAGTATCCAGGTACCAGCTGCTGTGGAATATCCTAGTATAGCTTTAAATACAGTGGCCATTGTTTTAAGCAAACACTGAGTGTGAAGGGCTTTTATTTATAGCATTTCAAAATTTACAAATCAAGCAAAAAAAAACCCTTACTTTCAGTAACCAGAGGAAAAATAAAAACTAACACTCAGATAGGAAATAGAAGAAAAAGAAAAAGAAAACTTAAGCTAATGTCTACCATAAGAGGGATTCCAATGACAAAAAACAGGAGGGCTAAAAGGAAAAAATAAAGCATTACTGCCTAGTACTAAGGCAAAAGGTTAACACATAAAGGGTAGAGCTTTAAACTTTAACTTCCCCCACTTCTATCTACCAGAGTTATGCTAGACACTGCCCTGGTTACTGGAAGGGTAGACAAGTGAGAATGTTCCCAAAGGATACACTTCACTGTAACACAGTCAATGACAGAAGCTAAAGCCCTGCACAGTCCATCTCGTCTGCCCAAAAAGGTGAAGCTGTACCCACCATTTTGTGCAGGTTATAGAACATAAGTACATAAGTATTGCCATACTGGGACAGACTGAAGGTCCATCAAGCCCAGCATCCTGTTTCCAACAGTGGCCAATCCAGGTCACAAGTACCTGACAAGATCACAAAACAGTACAATACATTTTATGCTGCTTATCTTAGAAAAAGCAGTGGATTTTCCCCAAGTTTTTTAAATAATGGCTTATGGACTTTTCTTTTAGGAAGCGATTCAAACCTTTTTTAAACCCCGCTATGCTAACTGCTTTTATTAAATTTTCTTAAAAAAAAAAATTATTTATACATATTTATAATCTTTACAAGCATTTAACATCTTGATCATGAAAAACAGATACATATATGTTTTAGAAGTCTAGAATTAGAACAAATAATATTACATCTTGTATTAGACCACAACATAAAGGGGGGAGGAGACCATTGTATACTCAGGAGATGAGACTTAGAAGAAAATTTAAATGCAATAAAGGCTTAACACTGCCATTCACCCAAACCAAATTATTACTCTTCTCTTACCTTAAATTATGACCTTCAAGATCCCACACATCTTATATTCGTTTTGAATCAATAAAGTATCTCAATTGTTCTGGAAGAAAAAACACATATTTTACATCCAAATATTTAACATTACATTGCAGGGGTAATTTAAATTAAATGATGCTCCTAATGCAACAGTTTCAGCTTTTAACGCTAGGAAAGCTTTCCTCCTTTCCTGGGTTTGCTTCGTCACGTCTGGGAATATCCATATTTTCCCCCCATAGAATAACATTTGTAAATTCTTAAGAACCAATCTTCTCACTGCCTCCATATCCTGCTCGAATATGAAAGAAACTAGTAAAGTTTGTCTCTGAGATGTTGTAGTTAAAGACAATTCCAAAAGGTCCAAAACATTCAATTCTCCCTGATCTTGTGGCAACTGCTCCTGTACTTTCTCCTCTTTTTTCTTATTAGGTATATAATAAATTTTATTTAATGGAGGAATTGATTCTGGGGACAATTTTAAATTTTCAATCAGGTAACGCTTAAATACTTCCAACGGAGTATATACAGGCAGTCGAGGAAAGTTTAATAAACGGAGGTTTAACCTCCGATTATAATTTTCGAATTGTTCCATTTTTCGATGTAGTATTACATTGTCTTTAATCAATAAAGTTGAGCTTTCTTTCACATTCTTTACTTCTTCTTTTAAAGTATCTATTTTACCATTGAGTTCAATTTTCATAATAGAGAAAGCTGAAGATAAATCTTTCATGGTACTCACAAGGCTTGCAGTTTGATTTGTAGAATCTGTCACAGTCGGATCTAAGTGCTGGAGCATAGTCCAAAGATTCCTGCGTCACCGCCGCAGGGTTAATCTTTGGTGTTACACGCTCAGTTGGGGAAACAAAAGTTCTCCGGCCTCCTGCTGGGCCCTTGTCTCCTAGACCCCGATTCAATGAGTTTCCAAGTTCCTTTTCGAGGGCGGAACCACTTGCTTGAGGACCGAGGCCAGCAGGGCGCGGCGGTGGAAAGAGGGTCGGAGGTGAGAGAGTTATGTCTAGTCCCAAGGTCTGTTTCTCCTTGCTCCGAGACAACTGCGGGAGCCACTCCACTGCACCAGCTTGATGTTTCAGTTCTTTCATTGGCAGTTAGTAAACTCCCTCCGCTTGGACACCAGCTTCTACAGGGATCCTGCCTCTCTCCATGGTGAATTAGAGTCTCAGCTGTTGTGGTGGGGGCCTCCTGTCTGGGCTCAAAGAGACATCTGGCTCAATCAATCATTCCAGTCCACCTCTATCAGGGCCTGACCACTGCATGAAAAAGAAAAGTATCAATGGGACCAGTCTGAGGTACAACAGAGGCTCCTGAGAGCATTGTCTTCTGTCCAATCTGTGGAGTTCTGTTCCTTTCTTAGGGGTCCTTTTACTAAGCTGCAGTAAAAAGTGGTGTTAGCATGCCCTCGCACAAGTTTGTCCTGCACACTAAGGCCATTTTTACACAGCCATAGTATGGTCAATTTTCTATTTTTTGTATTAATGGCCATGTACTAATGTTGATAGAGATGAACTAAATTTTCAAATAGGGGAATGAGTATCCTCAACATGTAATCACAAATCATATAAATAGAGAAACTCCATTGATAGTAAGGAACTTCGTTGTAGGAAGAAAAGTGACTTCTAATGACTTCATTAGAAGTCACTTTTCTTCCTACAATGAAGTTGCTTACTATCAATGGAGTGTCCTTATTTATATGATTCTTGTACTAATGTTGCCATTAGAATTTGACCATTAAATAAAATTAATGCGTGAACACTTACTGCCACCCATTTTGTGAGGGTTCACGTGGTACTATTGCACTAACCAGTTAGCGTTCAGTAATATAACTACACTGTTTAGCGCTGGAATGCCTACGCTCTGCCCCTTGACATGCTTTTTTAGCATGCAGTTAACGTGCATAGATTTGGATGCCTGAGCGCATCCCATGGTATGCCATTTTAAGCTGGGTTAGGCGCATGTTAGTGCCTAACATGGCTTAGTAAAAGGGTCCCTTAGTTTCTTGGGGCCTAATATTCAAAGCGACTTAGCCAGCCGTTGACCAGTTAAATCGCTCAGTCAGGGCTAGCCACTAATGTTCAGTGGCACTTAACCAACTAAGTACCACTGAAAATCGTTAGCGCCGAACACAGCTGGCTATGTTGGGGACGTTCTGGGATGAAGTTGCCATGTTTACCAATAAATGGGATCACATAAAATTATGTCCTATTTTATGCGGTAACCCATAGCTGCTTAAGTGATGAAAATTGACTTATGCGGCTATGTGTTAGCCAGCTTAAAAATAACTGGATATTCAAAGACAAAGCCTGCACAGGCCCTGGCTTGGAATATCTGGGAATAATGCTGTCAGCGGTGAGCAATACACTCACTACTGATGGCTGAATATTGACCCCTTGGTTTTTATTATACTACATCTCAGTAATTACCTCTCTATTTCTCTCAATAGTTTGTGTAAGTCACCACAGTAACTTGCCAATATTAACTCAGTAGCATAGTTATCAAGCTGGGCTACCATTAAGAGGTGTTATTTTACCAGCAAATTGTGCTATTTTAGCACAGGTCCCATTTTATGCAATGAGACCTAGTTGCTAATATCTGGGGTTAGCAGTAAAATAATACGTCTTAACTATAACCCATATTGATAACTTCTCCCCTTAATTAAAGAACAAAGAAACATCTGTAGAAATTGAAATCACTGCTATATGTAATACAAGTGAGTCAAGTATAGGGCAATCAAGCCATTGTGACATCACTGATGAGGCTGACTCTTAGGCGTTGGTGGAATGAGGAATTATGACATCACAATATCAGCTCTGGTTACCAGAGACTGAAACTCTTCACACTAAGGGCCCTGTTTACAAAGGAGCGCTAGTGTTTTTAGCACACGCTAACTGTGTAGATGCTTATTCCTATGGGGGTCTACACGGTTAGCATGTGCTAATTTTTAGAGTACGCTAAAACGCCAGCGTGCCTTTGCAAACAAGGCCCTAAGGGACGTAGTTATCAATGTGGGCTACCATTAAGATGTGATTTGAGTACACAGTGGAATAGTCAAGCTAATTTATAGCCGTGGGGAAAGAGATATGTGCAGTAATTCATTGGGTGGATAGAGTCAGTGTGTAAGTTAGTTTGTTTCAAAGACTAAAGTTCAATTAAAAGTACTACCAGTCAAGTTGCAAATCTCAGCCGCAGCAAGCTGCTTCAAACTAGTTCTTCCGCTGGAAGAAAGATAAGAAGGTGATGAAAGCATACTGCTTTCTATAAGTGTGTTTAAAGAGTTACTAGTTAGTCATAAAGAATATATTATCCTATTCTCAGGAACTTGTAGGTGTTTATTTTCCTTAAAGCTTAGGTTCTAGACATGGCAATGTTCCTCTGGGAAAGGTATATGTGTGTGCAATAATTTTCTGTAATCACTCACAGGTCTGATTTTTTTTTAATGCAGAATCAACCAGTTTATTCTATTTTTATTACATTTGTACCCTGTGCTTTCCCACTCATGGCAGGCTCAATGTGGCTTACAGGTACTTATTTGTACCTGGGGTAATGGAGGGTTAAGTGATTTGCCCAGAGTCACAAGGAGCTGCCTGTGCCTGAAGTGGGAATTGAGCTCAGCTCCCCAGGACCAAAGTCCACCACCCTAACCACTAGGCCACTCCTCCACTTGATTAAGGAAAGAGATTATAACTATAGCTCCCAGTTTCTGGTGGCAACTCAAGGGTAGATCCTCTAGCAACAGAAAAAGATGCACCTCTATCTCATGTATATTATCCTGAAAACCTGATTGGGTTGAAAACCCTTGGACTGATTCAATCTTGGCAAACTACAGCAATGAAGAGGCAGAAGGGGTCATGGATTTGATATTGATATACTGCCTTTCTGTGGTCAGCCAAAGTGATTTATAATTATTATCTGCAGGTCTTTCTCTGTCCCTAGTGGGCTCACAATCTAAGCTTTTGTACCTGGAGAAATGGAGGGTAAAAAGTGAAAGGAATTGCTCCAGTTATAATAAACTTCAAATATTAAGGGGGAGCGGAGCTGGGGAATAGGTTACAGGCTTAAAGGAAAACAGGGTGTTTTAAAATAATGTAATTGGTGGCCATGACAGCTTGGTAGAAGGGGAACTAATTATATATAATTTGTGTGTGTTGGGGGGGGGGGGGGGTTGTCCATTTTTTTGTTTTGTTTTAAGGAAATGAAACAAAAACAAACAAAATGAAATAACAACAAATAAGAAACTTAAAAATATTCAGTGTACCTGCTCTAGATTTGTGTGATAAACTTTCATTTTCTAATGATGTGAATACACCAATGAAGCAAGGTGCTGCTACATTCATGCTAAAAAAAATTATGTTCTTTTTACATTTATCATTCAAGAAATTGAAAATGAAGCCAAATGAAAACACAAGAAATACAAGAAAAAAAATCTGAAAAATTAATCATTCTCCTGAAATGACCCAAAAGAAAATATTATGGGGCTGCATATCATGTATAACTTAGCTTTATCCATATTACTTACCAAAAACACATAGGTTGAATAGGGAAAGAAAATATTGGTTTACTTCTTTACAACAATTTTCAAAGATTACCAAAACTTGGGCTGGAATCTGTAAATCTGAGGCCCTTTATCAGCAATAGATCCATATACTGGTGCTTATTGAAGTGCACAAATTGTTGAATCTGTACCAATATGGTTTCTACAAAGCTCACAGTACAGAGCCATTGCTTTTGTCTGCTGTTGATGTTATGCACAAGGGTTTGGATGATTGCCTTTGTTATATTTGTTTTGCACTTGATGTCTTTGCAGCATTTGATACAATCAATCATAAAATCGTATTACAATGCCTGGAATCAATGGGGATCACTGGCACAGTGTTGTCATGGTTTTCTTCCTACTCGACTGGCAGACATACAGTTTTGTGAGCATGACTATTCTGCTGTTCATCCATTTATTACTGGCATACCACAGGGTTCAGTCTTGTCTGCCCTTTTATTTAATCTTGTTCCTCTTTGTCAAGTATTTCAGGACCTTAATGGACAGTACTGCGTTTACTTGGTTGCCATACCGGTTCAACTGTTTTTCTTATTTGACATTCTAATTGCAGATGCAATGAAGTCTTACTGTGATTACTATCTGGATGTCAGTTAACCAGTTGACCTTGAATCTCTTAAAAAACTGAGATTATGATTTGAAGACACTCATCTGTTCTTGACATTCCTTCATATTTGATAGTTCAAGGTTCTCATAAGTACTCAGAGAAATTATAGTTTAGGTATAGTGTTAGATGCATCTCAATCAATACTACCGTGGTATGCATTCAGATCCAATGCTAAACTGAAATGAACTTTGAAAATGGAAGGAAAAGGCCTTACAGGTCTATTGTACTCGATGAAAAACTTCAAAGACTTTTAGTACTGTCCAAACATGAGAAGAGAGAGATGGCAAAAAATCATGGCACACTAGAGGCGTTCCTTTGATAAAGCAATAAAGCGAAATGGGACCCCGTTGGGAATCAGCAGAGAAGTGCCATGCTGTTTTCTGGCTGTGGTAAAATTTATGGTTGATAGCTACTGACATCTATTTGTTGTTTTAAGAAGCAAAAGCAAACAACAAGAATAAACAGAGTAAAACATGTAACATAATAAAGTGGAAAAAAATTTGAATTTGACATGAAGGTTTTTTTCTGGCCAGTGATGAAGGCAATGTCTATGACAGTACTAAAAGTCTTTGAATTTTTTTCATTGAGTACATGGCACTTCTCTGCTAATTCCCAACAGGGTCCCATTTCACTTTATTGCTTTATCAAAGGAACGCCTCTAGTGTGCCATGAATTTTTTGCCATCTCTTTCTTCTCATGCTTGGACAGTACTAAAAGTCTTTGAAGTTTTTCATTGAGTACAATAGACCTATGAGGCCTTTTTCCTCCATTTTCAAAGTTTATTGCAGTTTAGCATTGGATTTGAATGCATACCACAGTAGTGTTGATTGAGATATTCATATAATTTGTGGAGAAGTCCAATTATGTGATGGTGTTAAATGCTACATTGACTATGTGGGAACAAGTTAAAGCTGTTATTCAGTCATCCTTTGTATGCCTATGTTTGTTGAGTAGATTTAAACCCATGATTCCTTCAGATTATTTTAGGATTGAAGTTCAAAATATGGTTCTGTTGTGACTTGATTACTGCAATGCCCTCTACTTGGGAATTTCACAGGCCCGACATAAAGCTTTACAGTTGCTACAAAATGTCCCTGCATGATTGGACATTGGAATTCCTAGACATCATTATGTTTCTCTACATCTTAAGGGTTTCATAGGCTGCTGGTGCAGTTCCATGTTAAATGTAAAATCTTAATCCAAAAAAACAGAACACCACAACAGCAACACAAGAGTGGAAGAAGCCACACACAATGTCCTCTGGGGAAATACAAAATTTATTGTCCAAGCAAACAAAAACAAGCTGACTTTTTCCATTTCCCCAGAAGACACTGTGTGTGGCTTCTTCCACTCTTGCAGCAAATGTATATTCTTGACATTGATCTAGAAAGCATTGCAATAAGATGTTCCTTATTACATAAGATTAATTAGATTGCCAATAGCTGTACAGAGCATTTCAGCGTAACATCGCTGACACGATTTGCTCCAGCAGAGGTGATAAGAACTAGTTTTGTCTTTGACTTTATTGATTTTATTGAAATTTTATTATTACCATTGTGTCTATATGATTTTTGTTGTTTGTGAAATTATATATATTATCTTGTACTTTGCCCAGTTGTAGGCAGAATAGAAATGTGTAAATAAATGAATAAGTGATGAACTAGACATCGGACACTTACAAAGTAGACATCATTGTGGACTTGATTTATGAAAGGCCCTTCTCTCATTGTGTGTGTACTGAGACAGACATAGGGAAGCAACTGCTTGCCCTGGGATTGTTAGCATGGTGTCACGTTCTCGAGGACCTTGGCATTCTATCAGGTCCTCGAGGTGGAACTGGAGTTCGTGAGCCCTTGGGCCACTGCCGAGGAGTGGCAGCGGCAGACAAGACCACCCCGGGACGGGATACATGGAAGAGCAGTACTGGAACTCTGGACTGGAGTAGTACAAGGCAGGCAACTGGAACAGATGAAACAGGAACAGCTTCACCTGCACTTAGCCACCGTTCCTCCGGAGTTGAGCTCCGAAGTGCAGGTGGCCGGCAGGACTACACACTAGCTAGACAGATATAGGATTCAGGATATACACTCAGGATATACAAGCAGGGTTCAGGATATGCACACAGGATATACAAGCAGGGTTCAGGATAGACACTCAGGATATATGTTAGCTAGGCAGAGCGGAAAACTGGATAACACTAGCTAGCCAGAACCAGGGTTCAGGATATACACTCAGGATATACAAGCAGGGTTCAGGAATAGCAGGGGTCAAGGCAGACAGCGAGTAGGGAGAGGAAACCAGGAATAGCGGCCAAGGTCTTGGCAGGCAACAGAGCGCACAGAGTATACCAGGAAGAACAGGCCAAGGGTCTTGGGCAGGCAGCAGAGCAAACAGAGTAAACCAGGAATATCAAGCCAAGGGTCTGAAGCCACAGCCGTTCCACACTGACTGGGGAACTCACAAAGGCTGAGGCTTCGCATACAGACAGAGAACAAACCCGGACAAAGGCTTCACCCCAACCCAGGGTAAGGCAGGAACAGAGGCTTCACCCCAACACAGGGTAAGCCTGGAGCAGAGGCTTCACCCCAAACACAGGGTAAGCCAGGAACAGAGGCTTCACCCCAACACAGGGTAAGCCTGGAGCAGAGGCATCACCCCAAACATAGGGTAAGCCAGGAAGGACCCGCAGTCCACAGACAGAGGCTTCACGCCAACTCAGGGTAAGCCAAGAAGGACCCGCAGTCCACAGACAGACAGTGGCAGGGAAGACCCCCCACGGAAGGACAACAGACACACAGACACAGAAAGAAGCGGGGCTGGAACCCAGAGAGAGGCTAAGCAGTAGTGCAGCAGACACTTACTAACCTGACCTGGCCTAAGAGCATAACACTTATGCAAAGGCCCAGAATGCCAGCACAGCACTTCCTTATGAAGGCTCTCACTGATGAGGTCACCAGCAGCAGGACAGAAGCAGGAAGTACCTTGACCCCAAAGAGAGGCTTGACACACATAGGAAGTGAGCCCACAGGAAAGACAAGCAGGAGCCATCTTGGAAGCTGGCATAGAGCCGGTGGCAGCCATCTTAGATGCTGGCTCCCTAAAAAGGCATAGCCCACACATGTGAGGTCTAGTGAAGCAATCAGGTTCATGCTGGAAGCAGCCAGCACACCAGGACAGAGACAAGACTAACACAAACACAGAGAGAAGCCAGCACAGCCGCTGGCCCCCAGAAAAGAGGAAAGTCTGAGGGTGGTCACGGCCACAGACGTGACACATGGAATGTTGCCGCTGTTTGGGTTTCTGCCAGGTACTTGTGACCTGGCTTGGCCACTGTTAGAAACAAGATATGGGGCTAGATGGACCACTGGTCTGACCCAGTATGGCTACTCTTATATTCTTATGAGTAACAAACAACATAGAAGCCAACTTTTCAAAATTATTGGGGGGTGCTAAGCCCAGTGGAAATAACCCCTCCCTGGACACATACAAGGAATTTTCTCAATATTGGGGGTGCTCAAGCACCCACAGAGTTGGCTCCTATGAGGAACAAAACCCTTTTAGATACCTGTGTTGAGCTAGCAAAAGCTGTAAAGGTTTCTCCAGCGATCCAGAGTGTAATGTATTTAGCTTGGTGTGATCTCATGTATACTTTTCTCTCCATTTCTCTGTGCTACATTTTTTCATGGTTTTATCCTTGAAGACTTTGAACATGCTATGTGGTTGCATTATCTAAAAAATAATAGGAATTTCAGCTGAACCTCCAGTGTGCCTCAGGTGCACACTGACATATTCTGACTTGCATTTCTTTAGCTGCTTTATTAAAAACAATCAAAAAAATTGTGGGCCTAATAACAGCTTTTTTTCCCCCATAGACATTGAATAGAAGAAAAGCCTTAGGAAATGGCTTTCCTTACCAACCTGAAGAAGTTAAAACTCATGAAAGCTAGCTACACACATATCCCAGGTCAATCATTCCAGTGACCTAATAGCTGTAATAGCAATCTCTGGTGCTGGGGGTTGCAAGTTCAAATCACAGAGGCACTGTAAGATAATCTAGAAAATCTATTTGTTTTGTTACAATATACAGACCTGCCTCAGAGGCAGAAGAACTAGAGATTGAATACATTCACAAAATTGTTATGAAATTGGAAGTGCTATTGCTAGGTGGCTTCAATCTCCTCAGTGTTGATCAGGATATAGGGAGATCCTGGATTCTCGGTATCAGTGGTTCTCAGATCATATGTCAGGATACACCCAGCCAGTCAGGTTTTCAGGATATCCATAATGAATATACATGAGATACATGTGCATGCACTGCCTCAGTTGTATGCAAATGTATCTCATGCATATTCATTGTGGATATTTTGAAAACCTGACTGGTTGGGTGTATCCTGAGGACTGGGTTGAGAACTCCTGCCTAGAGAATGACACGAGAATAACATTTGTCTCCATCCCCGTCCCATCACCATGGGTTCTGTCTCTGTCCCCACAGCCCCCGCCTCCATCCCCATCCTGTCCCCGCCCCGTTCCCGGAGGTTTTGTCCCCGTCCTCGCCCCATCCCCGTGGGCTCTGTTCTCATCTGCAGAAGCCTCAAACACTTATGGTTTTCTATTTAAATCTTTTTATTAAAGTATAAAAAGGGACAATATGCTGTGCAACTCTTGTGTATAAATTACAAATAGAAAACAATAATAAAAATGAGCAGCTTTAATAAACCCTCCCACCACCACCATCACCCTCTACCCTTCCAACCCCAATAATAGCTGACTTCTACTACGCCAAGGAATCCTAATCCACCCTGTTAAAATGTCCAGAGGTAGAAAATACAAACCGTTCTGCATGCCCTAGAGGGGAGAAATATGCCCTATGAAGCACTGTTATGACTTTTTAATCTGTGGATGAATAAGAAGTCTTCAACAATCTCAGGATTCAGTCTAGCTCTCCTGTCTTCCACAGTCCCTCCTGCAATATAAGATGTCCTCTTAGAAGATGTGCTGGTAGCAGGATGTATAGGATCCCCCTTGCAAATTTTGCTAGCTGTGGTCAGCAAGTTTGCTTGTTTTTCCAAAAAATAAAAATATTGTCATCTGCATCAATCAAACATAAATAACAGTCCAGTTCATTAACAGGCTTCAAAGTAGAAAGTAACACAGGGACAAAGTTTGTCCCCATCCTAATGGGCTCTGTCCCCATCCCCGTGGTTACCTCGGGTCCCGTCCCCGTGAAATTCTCTACTCCTGCCCTATATGGAGAACTCTTCCAGAAACTGGCGACAGAATAGGGACATTAGTAGACCTAGTACTTATGAATAGGGCATGTGTTTCTGATGTTGTATAGTGTATGGTTCAGTATTAAGACACAAGTGGGGGTGGTTCATTAAAAAGAGAGGGTCCTGGACTTCAGTAAAACCAGTGTATCAAGATGGGAGAATACTTTGAGGAGTTGTTAGCTGGATGAGAGCATGTAGGAGAAGCAGTAAAGTAGCAGGCAAACTGAAAGAAGCTATTGTAATGACAGCAAACCTAATTGAATTCTACTGAAGACCCATCTCTTCAACAAGGCATACAAAAATGATTAACAAATATGAACCCCTGTACACATATCCAGAACTACCTCTACAATATTTGCTTACCAAACTACTATCATGTTTTTTTCATCATCATGTCACCCAAGCTCCTCTACTATTAATAAATGTATATTTTCTATATAATTCATATATATTACTTAAACGTTTCTTACTATGTTGCTTGTTAAAATACTATCATGTTTTATCATTATCATGTTACCCAGAATCCTCTGTTATACTAAATTTATACTTTCTCATGTATTTTCACTATTCATGACGTATTGTAAGCCACATTGAGCCTGCAAAGAGGTGGGAAAATGTGGGATACAAATGCAACAAGTAAATAAATAAATAAATTGATAGAAATGTAAATAAAGGTAAGAGGAAAAGGAGACTGCCATGGCTTTTTTTAAAGAAGTAGCTGAAAATGTAAAGAAAAAAGGTTAGTATTCATAAACTATAAGAGATTACAGAAGGAAGACAAGCAATAATGTCTTGAAAATAGAAGTTGGAAAATGAAGAGAAAACAGCTAATACAGTAAAATAAGGGAAAGGCAAAACTTTTTTTTTAGATATTTGTGTGAGAGGAGGAAGTGTAAAAGCATGATGAGATTCAAAGGCAAAGAGGACAAATATATAGAAGGAGATGATGAAATAGCAGAATTGCTTAACAGTTTTTTCTGTTTAATGTTCCTGAGGAAAGGCTGTGATTAGGACACAAAAGGAATGAAAATGAGGTACACGTTGAATGACTTTCAGAAAAACTCTGGAGCCCTTTTACTAAAAGGCATTATAAAAATGGGCTTAGCTTGTTTTAATGTGGGACTTTCCCACAGGTTTAATGCATTCCTAAAATTGCCTGCAAATAGGGCTTTTTTCTTTATTGTTATCAATAGAAATCAAGCAAAATAAAACATGGAAAAGAAAATAAGATGATACCTTTTTTATTGGACATAACTTAATACATTTCTTGATTAGTTTTCGAAGGTTGCCCTTCTTCATCAGGTCGGAAATAAGCATATAAGCAAACTTCTTTATTGTTGAAGTTCTTGTGCTAATTTTTCCATTAGCGTTTGAGACCTGCAAAAATTTTAACACTGGAGCACTCACCACCTTCTGTTTAGGAAGTGCAAAGTGCTCTCACATTAAGGGCCCTGTTTACTAAGGTGTGCTAGCGTTTTTAGCACATGCTAAAAATTATCATGCGCTAATTGTGTAGATGCCCATAGGAATATTATGGGCATCTATATGGTTATCGCGCACTAATGCTTAATGCGCGCTAAAAACACTAACGTGCCTCTAGTGCGGCTTAGTAAACAGGGCCCTAAGTCTGCATGTCTTATGTGTCTTATGTGCCCTGAATATCAGCTGGGATCCGCATAAGCTCCGGCAGTAACTAGAATCAGAATTAGCCCCTGATATTCAGTTTCAGAGCCCAGACATAACCCCGCACTGAACATCCATGGATGATTTTGCCCACAGTGATCAACGTTTTAAAAAAATGCTAATCGCTGTGGGCTGAATATCAGCTGGACTGTATCTTAGCCCAACAGAGGTTTGTTCTGATTGAATTTCCATAATTAAGCTGGTAGAGTAGAAGATTGTAGACTGACCACTGTGAGCTGAATATTGACTGGTAACCTTTTTACAAAAATATCATGATGCAAATGAAAAAAAGGATTTCTCTTACGGGGGCGTTATCAATGTGGGCTACTGTTATTTTATTATTAAACTGAGTTATTAACTAAGTCTCATTGTATATAACGGGATCTGTGCTAACATAACATGAGTTAGTGGTAAAATAACATGTCTTAATGGTAACCCATGCTGATAACTATGCCTCATTAGTTTTTTCATTTTTTGTAAAGACAGATTTATATTTGGATGTGAATTTCATCTTCAACTTCTTGTCTTTAAAGTATTGCTGCATTTTAATCCTCTCACAAGGAATTGGAAGACCCAACTCTGTGAAACTTTATTGTTAGAAAGAACACACATTTTTGAAAGGGACAGAGTTCTAGTATAATTGTTACCAAATTTCCAATCATTACCCCATCCCCCATCCCACACACGCACTTTTTTACAAAGCTGTGCTAGCAGCTGCTGGTGTGGTAATGCCAACACAGCCCATTTTAAAAATCATAAGTATGAAAAAGTGTCTTTCAAGAGCTTTTTTTAAAAGTTTGTTTTCTCAAGAATATTAGCAGATGAAAGCTTCTTTAGTAATAAAGGAGGCAGAACTGTGTGAGAATGAGCCTTTGTTTGATCAGATTTATAAATGTTTTGCTGGGACATGTTGGAGCTGAATGCCTTCATGCAATTAGTTGCAAGTTTTCCAATTAATGCTAAATCTTTATATAAAGACATTATGCTATTTATGTTATTTTCACTGACAACTAAATATTCAGTAATCTGACTGGAATAAACTGAAGAAACACACACAATTATAAGATATATTCCATAGACAATACACCAGATTCTCTACTCTTTTTTTTGTTGTTGCCCACAGGGACAGAAGGAGAATAGCTTTCTGATGTAGGCCCTAGGGTACTTAGATGTATGACAGAAAAAATGAGCCTTTAATGGATGGGTGGATTATGAGTCAAAGCAACAAATGATTAAATAATATAGAGTGTGAGACTAAAACATTGTGGGTGGTGTTGTGTTACTCTGAACATAAGAACATAAGCATTGCCATACTGGAAAAAAACCGGAGGTCCATCAAGCCAAGTATCCTGTTTCCAACAGTGGCCAATCCAGGTCACAAGTACCTGGCAAGATCCCAAAACAGTAAAATAGATTTTATGCTGCTTATTCTAGAAGTAAGCAGTGGATTTTCCCATGTCCATCTTAATAATGACTTACGAACTATTCCAGAATTTAATTACACATTGAGTGAAGAAATATTTTCACCGGTTTGTTTTAAATGTACTATTAGTAGCTTCATTGCGTGTCCCCTAGTTCTAGTATTTCTGGGTAAACAAGCGATTCACTTCTATTTGTTCCATTCCTCTCAGTATGTTATAGACCTCTATCATATCTCCCCTCAGCTGTCTCTTTCCCAACCTAAAGAACTATAGCCACTTTAGCCTTTCCTCATAGGGAGGTCATCCCATCCTCTTTATTATTTTCATCGCCCTTCTCTGTACCTTTTCTAATTCTGCTATATCTTTTTTGACCAGAATTGCACACAGTATTCAAGGAGTGGTTGCACCATGGAACATTACTTACTTATTTATTTATTTGAATTTTGCTCACACCTTTTCAGTAGTAGATCAAGGTGAATTACATTCAGGTACACTGGATATTTCTAACATACTCATTTTTGTTTTCCATTCCTTTCCTATTAATTCCTAACATTATATTTGTTTTCTTAGCCGCTGCTACACACTGAGCAGAGGGTTTCAATGTATCAACGATGACACCTGGATCTTTTTCCTGGGTGATGACTCCTAAAGTGGAACTTTGCATCACATAGCTATAGTTTGGGTTTTCTTTCCCACAGGCATCACTCTTGCAATGTTTCACAATCCTCATGTGATTAACAACTTTGAATAACTTTGTGTCATCAGCAAATTTAGGGGTCCTTTTACTAAGTCATGGCAAAAAGTGGCCAGCGGTAGTTTGGGCGCATGTTTTTGGTACGAACCAGGCCAGTTTTTACCTTGTCTGGGAAAAGGGGCCTTTTTTCAATGGGCCGGGAAAAGGGCCTGCGGTAAAATTGAAACCAGCATGCACCTGTTTATGGCCTGAGCCCTTAATGCCATCCATTGAGCTAGTGGTAAGGGCTCACATGCTAAATGCGAGGTGACTGGTCAGCTCGCACCAACTGCCAGTTAATGCCGGAAACACAACACGTGGTAGGAAATAAAAGAATAATTGGTCCCAGCAGTATGGGTGCCTGACAAATCTGAAATTACTGCTAGTCTGGCAGTAGTCTCATTTAAGTGTACACTACATGAGCATAGAGTCTACTGTGCCTTTGTAAAAGGGTCCCTAAATTACCTCACTTGATATTTCCATCTCTAGATTATTTATAAATATGTTAAAAAGCAGCAGTCCCAGCACAGATCCCTTGGAAATCCTACTATCTACCCTTCTCCATTGAGAATACTGAACATTTAACCCTACTCTCTGTTTTCTATCTTTTAACCAGTTTTTATTCCACAATAGGACATTGCCTTCTACCCTATGACTTTCAGATTTCTCAGGAGTCTTTCATGAGATACTTTGTCAAATGCCTTTTGAAAATCCAGATACACAATATCAATCGGCTCATCTTTATCCACGTTTATTCACTTCTTCAAAGAAAAGTAGTAGATTGATGAGGCTTGAATATGCAGAAATACAGATAAACAAATAAGCTATCTGTGGATCAACTTAGAAGTCTATTAACTAAGCAGCATTAACATATAAACCATGTTTAAATGCTAAATTTGGTGCTTAACATGCATTAAAATCCCATTAATGTGCTTTATTACTGTAATAATGCTGTATTACCAATAAAGCTAAAAAAAAAAATCTAGGCAACATTTAAGAAGGTGTAAGGCATATAAACACATACAGAGCAGCTAATTTTTATATTAAAAATGCTTAATATAGACCATAATCATTGATAACCATGGTAACCATAAGAAAGTTAATTACATCTCATCTTTCTTCTGTGTGCATCGACTGACAACACACATGATAGGATCACTAAGGTGTCATTTTAATTGAGGTCACCCCTAGTGTAAGCCCCCTCCAGAAACAATGCCCCGAAACCCAGGGGGCCGCCGTCTCCCAATTACTACTCAGGCCATCTGCGCCGCAGTCCACGGTCTCACCTGCCCACCCTCGGATCCGTCGACAGCCCCTCTCCGTCCGCCACCTCGAGGGCGGGACATAGGGAAGGAAGGCTGGAAGGGCAGTGATCTGCTCTGTGCTTTCACATGGAGGTGAGGCGCTGCCGAATCAATTTGAATGCAGAGGGCCCGGTGACGGACGGAGAGGGGCTGTCGACAGATCTGAGGACGGGCGGGTGAGACCGGGGACTGCGGTGCTTCCCTTGGATGCCCGGGCCCGGGGAATTTTGTCCCCCCTGCCCCCCCTCTCGGCAGCCCTGCCAAAACCTGATCCCTCTCCTCTGTCAGCACATCTTTTCTCTCCTGTTCTAAATCTCACCTTTACCCGCCCCCCCCCCCCATATTCCCACATTGTTTACCCAGCGCTTCCCTCCCCACCCAGACCTCTTCAAAATGATATCAGTTGACCAAAGATTCCTATTTGATGTAAACATCAGAGACCAGCGGCAAAAAGATCCTTGGGTCAGCCAAAATCACGGTTTTTGTGCCAGCAAGGCAGAAGTTACTAGGTATTGCTCGTACAAATCAACAGGTCTAGGGGAAAAGGGAAGGGTATGGGGTAGGCCATCATGGAATGGGGAATGTAGGAGGCATTGGGTGAGGGGCAGGGTTTGGATCCATGGGTGGAGATTCTTCAAGGAGAAGGGGATGATGTACAGGAACAGAGGCAAGGGCAGGAAGGAGGATCTACTTTGAGAGGTGGAATATTTAGTATCGAGGGCAGCATCTGTAGAAGAGGTGCATAACTCAGGGTTGGTTGCCTCTTCAGAGATTACAGGTTGGGTGCCTGGTAATGTCTTCACTTTCCTGACCTTAGGAAGATGAATTATAGTGCTGATTCCCATTTAGTAAACCTTACTTTCAGGGAGGAACTAAAATATATGCTAAAAACATGTTTTTAAAGCATTTAATACTAGGAATATTTTATTGTTTCTTATTTATTTCTCTCTTTTATTTTTTTTCACTTGATTAGATGCTTATCCATGAAGGTCCAAGTAAGCTAAATTCAAATTCATCCCATAGAATCCAATTTCCCATCCTAGATAAATTCCATTCCTCAACCTGTCTTCTATCACTTTCATATTCTCCATTAATTTCAGCATGTTATGTTAAAATCAAATGACCCAAGTTCTACCCCCATGCTGAAACCGAAACACATAACAAACTAAAAAACCCACCACCCTTAAAATCCCTCAGCTCAATTACCAAGTTCTAAAAGCACAATAAAATCACCATTTGCTTTGCTAAACTTATATTTTCCAGATCTCTTTGTAAAGTCATGGTTTTATTTATTGCTTTTCCTTCCGGATGTGCCCAGTCTGGAATATCGTTCCAGAGTTTAGGTGCTAAAGACAGTTTGTTCGGTGGATGGTTTGAATGCCTGGAATACAAAGTAAACCCTACTGAGAGGAACAAAGATTCTTCCTTTGGATATATATCAAAAGAGCTGTAACATAGCTAGGATCTTGCAGCCATAATGGCCAAAACCCTAGAGATTTGTGTTTTGTTTGAAACAGTACATTTGCTATGTTTCTAACCTGAAACAACAAGAAGAACCCCAAAATATCATTTTTTTCCAGTATCATTATAGTTCTGATTTTTTCCTCAGTATTGTTAATAGCTGCCGTGCATACTGCAGCCTTGAACCAGTGATCCTTGGGTTAAAGAGCACCTACCTTTCAGGAGGTGCTATTCTGCCTTTTGGAAGGCTGTATTGTACTTCTGGTAATCTTAGTTCCTGTTTCATGATTGGCCCAGCACAGAACAGCCCATGGCAAGCTTGGACATTTCTGCATCACCTCTGGGTTTATTCTCTGCTGCAGAGGCCGACCAAATTTCGGGTTCAGTTTTGGCTTTGGCACCAAAACTGACTTGAAATTTAGGTCAAAAATGCCTGAGCATTTTTGGTTGGAACTGAAAACGTGGCTCCACCACCACAGGACTGCCCCCCTCCAGGTCACCCACCAGCTCCTCCCACCCTCTCCCCCCCCCCCCCAGGCCTACCCTCTAAAGGCTCTGGTGGTCTAGTGGCTTCTTTGGGGCAGCAGCAGGAGCATCCTGCACTGGGAATAGCATATGCAAGAGCAAGTCTCCTGCTTATGCCATTCCCAATTCCAAAATGGTGGCCACAACCTCCAGTGGTAGTCTCAGCAACCATTTTGAACATGCAGCCCCCGGGGGCAGAAGCAATGTGGGATGCTCTTGCCCCAAAGAAGCCAGTAGACCACCAGAGCCTTTAGAAGGTAAGCCCAAAAAGGGCCTACAGAGATAGGGAGGAGGAGAGCAGATAGAGCTGGTGGGCAGGCCAGTGGGTGGGGATGGGTTTTCTCTTGGGGGGGTGGGAGGCTGCCTCAGGGGGGTATGCAGCGGTGACAGTGGTGGCAAATGTAAGGCTGTTAGGATTGTGGTCATAACCCCTCTCAAACTTACCTTTTTCCTGGTGGTCAGCTTAGCTGGCTTCTGTTTCTTTTGTCGGTCCTTTCTGAGCAGCTGGCTCTCTCTCTCTCTCTCTCTGTGCTGGCAGCTTCCAGCAGCATGGGGCTAATTGTTTCACTTTACTACAGCTGTGTGTGTGGACTGAGTTAGCTCTAACTCTCTTTGGGTGTACTGGCTTCAAATGCTTCACGGTGTTGCATTGGTGTGGGTTGGGCCTCTATAGGTTTCAGTGTGCTCTCTGGGTCAGTGTGCTGTTGCCTGGGACTAGGGAGTGTGACATCATCTGGGAGGGCCTTGATAAGGAAGTGGTGTTCTTTCCTTCAGAGCCTTTGCAATGGTGGTGTTTGCTTTAGGTAGGGTGGTGCAGTGTGCACTTCTGACTTTGTGTCCAGTTTCCCTGCTTGCTTTTGCTAAGGTCCAGGTTAGTGTTAGTGCAGTGTGCACTGGTGTCTGTGTGTTTAGCTTTCCTGCTTTTCCCTTGTGGTTCCCCTGCTTTTCCCTCTTGGTTTTGGAAGCACCTTGTTAGTTTTGTTTCTAGCTTGCCAGAGTACTGCTTAGGAAGCCCCTTCTTAGTTTTGTGTCTAGCTTGCTAGAGTAGTGCTTAGGAAGCTTGTTAGTTTTGTGTTTAGCTTGTTAGTATAGGGCTTATACTAGTGTAGGCCTAGGAGTGCCCTGGTTAGTCGAGCTCCTTGGAGCACTACTGTCTCTTCTGTTTCCAGTCCTGGTCCCTGTGTCATCCGGTATCCGGTAATTCCTGCCGGCCACTCAAACCCAAGGGCTCAACCCTTGGGGGGGGTAGTGGCCAAGCGCCGGTGAAGCTGTACGGACCAGTCCTGTGTGCTCCAGTCCAGTGTGTGCCGGTCCGGTGTGTGTGTTCCAGTCCGGGGGATTACAGTCCAGTGTTCCAGTCCTGTGTCCTCCAGTCCGGGGAATTCCAGTCCGTGTGTTCCGGCTCGCTGGGCGGTGCCTGCAGTCCCTGCCGGTGCCAGTGTGCTTGCCCAGCGTTGGTTGGTGGGTTTTGCCTGCTGCTGTCACTCCTCGTCAGCAGCCCAAGGGCTCACGTTTGCTCCAGAGCCCGGCCCTGTGGGCTCTGAACCTGAGAACCTGACAAAGGCCTTGTCCTTTTGTGCTGGATGCATTTCTTGGAGGTACAGTGACATTAAAACTTACCTTGAGCACACCTAATTCTCATCTTGTTCTTGTCTACTTAGCAATCCTTGTATAGTAGTTGCCCACACTGTGGCTAGGAACTGTGTGATAGAATGAACTGGCCCAAGTGAAGGTACTGATAGATTGATATAAGGACTCAGCTAAATTTGAGCTTCCACATTACACAATTCCAAGAGAGAAATTTTAGGCCAGTTTTGGCTTTTTGACAAGCCTATGATGATACATTATGGAACCTGCAGCATGGATTTCACTAGGTAGAAATAGGAACTATAAATCTCACACTGTTATGGTTGACCAAAACGTCTCCTTGGAACTGGGTAACTTGGCAGCTCTGTATTAGAGAGGGTCCTTTTGAAGTGTTTCAACAGTTTCTGACATACCCACAGGAGGTCCTTATAGTAAGGCTGCCAACTGGATCCAGATTCTCAGGACAGGGTTGATCTAGTCCTGGGTTTACCCCGTTGCATGCAGGGACTTGTAGTTCTGATTTTTTCATTGCATTTCCTAAGAAAAGCAAGACTATAAGTTCCAGCATGGGTGGAGTAAGCCCAGGACTGGATCAATCCTGTCCTGAAAATCTGGATCCAGTTGGCAGCCTTACTTTAAACTGTGTTTTAAAGCAACCTGCTTCCAAGTCTCCAGTCCAGGTTACACCTACCTTTGCTTTGGCATTTCCTATTTCCAGGACTCCGGCTCCTGGTATGGTGTTCAGGAATTACAGCAAACCTGTGCTTCAGGCTGGGAGCAAAGGGGGATTGCTTTTGCCCAAACACCATACCATTGATATCCCCAATAAGTGCCAGGAGAATTGGCTATCTCTTCAGGGGGTGGGGGGGTGTCAGAGTGGGTTAAGTGATGCTTTTGGTGGGGTGTGACTTGTCATCAGGTTGTGATTGTGAAGCTGAGGTGGTTTGCCACGAGCAGCCCGCACCACCCTGAAACAAAAATTTATGAAATTAAAATGAAAAATTTAAAAAGCAAATGAAAAAAAAACAAACAAACCTGCATATGACACAAGAAATCAAAGAACATGAATTTGTTTTTTTTTTTTTTGCTTGCACATCCCTAATAAATACTCTGAATATTATTTGTTGCTTCACTGGGAGCTATTGTAAATGTTGAAGGACAAGTGTCACATGATCAGTAGTTCTTTTTGTCCTGGCAAATTACCTTGCAGATATATTGTGGCCTGCTGAAGTCTTCAAAGTTGATACTTCAGAAGTCCATAATATAGACAAGGGTGGCCAACAACGGCCCTCGAGGGCCACAAACCAGTGAACTTTTCAAAATTTCCACAATGAATATGATCTATGTGTATACAATGGAAGCAGTACATATAAATCAATCTCATACATAGTTGTCATAGAACCTGACTGGGTTGTGGCCCTTGAGGACCATGGTTGCCCATCCCTGATATTTACTATTAAAATAGTCCAGTCTGCTGGTCACCAATTATGTGCCACTAGTGCTAATGCCTTGATAGCCAGCAAAGCAGAGACCTTTCTCAACAGCTGTTAATGTAATACATTTGTGAATCAGAAGAGTGAAAGGCTAGGACAGGACCAAGGCATGTACCAGAGTAAATAAATAATAAAATAGAACTACATTAAAATCTGAGTGGAGGAGTGGCCTAGTGGTTAGAGCACTGGTCTTGTAATCCAAAGATGGCCAGTTCAAGGTCTTGCAATCTGGAGGTGGCTGGTTCAAATCCCACTGCTGGTCCTTGTGATCTTGAGCAAGTCACTTAACCCTCCTTTGCCTCAGGTACAAACTTGTGAGCCCTCCTGGGGCAGAGAAATATCCAGTGTACCTGAATGTAACTCACCTTGAGCTACTACTGAAAAAGGTGTGAGCAAAATCTAAAATAAATAAATCTCTTATGGGCCCTTTTACAAAGCCATGCTGCTTAGTAAAAGGGCACCTTAAAACACCCAACATGGCCATGTTTTGGTGCCTTGCAGTCATCAGATGCCAAAGAGAGATTACCACAGAATTTTTTTCAGAATAGCCAATGTGATGGCTTTCAGTGGTTTATTCTACCATTCTACACCCAGACAGTGTGATTGGAGGGATTAAAGACAGATTAAGGAAATCAGCTGAAAGTATACATGCAGCAAACAGAGGACACCCAGGGTCTTCTAGTAAAAGGTTGCTAGGAACCCAAGGAAAGGTGAAGAAGGTTCAGGAAACATCCTGGTCCCAGACAGATTGTAAAGAATGGAAAGAAATGGAAATAGAAAACTGACCCCTGAAAGGCTTGTGCATTGTATGCAATAATTGGATCCCTGTATTGCTCCTGAACAATTGAAAAAGTTGGTAGTTAAAAAAACTGCTTACATTGTAAGTAAAGTTTGGGGGGGGGGGGGGGGGGGGGTTGGTGGTTTTTTTTTTGTTGTTGTTGCTGCTTGCAGATGAGAAAAGGGCATATCAGAGATCAGGCCTGCTCTATTATGAGCGATTGTGCAAGGGATCTGCTAGCTGTTTGGGGCCCTAGGCTTGTAAGAGGTGGCAAACAGAAGATATGAAATAGATATTTTGGGGTGCATTTTCATGGAATGAGACAGATTGTGAAATAGGAATTTGAGAACTTTCTTTATTACCTAAAGACTGAGCCATAGACTGTTGCTCTGGTAAACTCTGTGTCAGGAAGAGATCATTAAGACATTTAAAAGAAAAGGACCTTCTTTTGAAAAGCAGTAAAGGGAACTGCTATGGAAGAGCTCATTTCCATACAGCTCCCATAGTCCTTGGTTGGATTTTTTATTTGGATTCTATACAAAGAAAAAGAAATTGAAACCTAGAGGTGCAAGTGGTGCAAGTTTGTGTGTGTTTTTTTTTCAAGTTGTGATGCCTTGACTATGTGCTCCTATTTCACCCTGAGTTAAAGGGGACTCCAAAAATACTGATCCTAGAAAAAGGGGATGGTGCCCTATGGTGTGGACTTCTTTATTTACTTCTTGTAGTGGAGAATTCTTTTTTATCCCTGTGGCTTCTTGCTGGGAGAGGGCCTATCACAATAATTACATTGAAAGATGGCCATTGGGTCTTTTTTTGATATTTATATTTTAATAAAGCTTTTAATATAATTCTTCTAATTCATCTTGATAACTACAAGATATCACAGAAAGAGGAAGACAAGCAACAATATCTGGAAAAGCTGAAAGAAACTGGTAGAGTAGACAGGAAAGCAGAGATGCAGATAGAAGAAAAATAGCCAATACAATGGAGGACAATACATTTTTTAGATATCCTATCATTTATTAACATTTGTTATACTACTCATATTGAGCACAAAACAAAGTGGTTTACATAAATAAAAAGAAATATAAGGTGACAGGAATTCCAAATTAAAAATAGGAAAGTAAAAGCATACACAACATGAGTCAGATGAAAGGTATGGCTCCATGGGAGTCGTAAAAAGTGAATAAGAAAATTAATAAGGGAATTTTCCTGTGTTTCTAAGCTCACCACCATGTCGATATAACATCAGGCCAAAAGGAAAACCAGATGAAATAAATGGGCCTTAAGGGATGTATGAAACATAGAATAGGAGGTCCCTGTTCTAAGGATACATGGAAAAGAATTCCATACAGAAGGTAACACAAAAGAGAAGGCTGTATTCCAAGTTGATTCCCATCAGGCCTGAAATAGGATGGGAGGATAAAAAGGTGATCATTCAGTGAATGGAGGAAGTGCAAAAGTGGCATCGTGAGACTCAAAGGTGAAGGGAAGGAATATGTAGAAGCTGATAAAGATAAGGCAGAATTGCTTAACAAATATTTCTGTTCTGTGTTCAAAGCTGAAGGGCCAGAAGCAGGACTGCAGACAAACACAAATAGGACAGAGGGGTGGTAGTCCTTAAATGATTTTCAGAGTACTGTGTTCATGAGGAAATGGCTAAAGTGAAACGATGAGGCCAGATGGCATACATCCAAGGATACTGAAGGAACTTAGGGAAGTTCTAGCAGCTCCATGGGCTGAACTTTTCAATGCTTGTCTAGAGTTGGGAGAGGAAAATAGCAGATGTGTTCCCTCTTCACAAAAGCAAAAGAAAGGAAGAGGTTGGGAACTACTGTGGTATTCTGACTTACCTTTTCCGTCGCTTACAATCCCTTCAAAACTCTTCCGTTTGCTTCTTATGCAAAGCCAAATGACCTTACTCCTCTTCTTTCTCACTTGCAATGTTTACCGGTCTGTTGTACATGTCAGTTTAAGGTCCTCTGTTTAACACATAAGACATTACATTAAGTGTCCCATCATATCTTTCTTCAGTTACCATTTTATATGCTTCCTCACGTACTCTTCAATCTCTTGATTTTCACCAGTTGGTGCTTCCATCACCTAGATGTGCTCATTAAGAATCTACTTGTGCCTCGGCCTACTACTTTCTTTCTCCTTCTCCCTGGAATAGTTTGCCTCCTTACCTCAGGTCAGAGCTGTCATTTTGCAAATTTAAAACCCTCCTTAAGGCTTATTTTTTGGACTGGCATTCAGTTTCCAACTGAGTGTAGGTCCTTCAGAGATCAGTGAATCTGCTTTGCCTCAATACATTGGGGATGGTTTGTTAGATATTCTCTTGTATGCTGTTTGATTGAAATAGCATTCCTTTCTGATGTTTCTATTTTAATTGATTTTACTGTAAGCCGCCTTGGCCCAGTTTCAGATTATGTGGGATACAAAATTTATAATAAATATAACCATAAAACAGAGAATAGTAATGTTTTTGGAATCCAGTGGATTACAGGACCATGGTTTCACTAGAGGGAGGTCTTATTAGACAAATCTGATTAATTTCTTTGACTGGGTGACCAGAGAGATGGATCGAGGGAAAGCGCTTTAGCAAAGCCTTTGACACAGTTCTGCATAGACAACTAATAAATAAAATGAATGCCCTAAAATGACTGACTGGGTTAGGAACTGGTTGAGTGGAAGGCAACAGAGGGTAATGGTAAATGGAGTTCATTCTGAGGAAAACGATGTTACCAGTGGTGTGCCGCAAGGTTTGGTTTTTGGGCCGATTTTTTTAAACACTTTTGTAAGCGATATTGCTGAAGTGCTATCTGGAAAAGTTTGCTTCTTTGCAGATAATATCAAAATGGTGTGGATAACATGAGGAAGGACTTAGCAAAGCTAGAGGAATGGTCTGGAATTTGGCAGCTTAGATTTAATGCTAAAACATGCAGAGTCATGCATTTAGGCTGCAAAAACCCGAGGGAATGGTACAGTTTAGGGGATGAAGAACTTCTGTGCATGAAAAAGAGCAGGACTTGGGTGTGATCATATGTGATGATCTTAAAGTAACCAAACAGGTAGAAAAGGTGATGGTGAAGGCTAAAATGATGCTTGTGTCATAGGGATAGGAATGGCCAGTAGTAAAAAGGAGGTGGTGATGCCCCTGTATAAGACTTTTGGGAGACCTCATTTAGAATATTATGTACAATTCTGGAGACCACACCTTCAAAAAGATATAAACACAATGGAGTCAGTCCAGAGGGTGGCTACTAAAATGGTGGGTGGTCTTTGTCATAAAGTGTATGGGGACAGACTTAGAGATCTCAGTACGTATACTTTGGAAAAAAGGTTGGAGAGGGGAGATAGAGACATTCAAATACCTATGAGGCATAAATGCACAGGAGGCGAGCCTCTTTCAGTTGAAGGATGCTCTTGAACAAGGGGGCATAGGATGAAGGTGAAAGGGGATAGACTCAGAAGTAACCTGAGGAACTACTTCTTCATGGAAAGGGTGGTGAATTCATGGAATGGCCTCCTGGTGGAAGTGGTGGAGAGTATCTGAATTCAAGATAGCTTAGTACAAGTACCTAGGATCTCTAAGATGAATAGGCAGACTGGATAGGCCACATGGTCCTTATCTGTCTTCATTTTTTCTCTGTTTTTCATGTTTGAGGAGGTTATACTGATCCTCTCTCCTGTTGTTGACTAGCTTTCTAAAGCCATGCTCTCTTCATCCCTTGGCTCTTGTGATAAAAACGTAGCTCTGGAAAGCTACAAACACATTAAGCTGATCCAATAAAATGGGCCCATTACTGTTTGTGATTAGATGGCATATAGATATGAAGATGTAGTCTAGAGGGATACATTAGTTGAAATAATGGAATTGCTTGGGTAGGCTTCCTTTATACTTGTAAGGAGTATTTATCATTTCTTATTGTGTTCTAACATAACAGTATTATCTCTAGTTTTCAACAGTATGTTTTCTAAACATTGTTATAATCTGTTTTGTTATGTAAACTACAACATATGCTGCAGTATGTAGTAAAAAAACATTGATAATATTTTAGAAGGTTGAAGGACAAGAGGTACATAGATCATGCATTAATAATGTTAATGCTTATGAATTTGTTATTTAATACTGTAATTTGTTTAACAGAAAGAACTAATAGTAATTCATAATTGACACATCATTACGAAGTTTGCAAATAATTTCATGTTAGCTGCAAATGGGAATCAATTATCAAGTAAACATAAATTTAAATGTAAAGGCATCAACACAAACAAAGGTTTGGCTCAGGCAGCTTTAGCTGCTCAAGTTGTGGGGTTTTTTTCTTTCTGTGACTCTTTTGATATGTATAAGACCATTATAATACTTTCCAATCCCAGTCTTTAATGAGGCTAGTTGGGGAATTGCTTTTCTCTAGAGAAGGCTCTCTACTTCTTGACAATTCCTGGGGGTTCCCAGATGTATATGACGCTATAGTTTTTAATTAGCTCTCTCATCACAGCCTTTAATAAGGCAAGATAGCCCATTAACAGCTGAGGTAATCTCTCTCCTCAATGACCCTTTTTTTTCTGATATGGTTCATGCTAGGGCAAGTTTCTGGGGTTGTGAGCAGGGCCACTGAGAGACAGAGCCAGGCCTGGGGCAGGGCCGCCATAGCTGCTATCCCCCGCCCCCCCTGTCCTACTTGGGCCATAGCCGCCACCCCCTCCACTCAAGCCGCCTGCGCTCCACGCCCCCTTCACCTTCATGCATCTATTCCTCCCTTGGACTGTCTCTCTCCTGCTCCTGTGTGGCGGGACCCAGATTATCGGGTTAATGCAATCAACCAGGTCCTGACACACAGAAGCAGGAGAGAGAGATAGAGACTGACAGACAGACAGTCAGAGAGAGCAGAACCTTCTGCCTGCCGCCGGAAGCCTTGCTGGCATCGGGCTCCCCTTGGAGGCCTGGCATGGGGAATCTTCCCCCCCCCCCCCCTCGGTGGCCCTGGTTATGAGATATGAGCTATGAGAGGAACTGAGAAGCAAGAGTGTGTGTATGTGGGTGGGGGGGAAGGGGTTGAGGTGATATAGGCTGTGAGTTGAGATGAGATGAGGTGAGGTGAGGAGTTGGGTGAGCGAGACATAATCTAGGTGAAGTGAAGAAGTCTGATGTCCCCCTCGGGATCAATCTGTATACAGAGTTTTGTGGAGAAGGGTCACTGTTCCCAATTTGGGGGGAGAACACAACAGCAACACAGAAAAACATTTTACCATCTAATAAGTTTCTAGTTATACTGAGCCAATGCTAAAAGTGGAGCGGAGTAGCCTAGTGGTTAGTGCAGCAGACTGATCCTGGGGAACTGGGTTCAATTCCCACTGCAGCTCCCTGTGACTCTGGGAAAGCCACCTAACTCCCCATTGCCCATTGAATGTAGTTACAAAAACCATAGAAAGGTAGTATATCAAGTCCCATTTCTTTCCATAAAACTATTTTCTCTATTATATCCTGCAGAAGGCAGCAGTAGTAAGTCTAATGTGAGCATCAGACTACATGTGCCTAAAGAACTAGCATAGCAGAATGAGGTGACAATTGAGCGTAGGGTGGGTATGGAAGAGGGGAGTGATGAATGCATTGTCCCCAAGGAACTCTAGATTTATTTACTTGTTAAATGCTGACTCACCATCTCATTTCTGGTACAACAGTGTTGCTCCCCTTCTGGCTTCTGACTCCTAGCTCTGGTGCCTGTGCTGGCTGCTTCCTTTTTGGTCATTTTATATTAGGCAGGCAGGCCAGTTAGTTAGTTGGAATAAATACCATACTGGCGTGGGCCAACGCATTCAAGCTAAAACTTAACGCCGAAAAAACTCACTGCCTCATTCTTGCCTCTCCCTTTAATAAGTTCAGACCCACCCACTTATCCGTGCCAGGCTTTATCTTGCCCATCTCTGAAAGCCTTCAAATACTAGGTGTCATAGTAGATCGGAACCTAACGCTGCTAAAGCAAGTGAAACCATATTTCCCAAGAGAAGTCTTTTGCAATCTAGTCCGATCCTTAGTCTTGAGCCGACTAGATTACTGCATTGGCATCTACGCAGGGTGCACTGGCGTACTCCTAAAGAAGCTACAAACCGTCCAAAACACAGCAGCATGACTCATCTACGGAGTATCAAAGTTCACTAGTTCCAGTCCACTCCATGAGAAATTACATTGGCTTCCCATGCAAGAGCGTATAACTTTTAAAATCTGTACCCTAGTCCACAAGATTCTTTATGGAGCAGCCCCAGCGTATATGGATGCCCTTGTCTACCTACTACCAAGAAACTCACTCAGGACTGCCCGTTCATACCTAACCCTCCACTACCCTGCGTGTTCTAGGCTGAAGTATAAGACCATGTATGCTTCCACCTTTACCTACGTCAGCACTCACTTGTGGAATACCCTACCAAAATCAGTGAAAACAGTACAGGATCAAATGACTTTTAGGAAATCGCTTAAGACCTGCTTATTTGAGCAAGCCTACCCCAAAGATCCTGTCCACCCTCACTAATCTCAGGAAGCCACCAGTATGGACTGACACTGCTATTATGGACTGACCCATCTATTTATCTTTACCTCTCTGCCCTGCATACCCCTTTCCTTTTATTGTACCCAGTCTATTTGTTATTCAAATGTTGTAAGCCACATTGAGCCTGCCAGAGGTGAGAAATTGTGGGATATAAGCACTGTAAAATAAATAAATAAATAATAAATGATATTGGGCAGTTTGAATACCAGAAATTCCCGTCTGGAGCTTCTGGTATGTATATGTCTCTTCCACTCTGCATGTGATTTCTGGGGTTTCTAGGCTGCAGTCAGGAACCATCAATTGCTTCAGGTCTCAGGGCTTCTGAGACTCAGGGAATGTAGGTGGCAGAGTTGGTTTTATGGGATTTGCAAGCTTAGTACTTCCAAACCCATGAGTACCAGGAGAAGGACTGCAGAGGACAGGGAGGCAGAAACTCCCAAACGTAAAGGGGCTCTGGTATCTTTACCACTGGGTAACATGTGGAAGTAGAAAGGAATAAGTTGTTGAAGGGAATAAACCTGTTTTCCATGGTGCACCTCCTTAGAAGTGAGCAGAATAGTACAGCCCAATAGATTAATCAGCATTCTGTGAAGAGACTGATCAGTAGTTCTTGAAATATTCTCCAGGGAACTCCAGGGGAGTTATCTCTAGGCAGTTTGCTGTGTAAGGATCCTTTCAGACCCTCACCCCTGCATTCAGTACCATACTAACTCAATGTAGAGAAGAGGTGTGTACCATTTGATTATAGCATCTCCATTCTGGAATAGCTGTAGTGGTTCTGCCTTCCCCTATATAAGAAAGAGATTTCTAGAAGTTGTGGGGATGGACGATGTTAGACTACAGATTATTGTGTGAGACGCAGTGTGTGTTTAAGGCTCAGCCTTTGGGGCTTATTTATTGTGAGACCTTCCTTTTCAGTTTGTGACCAGTGTGAAGTGACTGTAAAAGACAGAGGCTTTATCCACTCATCTACCTACTATTGAAATAAGGAGTGAGCCAGCAGCCTGATTCTTCAAAACCAAAAGGATAAGGACAGAAAAGCCCCCCCCCCCCCCCTCCACTTAAAGAGCTGGACTAGCAGAGGAAGTGTGTGCAAGATACTATGATTCCTGTTTGGAAAGATCTGTGTGGAGATGGTCCCCAGAAAAGAGAGGCTGAGACTAAAAGTCGGAAGGGAATAAGTTACCCCCCTCCAAAGGACTGGTGATTATTGAAAGAGATCACAGACACAGATAAAGGAAATGTGAGTATTACAGTGTTTAATTGAAGCTGTACAACCTCAGGACAGAAAGACTACCTAACAGAAGTGTTTGGTTTGCATATGTCTTCAGTAAAGTGAATTAGAACACCCCATATCCAATGATTGTTTTGAGGGACCTCTATACCAGGTTTTTGATGTGAAATCCCTCTCCTCCTCCCCCAAAGAGTGCTGAGCAAAGGATGGAAAGGACTGGAAGTACATACATGTTCTGTGGGAGCCCTGGGGTGTAAATCTGTCGACTGACCCACAACCAGGACACTCCACTAACTTCTAGATAGAAGTCTGTTAGGAAGTTGGAGAAACAGATGTTTTGTGTCTTTTCCCTCTTTTTCATGCTTTGGGGGAGGCAGAAAGTCACTGGCCTTTTTTTCAGGAGTCACCAGCAAATGAACAAAAGAGGTAGAGATCCTGTGAATTCTCAGTGATGGAAGCAGAGGACCTAATAGTACAATCTTAATGTGATGTTTCTGTGCTTTCATTTTTGGAAGCACAATCCTATCATGCAATATCAGTATCTAGAAGAAGGGCTACATGAGGAATAGAGAAGAGCTTGGGGCAGAACAGTTAGATGATCACTGCTCCCTCTAAGGTAAGTGGGAGCCCTGCCAGTGGTGGGAGCTGTTTCACTATTACATTTTCAATAGTGAGTTATAGGCAGCTTTGCAGGAGTCCATGGAACCTGCCTGTTCCTAGCCATTGAAAACACAATATTGAAACAGCACACCCCACTGGCACCAATGCAGTTGGAGGACTCCTGCTGAACTTAAGGAGAAAAGTGTAGGTGATTCATTCAAGTCTGTTGCAGAGTGGAAATCACAACTTTAGAATAAGCTGACTGCTTTGTGACGTTACCTTGCCTAATGAGAAGGGGTGAATACAATGAACCTGTAACAGAGGGGCCCTAGATAGAAAGGGGTGAAGGTGAATGACAATAACAGCCAAAGGGTGGAGAAATGGGGAGTTACTGAGTAAAGAAGAAAAGGTGGCTGTATCAAAGGGAAGTGGTAAGAACAGCATATAAACGCAGAAGTGGACGGCACAGCCTATCCCATCTGCCCATCTAAACCAACAACCCAATCTCTGCTATTCCTTCTTCAGAAATCCTTGGAGCTTGTCCCATGCTTTATGAATTCTGAACATGTCCTGATTTTCCTCACATTCACTGGGAGGCTGTTCCATGCATCCTCTACCCTTTCTGGTAAAAATAAATAAATTAAATATCTATACCTATATCTATTTTTCCACAGATTACTTCTGAGTCTACTCTCTTTCACTTTCATCCAGTGACCTCTCATTTAAGAGTCCCCTTTGCTTTAAAAAATAAAGGTCCCACACTAGTGAACCTATTCCTTTAAGGTATTTAAATGCCTCTATCATATCTCATTTTGCCCTCCACCTTCCAGGGTATAGATATTCAGATCTTTAAGTCTGTCCCCATATGCTTTACAAAGAAGGGCAGTGACCATTTTAGTAGCAACTCTCTGGACTTGCTCCATGCCGTTTGTATAGAATTGCACACAGTACTCCACATGAGGTCTCAGCAGAAACTTATCCAAAGACACTATCATCTTTTTCCTGCTGGCCATTCCTCTATTTCTCTCTCTGTGTATTTAAGCACTCTTCTAGCTTTATCCATTCTTATCTGTCATTGATCTACTTAACATAGTTTTCCCATCCAGCTAGTGACTCCTTGAGGTACTCCCCTATCTTAACTATGTTAGTTTTTCTGAAGTCTAGGACTCATATCTTTCAATGAACCTTTTCCACCTCTACAGCAGAGGCATAGCCAGACCTTGATTTTTTTTTTAGGGGGACGATGATAAATTTTGCCCTGCCTCCCTGCTGCTTTCCACCCCTGCCACAACCCCATATACCTGGGCTGGCAGGGGTCCCCAAGCCCCATCTACAGAAGCCTTTCTGTGGCAATACTCAGCGATGCATTGCCTTCTCTGCTTTCCTGCCCCAGCATGCGTGCTCGTGTTTTGTGAAATTTAGCATGGTTGTGAGGAAGGGGGAAGCAGGGCAAGCAGCGTGGTGGCGAATATCACCACAGGAAGGCTTGGAAAGCTACTGTTGGGGGGGTCTTGAGGACTCCAGCCAGCCAAACCAGGAGACTTTGGGAGGCCCAAACTCAAATTGGGAGACCAGGCCCCAAGGCTTCCCATGGCTATGCTATTGCTCTACAGTAATACTGAACTTTGCAATCTGAGTTCTCTAGTCTGTCCTGCAGAACCTACCCGGCTACCGACGGGTTAGCGTGGGGTCCCTTACCACCACCTCAGTGGGTGGCTGTAAGTTTTCCCCCCCGTATGGCTACGTGGTAAGTGAAATCTTACTGCATGACCATGTCTTTTTTCGGCCTTTTTACCTGCTGAAATAAAAAGGACCTCAGCGCATGGCAAAAACGGCCCCCACTGCTAGCGCAGGGCCCTTTTTACCGTAGCTTGGTAAAAGGATCCCTTAACGCACATATTTTTGGCAACTGACTTTTAACACCCTTTATAGAACTGTCCTCAATGTGTGTAGCTTTGCATTCTCACAACTACAGCATCATTTTTCAAAGAAAATGTAGGTGCAAATCTTTGTGGTTCCATTTCATGGGCAATTTTTAAAGGGAAAGCCTTCCCTTTAAAATTTGCAGCGAAGTCCACTGTTTGACATACCTGTGGATTATGCACCTACCTGCAGTTTTGAAAATTGTGTCCTAAATTATTTTAAAAGGAAGTTTTTACAGATAATCTTTATTCCTCTGTCTTATGTTCAAGGTCTGTTGGATTCCTCTGATCTGAACTCTTGTTATGAGAATATTTCTTTCAAATGAAAATTCCTCCTAGTCTCAAGCTATATATTCTTTCTTATAGCAGTAAAAATAATCTCAACTATAATAGCATTTGTTTCTGGTCCCAAGGGTGTTCTTATCAGAGGATTCAGCTGTGTTTGCATTCTTGATAAAGAATTTGTCCTTTATAATAACTTCTCTTTGTTTGATCCTGTACTGGACATAATCCTGTGTTTATGACCCTACGGTCCGTTGCTATGGAAATTATTATTATATCAGAAATTGAGTGTTAAGGTTTCCTGCAGGATTAAATAGGAGGAGCAGATGAAATTAGAGGAAAAAAATCTATTCTTTCAAATATTTTTGATAAGTAACAAATGTAAGAAGGATATTTACAAAAGGCATGTGGAAAACAGGTTGTAAAAATCTCTCAAAATGTTCCTTAAGTGACAAAAATCACTTGTAGATCAAGGCTAGGGCTGCTGTATAATCTATATGCTTTTTTATGCATGTACAGTACAATTTTCTGCCTAGGTTAGCCGTGTGCTAAACCACGTTCTTCCATATTCATTTTTATGTTTTTCACATTTCATAGTTCATGGTCTCTCAAATAGTGATAATTCTGTGTAATGTCTATCTTTTGCAAACACTTACTAACTTATCTCCTTGCCTACTATTTCCTGTTATCAGCCAGACCCAGCACAGCCACTAAAAAGACTACAGAACTTATGGGCCGATGATCAGAAGCAAACACAGGTGCTAGAGGCTGCTAGTGCCATACTAGTACCTGCATTTCCTACAGGCCCGTGATCAGAGCCCCCGAGAGTGTGAAACAACGTGCTTGCAGGCTCTGAACACAACTAGCACGCAAATGCATGCAAAACAGGGCTCAGCGCAAGTATAATTATGCATGCTAAGGAAGAGCACATAGATTATTTTTCTTTTCTTCCTGTTCCCTTATGCTACTCAGCTCAAATTGAAAGGACCAGTAATGTCAGTGTAGGCCACCGCTCTGACAGTTTCAATATTCTCTCTCTTCTTCCAGGGCCGGTCTTAGGGCAAGGCGACCGAGGTGACCGCATAGGGCCTCGCGCTCAAGGGGGCCCCGCGCAGTGTGCCTGAACCCATCCCAACTGCCCGAGCTCCAATTCTCCCTCCCTCTGACTTTTAAAAGTTTACCTCGTCGACGTCGGGTTACAGCGGGGGGGGGAGGGGGGGCAGGCCTTGAAGCTGGGTGGGAAACAGGGAGGCCTTGGAGCTGGGAGGGTGGGAGGCAGGTCTTGGAGCTGGGCGGGAGGCAGGGGGGCCTTGAAGCTGGATGGGAAGCAGGGAGGCCTTGGAGCTGGCAGGGAGGGAGGGAGGGAGGCCTTGGAGCTGGGTGGGGGGCCTTGGAGCTGGGAGGCAGGGGGACCTTGAAGCTGGGTGGGAAGCAGGGAGGCCTTGGAGCTGGGTGGGAAGCAGGGAGGCCTTGGAGCTGGGAGGCAGGGGGACCTTGAAGCTGGGTGGGAAGCAGGGAGGCCTTGGAGCTGGGTGGGGGGCCTTGGAGCTTGGAGAGAGGGAGGGAGAGCCCTGGAGCTGGGGGGCCTTGGAGCTCGGAGGTGATGGACCAGGAGCTCAGAGGGAGGGCTGGCCGCCTTGGAGCTCAGAGGGAGGGGTGGCCAGCCCTGGAGCTAGGGTGGGGGCGAGGCAATGATGGGGGTGGGGCTAGGATGGGGCCCATCAAATTGGTCTGCATAGGGCCCCGCACTTGCTAAGACCGGCCCTGTTCTCTTCCTCTCCCAAAACCCTTTGACAACCTTAATGCTCCTTATCCTCTGGATAACCTGAAACTATAGTAACTCCCCCAGATTCCTCATTACCCCTCCTTCTAATCTCCTTTTGCTTTACCTATTGTTGGAAACATGATGGTGCTATGTGCTGTTTCACACTTTGGCCCACAGGCTTCGTGGAATGATCAGTGAAGGGAATGATTAGGAAAGCAGGCCACCCTTCCCTCACAGTTGATAAGTTGATGACCATACTGCTTACATAAGTACATAAGTGTTGTCATACTGGGACAGACCCGAAGGTCTATCAAGCCCAGCATCCTGTTTCCAACAGTGGCCAATCCAGGTCACAAGTACTTGGCAAGATCCCAAAACAATACAATAAATTTTATGCTGCTTATCCTAGAAATAAGCAGTGGATTTTTTCCCAAGTCTATCTTAATAATGGCTTATGGACTTTTCTTTTAGGAAGCCAGCCAAACCTTTTTAAACCCCGCTAAGCTAACTGCTTTTACCATATTCTCTGACAACAAATTCGAGTTTAATTACACGTTGAGTGAAGAAATATTTTCTCTGATTTGTTTTAAATTTACTACTTTGTAGTTTCATAGCGTGCCTCCTAGTTCTAGTATTTTTAGAAAGAGTAACCAAGCGATTTATGTCTACCCGTTCCACTGCACTCATTATTTTATAGACCGCTATCATATCTCCCCTCAGCCATCTTTTTTCCAAGCTGAAGAGCCCTATCGCTTAGCCTTTCCTCATAGAGAAGTCATCCCATCCCCTTTATTATTTTCGTTGCCCTTCTCTGTACCTTTTCTGATTCCACATCTTTTTTGAGATGCGGTGATCAGAATTGCACACACTATTCGAGGTGTGGTTACACCATGGAGCAATAGAAAGGCATTATAACATCCTCATTTTTGTTTTCCATTCCTTTCCTAATACTGCCTAACACTCTATTTGCTTTCTTAGCCACCGTTGCACACTGAGCAGAGGGTTTCAACTTATCATCAATGATGACACCTAGATCCCTTTCCTGATTGGTGACTCCTAATGTGGAACCCTGTATCATGTAAGTATAGTTTGAGTTCCTCTTTCCCAAATGAATCACTTTGCACTTGCTCACATTAAATATCATCTGCCATTTGGATGGCCAGTCTCCCAGTCTCGTAAGGTCCTCTTGTAACTTTCCTCTTGCAATTTAACAACTTTGAATAACTTTCCAGCTTATTTTCGAAAGAGAAAGATGCCCATATTTCGACCCAAATCAGGAGATGGGTGTCCGTTTCCCATGGGCACCCAAATCGGTATAATCAAAACCCGATTTTTGGCGTCCTCAACTGCAGTCCGTCACGGAGACGAACAAAGATCACGGGGGCGTTTCGGAGGCGTGGCGAAGGCGGATCTGGGGCGTGGTTATCGGCCGAGGAGAGATGGGCGTCTTTAGCTGATAATCGAAACAAGAAGGGCATTTTTGACGAGAATTTGAACCCTTTTTTTTCAGGTCCAAGTCCCAAAAAAGTGCCCCAACTGACCAGTTGACTACTGGAGGGAATCGGGGAATCACCTCCCCTGACTCCCCCAGTGGTCACTAACCCCCTCCCACCAAAAAAACCCACTTTACAAACTTTTTTCCCAGCCTGTATGCCAGCCTCAAATGCTGTACCCACCTCCATGACAGCAGAATGTGTTCTATCCTCTGACAGCCTTTCCCTGGTTCTGATGTGGGTCTCGGATGAGTGTGATACCTTTTCTGTTAAGGGCACTGCAGAGTCACATCAGCAGTGCATTGTGGTGGGTGTAGGGTATTGGGCTCCGTGATTCCACTAGCTTGTGTTAAATGCTCACGATGTTGGTAGTTGGTAGGCTCTACTCCCATGGTGCTTTTCCCTCTGCTTACTGGGTCAGAGTTTGCCCTGTTTTGTTTCCAGTAGTCCATGAGGTAGTGGCCATTTGTGTAAGACAGTTTTAGATCCCTTTCTTGTGTTAGCCACATTACAGCACTTAGTTCTTACCTTGAGTGTTGCTGAAAGAGGGCATTGTACACCATTCTGCCAGCTTGGACATACTGCTCATCTCAGTACCAGCGAGACTCTCGTTGCCAATGGGGCACAACCTCTGATCTGCAGTTAACTGTGAGTAAACATGCTTATTCAAATAATGGGCGTTTTCAGCGAGATTAGTCTTCAGGTGTGAACTGCTGTGCCAAGGTTATACACCAGCAACAAGTCCTGTCCCTAGAGCACCTTTAGTGGGTACTGCAGTGCACTTCAGGCAGGCAGACCCAGGTCCATCTCCCCCCCCCCCCCCCCACACACACCTATAACACTTGTGGTGATAAATGGGAGGCCTCTAAAACCCACTGTACCCACATGTGGTTGCCCCCTTCACCCCTAAAAGCTATGGTAGTGTTGTACATTTGTCCGTCGCACGACCATATGACTTGGATTGGGACGTTTGTGAGCTGGGTGTTTTTAGTTTCCATTATCGCTAAAAAAAAAACGCCCATCTCAGAAGGGACCAAATCCATGGCATTTGGACCGTCCAAACCGTATTTTCAAAACGAAAGATGGACGCCCATCTTTTTTGATAATACGGTCTGTCCCGCCTCTTCACATACCCTTTTTCAGACATAGACGCCCATGGAGATGGGCGTTCGCGTTCGATTATGCCCCTCCACTTGTAGTCAGCAAATTTAATTACCTCACTAGTTAAGCCCATCTTGAGATCATTTAAAAATATGTTAAAAAGCAGCGATCCCAGCACAGACTCCTGGGGAACCCTATTATCTACCCTTCTCCATTGAGAATACTGACCATTTAACATTACTCTCTGTTTTCTATCTTTTAGCCAGATTTTAATCCACAATGGAACACTACCTCCTATCCTATGACTCTCCAGTTTCCTCTGGAGTCTTTCATGAGGTACTTTGTCAAATGCCTTTTGAAAACCCCGATACATAATACGACCAGCTCACCTTTATCCACATGTTTATTCACCCCTTCAAAGAAATGTAGTAGATTGGTGAAGCAAGGTTTCTCTTCACTAAATCCATGTTGGCTTTGTATCATTAATACATGCTTTTGAATATACTCTGTAACTTTGTTCTTTATAATAATCTCTGCCATTTTCCGCTGCACAGACATCAGGCTCTCCAGTCTATAATTTCACAGATCACCTCTGGAGCCTTTTTAAAAAGTCGCTGTTACATTTGCCACCCTCCAATCTTCCGGTATCATCCTTGATTTTAAAGATAAATTACATATTACTAACAATAGTTCTGCAAGTTCATTTTTCAATTCTGAGTATTCTGGGATGAATACCATTCGTGCAGGCAATTTGCTACTCTTCAGTTTGTCGAATTGCTCCGTTACATCTTCCAGGTATATAAAGATTTCAATCAGTTTCTCTGACACGTCAGCTTTGAATACCATTTCTGGCACCAGTATCTCTCCCAAATCTTCTGAAGCAAAGAATTAATTTAATCTCTCCACTATGGCTTCGTCTTCCCTGAGTTCCCTTTTTACCCCTCTGTCATCTAGCAGTCCAACTGATTCTTTTGCCAGCTTCTTGCTTTTAATATACCTAAAAAAGTATTTACTTTCCAGCTTATAATCGAACGAGAAAAACGCCCAAGTTCCGACCTAAATCGGGAGATGGACGTTTATCTCACAAAAACGAATAAAGCGGTATAATCGAAAGCCGATTTTTGGGCGTTTTCAACTGCACTCCGTCGCGGATGCGGACAAAGTTTATGGGGGCGTGTCAGAGGTGTGGCGAAGGCGGAACTGGGGCGTGGTTATCTGCCGAACAGAGATGGGCGCATTTCACAGATAATGGGACAAAAGTATGCGTTTTTAGCTAGAATTTAGGGCACTTTTCCTGGACCCTGTTTTTTCACGAATAAGGCCCCAAAAAGTGCCCTAAATGACCAGATGACCACTGGAGGGAATCGGGGATGACCTCCCCTGACTCCCCCAGTGGTCACTAACCCCCTCCCACCTCAAAAAATGATGTTTCACAACTTTTTATTTTGACCCTCAAATGTCATACTCACCTCCCTGGCAGCAGTATGTAGGTCCCTGGAGCAGTTGTTAGGGGGTGCAGTGGACTTCAGGCAGGTGGACCCAGGCCCATCCCCCCCCTACCTGTTACAATTGTGCTGCTTAATGCTTAGTCGTCCAACCCCCCCCCCCCCGAACCCACTGTACCTACATGTAGGTGCCCCCCTTCACTCCTTAGGGCTATAGTAATGGTGTAGACTTGTGGGCAGTGGGTTTTGAGGGGGATTTGGGGGGCTCTACACACAAGGGAAGGGTGCTATGCACCTGGGAGCTCTTTTACCTTTTGTTCTGTTTTTGTAAAAGTGCCCCCTAGGGTGCCTGGTTGGTGTCCTGGCATGTTAGGGGGACCAGTGCACTACGACTCCTGGCCCCTCCCACGAACAAATGCCTTGGATTTATTCGTTTTTGAGCTGGGCGATTTTATTGTCCATTATCGCTGAAAAGCAAAAACGCCCAGCTCACAACTTGGCGAATAAAACATGGACGTCTAATTTTTTCGAAAATACGCTTGGGTCCGCCCCTTCACGGACCCGTTCTCAGAGATAAACGCCCATGGAGATAGGCGTTTCTGTTAGATTATGCCCCTCTTTGTGTCTTTGCCTTCCTTATCAGTGCTTTGCATTTGACTTGACATTCCTTATGCTGTTTCTTACTATTTTCAGTCAGATCCTTCTTCCATTTTCTGAAGGATTTACTTTTAGCTCGAATAGTTTCCTTCATCTCACTTTTTAACCATGTCGGCTGTTGCTTGGCCTTCCTTCCTCCTTTTTTTAATACATGGAATATAACTGGCCTAGGCTTCCAGGATGGTATTTTTGAACAGCATCCACACCTGATGTAAATTTTTTACCTTCGCATCTGCTCCTCTAAGTTTTTTTTTTTTTTATCATTCTCCTTATTATAGTCTCCTTTTTGAAAATTAAATGCTAACATATTGAATTTCCTGTGTGTACTTACTTCAGAGCTTATATGAAATCACTGGTATCACGCGGCTCCAGCACCGTTACCTCCTGCACCAGATCATGTGCTCCATTAAGGACTAAGTCTAGAATTTTTCTTCCTCTTGTTGGCTCCTGTAACAACCTGCTCCATAAAGCAGTCTTTGATTTTGTCAATGAATTTTACCTCCTTCGCATGCCCTAATGTTACAATCACCCAGTCAATATCGGGGTAATTGAAATCACCCATTATTATTGTGTTCTCCAGTTTGTTAGCCTCCCTAATTTCTGATAGCATTTCTACATCTGTCAGTTCATCCTGGCCAGATGAATGGTAGTACACTCCTATCACTATCCTTTTCCCCTTTACACATGAAATTTCAATCCATAGGGATTCCAAGATGTGTTTGTGTCTTGCAGAATTTTTACTCTATTTCATTCAAGACCCTCCTTAACATATAATGCTACCCCTTCACCAATTCGGTCTACCCTGTCACTGCAATATAATTTATACCCAGGTATGACAGTGTCCCACTGGTTATCCTCCTTCCACCAGGTCTCAGAGACGCCTATTATATCTATTTTTTTCATTTAGTGCAATATATTCTAACTCTACCATCTTATTTCTTAGGCTTCTGGCATTTGCATATAAACATTTCAAACTATGAGCCCTGCTTACTAAGGAGCATTAGCGTTTTTAACACACCTACAATTAGCATGTGCGGATTTTGTAGGTGCGTACATGGTTAATGCACATACCTGATTAACGCACGTTAAAGACGCTAATGCACCTTTAACATGGCTTAGTAAACAGGGCCCTATGTTTGTTGTTACTATTACATCTTGCTCAGCAGTTGACAGTGATAACTTATAATCTTTGGTCTGCTTTTTATTTAAAAACACATGCCGCCTTATTTTCGAAAGAGAAAGACGCCCATATTTCAACCCAAATCGGGAGATGGACGTCTTTCTCCCTTGGGCGCCCAAATCGGTATAATCAAAAGCCGATTTTGGGCATCTTCAACTGTAATCTGTCGCGGAAATGGCCATAAGTGCTATGGTAATGGTGTAGAGTTGTGGGGAATGGGTTTTGGGGGGATTTAGGGGGCTTAGCACCCAAGGGAAGGGAGCTATGGACTTCAGAGGTAGTTAACTTGTTTTTTTTAATTGTTACAAGTGCCCCCTAGGGTGCCCGGTTGGTGTCCTGGCATGTGAGGGGGACCAGTGCACTACGAATCCTGGCCCCTCCCACGACCCAATGCCTTGGATTTGTTCGTTTTTGAGCTGGGCGCCTTCGGTTTCCATTATCGCTGAAACACGATACCGCCCAGCTCAAATCTGCACAAATCCGATGCATTTGGCAGGCACAAACTGTATTATCGGGAAAAAGATGGACGCCCATTTTTTTTGAAAATACGGTTTGCCCCGCCCCTTCACATACCCGTTCTCGGAGATAGACGCCCTCATGGTCTACTATGGTCTGTATTACAACCTCGATATCTGGATACCCTATCTTCCCTGTTTTGGTGATATCTTTGAAAGATACTGTGTTCTGAACCATGCACTTTTGAATGACTGTTGGCCTTCCCCCAGTTTCTGGTTTAAGGAAACAGCAATATTTTGTGTATAGAGTGATTTGAAAAGTGCAACTCATGATCTCTCATTTAAATACTTTTCATGCATGGCCATGCTCAATTTTATCCCAGCCAATTTTCCTCAGTCTAGTATAGGAAAAATCCCATACCCCCAAGATGATAATGTATAACACATTTATTAGTATATTAACTCTCAGTTGCCATAACATAGGAAATGTCAACAACATATCCTACGTCATTGTATGTCATTATATTTCTTACTTTGTTGTTTGTCTATAATAGTGTGCAATCTTTGGAAATACTGGACACTATGGACTAGATTTCAGTAAATGGCGCTGAAAAACCAGCACTGGAAAAATCCACACAGTTTGCTATTCTAAGACTTAGGGCCAATTTCCATGCCAAACTTTGGGCGTTAGGATTTACACCAGCTGAAACCTGCTGTAAATCCTGGTACGTAAGTTAGACGTGAATCCTCAGTATACAGTAATACTGTGAAAGTCTTTAATGAACACTCATGACCCGCCCATGCCCCTCCCATTACCTCATCCTTTTTTGAGTTATGGACTATAAGATTTGCGCAGAGATCGTTATAGATTAGCGTGTAGCAAGATGCGTATGTAAGCCCACCAATTAATGTCAATAATTGATTGTTAGTGCCAGTAATTGGGTGCTAACAAATTAACTCTAGCCAATTTAGCTGCACATACATCTCAGGATAGCACATAATTTTGCATGCCATTTATATAATCCAGGGGTATGTGGAAATAGGGTGCACTCTTTTCCAAAAGTGGGTCCTCCATACATGTGTAAACTTCTGCATGCAAGTGTGCCCTTTCAGAAAATGTGTGCCCTATCAGGAAAAGAGTCTGCCTTCTTTCCACATAGGGCTAGATTCTGTATATTGTTCCTCAATTTCTGCGCAGAAATCTATAAAGTATGCTTTATTTTAGGCGTATGTTATAGAATACGCCGAATGCTGCTCTGTATGACAAAATTTAGTCACAATCAATTTCGCCAACTAAAACCTGGTGTAAATCTCGACGCCTAAATTAGGAGCGGAGTGGGTGTATTCTATAATGCGCATAGATTGTAGAAACACCCATAACCACGCCCAATTTTCAACTATGTAACTATGTAACACCATGTTACAGAATACGCTTAGCAAATACTGCACGTAAATTCTGGTACCTGGTCAAAATAGCCCCGACAAAAAAGCTCCCAACATAATAGCTCCCAAAAAAAGTTCCTGACATAACAGCCACTGTCAAAATGGCCTGCCCATAATATAACCCTTGACAAGTTAGCCCCCTGACAAAAGGGCTCAATCACACTGACCAGAATATGGGACTGCATTTTTTTCCTAATAATCTTACCTTGCCAAACAGGATAAGGTTGGTAAGACTATGAAAATGATGTATTGTTTTCTTTTTTTTTTTTTTAATTAGCATGTTGATGGAAGAATAGTTTCTTTAAATAGCAGAACAGATCATGAATACCAGTTTGTAGCTATAGAATTTTGTTTATTTATATATGCTTTATGCAGTTGAATGCTGGTAGGAGTCTTTATCAGTGAAGATTTCAGTTGTAGTTCATTATATTTTTTGTGGTTATTTTTTCTTAGGGGGCTGTTTTGTTAAGGGGGCTATTTTGTGTAGGAGCTATTTTGTCAAGGGTTGTTTTGTGGGCGGGGCCATTTTATCAAGGGCTATTTTGTTAGGGTGTGAAATGTCAAGGGTTATTTTGTTACACGGCCGTTTTGTTAGGGCTTTTTTGTAGGGGCTTTTTTGTCAGGGCTATTATGACTGGGTGCGGTAAATTCTAATTAGTGCTAATTAGTGCTGATAATTGCTTAACAACCATCAGCACTGATTAGTTTAATTAAGTTATGCTCATTTGTTATGGAATTGGCTTTGATTTCCACGCAGCAATCAAGGTGCGATATATAGAATCTAGGGTAGTGTGCTTTATTTCCAAAGAGTGTGCCTTATTATCAGCAACTAACAAATGGCATAACAACTTCACTGGTTACCTTCCCTTTTAGGTCCTGGTTTAAAATCTTAGTCTTTACTCACAAGGTTCTCCACTCTAATTCCCTTTTGTACTTTTCTTCTGTGATTATTCTCTATACCCTGCTTGTTTTCTCCGTTCTCTTGAGGCACATCATCTTGTTCTTCCTTCCCCTAGGTTTCCTTACTATGAAACCATGCGGTCCTCTGCGTTCTACTTTTTGGCCCCCAAATTCTGGAACAACTTACCCCCCTTTCTTAGATCAGAGCTTTCCCTGCCCAAGTTCAAAACAATTCTCAAGAGTCATTTTTTTGTTTCTGCATTTAACTTATTTAGCGATCCACTTTCCCACTGACCCTGTGACAGTAGCAAGGTAGCAACGTTCGTTGAGTGACAGTGTCCTATTTTAATTGTTTTTGTCTTTCTGTCATACTTCCCTGTATGACTGACTTCTTTCCTATTAGTATTTTGTATTTCTTTGTTCCCATTATTTTTAGCAATTGTATCATATTTATTGTGAACTGCTTCGACCATACTTTGTAAAGGCGGTATATCAAATGAAATAAAACATAAACATAAGCAAACCAAAATGAATAAAATGAAAATTCCTGTAAATAACATGGGAAACAACACAAAACAAATATTTTCTGGCTGCCCATCCGTAGTGTTCACTAACACAGTTTAGTGAACTAACTGTAGTAGGCTAGATGCATGAAGCATGTTTCCAGTAGGCCTAAAATTTGATCTATGAGAAAAATGCTTAATATATCTAGCCTTAAATTTGCTAAAACAATTTTTCTTAGGCAAGGATTACAGAGGCCCTAATGCTCAAAGCTCCAGTGCTAAAGTGAATAGTGCCTGCCCCATAACACAGGAACAACTCAGAAACATAGCACTCCAATGCTCAGAGATAATGGTATTCAAATGCGCACTTTAAGACTGAAAGTAAGGGGAATTAAAATACCTGGCGCATGTGCACACGTTTCGCAGTAAGCATGCACCAGGTATGTTTGTGTGCACGCGCCAAGCAAACCTGGAAGTGAAACACATCGGTGCTGTTCTTCTTGCACCTTTAAATATAAGCTATTCACATTTTTTTCACTTGAAAAGCTTATATTTAAGCTCAGAAACAGGTGTCACTGTGTGCTTTCACTTTTGGGTTTACTCAGACTCGCACCCGTTTGTTTCTCAGTACCGGTGCTTACAGGCTTGCACGGGCTTCCTTCCGCTTCCAAAACAAATCGAAACTGGCAGATTTTAAACAGAAAATCATGAGAACTCCTCTCTTCAAACACCCCAATACCAGCTCTGAGTTGGTGGTAGATTTCCAGTGTCAAGAGCAGGCTTTGTTTGTGCACTGTTCTCTGAGCATTGGAGGGAATAGCAAATGACCTCATTAACATCCGTTTGAATACATTTAAATACAATTTACAATCATCTTTGGTGCTCACATTGCTTCCTGAACTAAATCCCTCTGAGCATTTTGTGCAGATTAGTGCCGGTGCTAGTCCAGTGCTAATCGGCTGTAATGCCAGCGTTAGGTTCTGAGCATCAGATATTTGAGAATGAATCATCTTGATCAGCAAAATAAATGTCATCATTTGCAAAGCAATTTTTAGCATCATTTGCCAGACAAACTGCTATTGCAGTAAAGACAAAGAGGCTGATTTACAACATGTTAATGTTGGCACTAATAAAGTGACTTATTTTACAACCTGGTGCGAGCAGTATTAGAGTGTTAACACAGAGAATAAAGAACTCTTTCTAAATGTTATGATGTGCAATCCTAACTGATGGGCCTAGATTGAACATGGAAAAATCAAAAAGCACTGAGCAGGTAGCTGCATGAGTACATTAACTAAACTAATTTATGCCTGTGTTACCATTCTTCTGCTCCAAATTGACTGCAATTCAACACTGATTTTCTGATAGGACTTGCCAAGTTGCCAGCCTGGAATCTTTTTGAACTGTGGAAAACTGATTTTTTTTTTCCCCATCACTGCTAGAATAGAAGATGTAGGTCATTGCTGGTCCTGACTTACTAATGTCTTTCTTCTTTTTTTTTTTTCTCTTTTCATAATTCTTGGAACTTTTTTTTTTTCAACAGAATGAAACTGACACACTCTGGGTTTCATTTACTGTCCCAGACTTAATACAATAAAACCTGAATAGTTGTAGAAGTAGAAGTGAATCAATTTTTTACTCTCAAAAAGTACAAAGACCAGGGGACACTCAATGAAATATTTTTTCACTCAAAGAATAGTTAAGCTCTGGAACTCGTTGTCGGAGAATGTGGTAACTACGTTTAGAGTATCTGTGATTAAAAAGGTTTGGACAAGTCCCTGGAGGAAACGTCCTTAGTCTGCTATTGAGATAGATATGGGGAAGCCACTGCTTGCCCTGGGATTGGTAGCATGGAATATTGCTACTGTTTGGGTTGATACTTGTGACCTGGATTGGCCACTGTAATATGCATAAACTATCGTCCTACATCTTTAAAACTACCTCTCAGAAAATTCTATAGATAACTACATAAACTACCGATGTCCTCTCCATGTCATAACAGTAAAATACTATTGTAATTCTCACCTAAAATGTAAATTGCAAGCCACTTTGAACTGAAGTCCTTGTTTTTGGATAACAGTGGGATACAAGAATGCATAAACATAGTAACATAGTAAATGACGGCAGAAAAAGACCTGCATGGTCCATCCAGTCTGCCCTACAAGATAAACTCATATGTGCTACTTTTTGTGTATACCTTACCTTGATTTGCACCTGTCCTTTTCAGGGCACCGACCGTGTAAGTCTGCCCAGCACTATCCCCGCCTCCCAACCACCAGCCCCGTCTCCCACCACCGGCTCTGGCACAGACCGTATAAGTCTGCCCAGCACTATCCCCGCCTCCCGCCACCGGCTCTGCCACCCAATCTCAGCTAAGCTCCTTAGGATCCATTCCTTTTGAATAGGATTCCTTTATGTTTATCCCACGCATGTTTGAATTCTGTTACCGTTTTCATTTCCACCACCTCCCGCGGGAGGGCATTCCAAGCATCCACTATAAATAATAAATAATATAATAAATAAAATAATAAAATAATAAATAATGTAAATAACACTATCCTGGGCCCCTTTAGCACCTGACCTTGTAAACGACACCACAGTTGTAATCTGCTTTGAATAACTTAAGTCAAATCATACAAAGGGGACCAACGAAGAAGAAGGATACGTTGAAGGCAGAGAGTGACTACATTTGTAAGAGGCATTAAACCGTATTCTGAAAGAATATGTATATATTTTCTGCATTAACAAAAATATATGAAACATTATTGGTTTTGCTCATGATGATAAACCTTTAGGTCTCAATGGAAATAAATAATATTGTAAGGTGCAGAGGCTGTGATGTGTTTGAACAAATAGATTCTTGGGACGTAAGCTGGAAAAATATCCTGCTCAGCTCTACTTCCTGATTCGCTAAAACAAATGAGACACTCCTTGCATAAAAAAGAGAAACCCTCATGCAAATGAGCTTTCCCCCCTGGGGCTCATAGTATTACTTGCTGTGGGGGAATGTGCCAGGTCACACTGCTCTGCAATAAGTAACTAAAGGCTAACAATCACATTCTTCTTGTTGTTGTTTTTTTTTTGTGTGTGTGTATTTGTTTGTTTCTTGCATTCAAAAACTCTTAGAATGCTTAGTAACAAGAGCTGAAACAGAATAAAATGACCTAGAAGCTGGGTGATCACCTTTAGCAAAGTAAAATTAACTTCATCTAAAAAATAACAACCAAACTCAAACCAAAATAATCGACAATTAGCAAGCATCAATACATTTTTTAGAACTGATATTAATCAAATCAATAAACTCACCAGCTGCAAAACAAATTAGAATTAGTCCCCATGAAAATGTATTACTAGCATCACATTAATAAGATAAGTAGAAGTGCATACTTCATTTACCATTAACTTTCTCTTTGCTTCATTACAATTTCTCATTCATAATAGATTTTCTAAATGTAAGATATCCATAGCTATCCAAGTATGTTTATGATTTCTTTGGCAGTTCATTGGAATCAGCTGTAAAGCTCAGAAGCATCTGGTAAGATCAGCGGTAGAACGTTCACAAAGGAAGCTTTGAAATACCCGTTCTTTCTTCAGGACATTGGCTTTTGACCCCTGAAGCAGGCACAGGTTGCGCCAAAATATGGCCCGTGCCGGGTCATTCTCATTAAAGATTGCACCATTATTCCAACCTTGGAGGCCCTTTTGTGCTTTGGTTTTGCTGTTAGGATTTGTGTACTTTTGGAACCCTCTCTTTTGTTCCATCTTCTCTAATTAGGTTGCACATGCATCTCAGGATCACGCCCAAATTTGACTACAGATATTTGGGTGCCCTTTATAGAAGTATCTATTCACTGTTAGTGTCCTACAAGTGACAGAAGACTGGAAGCCTCCAGTTGGCCTGTGAAGAAGTGATGAATCAATGTTCTACACAGAAGGCTAGAGAAGAATGGAGGGAGAGAGATCAGTTCATTCAGGGGCTGGAAAGAGTGCCAGGAGCTATCCAATCCAGCTACTCCAAAGAACTAGCTGCCTAAGAATGTCTATAAATGGTGTCTTTTCAATTGTTTTTTATTCTTTTTGACTCTCTATTGCTACTCCTTTACATTTGCATAAGTATAAAGGTGGAATAACATCCTGGGTTAACCGAAGTTTTGTAGAAGAGAATGAGAAGAGTTTATTTTGTGCCAGTCACCCAGTGAGGACCTTAAGGATGCCATCTTTTCAGCAACCTCTGAGGCCTGGATTATTTATTTATTTATTTATGAGATTTGGTATACTGCCATTTGGAAACCATCAAACCCTCACCCACGATTGAGGGTTATGGTTTCCTCATGTCTGTCAGGATATAAGTTGTCAGTGGGATACAGGTGTCGACGTTTTGCATTCTACATTATAAACTAATCAACCAAACCAGACTATACTAGTGAAAACAACTGTACTGAAAAGAAAGGTAAATACTAATACATTCTTAAAGTAATTTAATTTTTATTCAGGAAGAGCAAATAGATGTTGTTACTTTTTTTGCCATGCCAAAGTGTTTGTTCATGTACAGTTTCATGTGGATATTGCTAAGTATTTTTGCCTGAGGACTCAAATAAGCTGTATTGACTAAGCGCTAATCCCTCACAATCAAGTGTCACTCCATTTCCTTCAGGTTCCTCTAGATTCCTGCTCATCGTAATTGTCAAACATCTCTCCACATGCTGTGACATCCTTAAACATCTGTGTCATCTGCAAATCACATAGAAACAACACTTTAAGACAGGGCTCAAACCAAGTAAAATGTTTATAGACAGAAAAATGTTCATTCAAATTTTAAAGCCTAAGGGGCCCTTTTACTAAACCATGGTAAAAATTGTAGTTAAGAAAGTAAGAGCATAAGAATATCCATACTGAGTCAGACCAATAGTTCATCTAGCCCAGTATCCTGTTTCCAAAAGTGGCCAATCCAGGTCACAAGTACCTGGCAGAAACCCAAAGAGTAGCAAAATTTCATGCTACCAATCTCATGGCAAGCATGGACTTTTCCTCCAGGAACTTGTCCAAAACATTTTCAAATCCAGATACTCTAACTGCTGTTACTAGATCCTTTGACAAAGAGTTCCAGAGCTTAACTATTCGTTAAGTGAAAAAATATTTCCTCCTATTTGTCTTAAAAGTATTTCCTTGTAACATCCTTGTCTGTCCCCTAGTCTTTGTACTTTTGGAATGAGTAAAAAATCGATTCACTTCTACTCGTTCTACACCACTCAGGTTTTTTTAGACTTCAATCATATCTCCCCTCATTCTTCTCTTTTCCAGGTTTAATATGGCAATATGCTGCATGGTAGCGGCAAATTTTGCATGGCACCCAGTGGGAGCAGAACCAGCATTTTCAAATTCTGGTCCCATGTTAAAGTGGCAATTAGCATGTAGTACCTGGCCACAGTCATGCAGGAGCACTTATCTCCAATCTATGAGGCACTAACCCACCCCAGATTCTATGTATGGTGCACAAAATTGTGAGTGCGAATTTGGGTGTGTTCCCAATTGGCATGTACAATTTAAGCAACGAGTCAATTAGCACTGATAATTTGGTGCTGATGATTATCAGCATAAATGACAATTAGAATTTACATGTGCATCTTCCTAGGCACTATTCTATAAAGATGCGTGCATAAATTCTTGTGCACAAATCTGAAAAGAGGGAATTGCCATGGAAGGGGCATGGGCAGGTTCCAAGAATATGCAGGCAGCATTACAGAATATGAGAGATCTGTGCCTAATTTGGGCACAAAATTTACACCAGGTTTCAGTTGGTGTAAATCCTCGTGCCTAAAAGTTAGGCACAGATCCTGGTGCCACACCCTATCCTATAAATGGCACCTGACTCAAAGCGTCATTTATAAAATAGATCTTAGCACTCATTTTCTTCAGAGCTATATATAGAATTTGGTCCTAAGTGCATTAACCAGTTAGCATATTATAAGTGTAATGTGCTAGACTTCTGCCCATGCCGCACTCCATGACAGAAAAATTCAGAAAATGCAATAACGTGTGGTGTAATTTGTGGAAACAGGCAAACTACTGTAAAATCCCTTAACACGGTCGAACAGTAGTGTTTCTATGCATTACCTGCACATTAACCTCCAAATTCTATAAATGGCACCCAAAGTTAGGTGTGCAGTTGAACACATGGTTATAGAATAAGGCCAGTTACACATGTAACTTAACTAATTGGCAATTAATGCCAATAATTGGCATTAACAAACACTAATGGGTGCTAATTTCAAATTGTGCTTGTAACAGACTTACGCCCCTATTCAATAAACAGTGCACCTAACTTTTCTCACATGCAAATGTGTGGGTATGTCAGAGGCGTTCAACTGTGCTTGCGTTCACTTTATAGAAGAGTTGCACTTACATGCCCAACTGCTGCATTTAGGCACCACAATTTGTGCCAGCCATAGACATGGCATAAGTGGTTGTGCCTAAAGCTTGGCACTTAACTGTGGACTTACACTAGTATTTATAACAGATAGTACCATGGAGGGGCATTATCAAACATGGGTGGCCATCTCTAAGGCCGCCCATCTCTAAGGGTGAACTAGGGAAGGGGCAGAACTGACCGTATTATCGAAAAAGATGGGCGCCCATCTTTCGTTTCTATAATACCGTCCGGGCCACCGAAATCCCAACATTTTGGTCGACATTAGAGATGGCCGAACTCGGTTTTCGCTGATAATGGAAACCGAGAGCGGCCATCTCAAAAACGCCCAAATCCCAGGCATTTGGTCGTGGGAGGGGCCGGCATTCGTAGTGCACTGGCCCCCCTCACATGCCAAGATACCAACCGGGCACCCTAGGGGGCACTGCAGTGGACTTCATTAATTGCATCCAGGTACATAGCTCCCTTCCCTTGGGTGCTGAGCCTCCCAAATCCCACCCAAAACCCACTCCCCACAACTGTACACCACTACCATAGCCCTTATGGGTGAAAGGGGGCACCTACATGTGGGTACAGTGGGTTTCGGGTGGATTTTGGAGGGCTCACATTTACCACCACAAGTGTAACAGGTGGGGTGGGGGGTGGGCCTGGGTCCGCCTACCTGAAGTGCACTGCTCCCACTAAAACTGCTCCAGGGACCTGGAGATGTTGGACACAGGGAGGGGAATGGAAAGGGGATATGAGATGCTGACCACCTTGGGGAAGGGATTGAATAAAGGATGGGGTCTCCTTCAGTGTATAACAACCATGCTCCTGCCATCTTCACTGCTATCACCAATGCCTTCCCAGCCCTTGCACCTGCTGTCATAGGTACATCTACCCATGACCATGAACCTAGAGAGGCCACCTCCAATATATGGCATGTGAATGCGCACACACACTATACCTGACTCACCATGCAATGCTGATGCAACTCAGATTGCCTTGTAGTGCCACTCTACCAGGTTCCCCCATGGTCTCATAAAGCACAATGCTGATGTTACTCGGAGCTTACATATATGCTGCACAGCCCTGGCCCAATGAAACACTATCACAATAGTCTATTAGCCAATATCTTGACACAGAAGTGCTCCCTGTGTTGAAGGCCACCACTAACCTAGCTCACCAATCTTCTTTCTAAAACATTATTCTTCTGAACTTGCCTGTCACAATAAGATGCTTTAGTTTCTAATTCCTTAACTTGAGAGGATAAGGATTCATCATTAGAAGCATAATTTTAGCCAGATCTGATATTGCTATTCATATTGATTCTAAAGTCATAACTTGAGGTTTATTTAATAATGTCACCTGTAGAACATTTGCAAACTAACCAGCCTCCTGTCTCTCCAATCCACCCATAGCAGCCAAGGGTGATGAGATCAGATCCCACATACAGGGCACAATTACTCCATCTGAGCTGATCAATGGCCCTGTAACAATCTCTGTCAATACTGAAATCTGTACCGGCAGTCCTTTATCCCCTACAGCTGCCCATCTTTCTTCTCATTCTGGGTGGTGCACCATGGTGCAAGGAGATCTTGTGTAACTCCTGGTTGGATTGGGATTTACTGATAGGGTGAGCCCAGGTAGAAAGTCCCTAGGGGGAGTGACTGGGAGGTCCCTGGGAGGAGTTTAGGATGAAATAAAAGGGGAAACCTGAAGCAGGAAAGTGTTCTTGGTTGCCTTAAGGTTTCAAGATACCAATGAACCCCATGCCAAGTGACCCTAAGAAAAGAAGGGGGATCCTGTGGTGCCACCCTTGTAGACTAGAATTAAGAACCGTTGTATTTGCAGCAACTGGCAAAGGGAGCCAGAGCATCGGCAATGGAGTGCATCAGGAGGAGTTACAGCTAGTCTGGGATTACTTCTGGCTGCAGGACAGGCATAAAGGGATTATGCACATGTGTATAACCTGAGAAGAAACCACTACTTGTGATTACCCTTGAGGAGCATAATTGGAGTTACATCATTGACTGAGTTAAAGATCATTGCAGTAAGAATTACTAGTTGCCAAAGCTATAATAAAAGCTTAAGTTTGTTCTTAATCCTCCTGGAGTGTCACATGGTTCCTGGACTGCAGAGCTGAAGGGAACCCTGAATTGAATGATTGTCTCTCAAACCCCAGACTAATATTCCGGACCAGTTCCATCTCCAGCTTGACTGAGAGGATGTTGGAAGTATGTGTGGGCAAGTGGCCTGAGAGTAAGTTGATGCTGTGAAGCTCAAGCAGTGAAAGAGAGAGAATTTCCCCATTGGCCCTGGTCCGGAGATAACCCAGGTGAGTCCCGGGTTACACAAATTTTGGTGCTCAACACAGGCACGAGAAACTGACGGAGGAAAGGACTGTTTGGCTAAGGGTGACATTTTGCTTGTGGATTACAAATACTCTGATTGCCTTGTGGATTACAGATACCAGAGGGCCTGTCATTTAGACCTGGGATTTACAAATTTGATACTGGAGAGATGGTTGGAATCTGACCAGTGAAAGTTCAAATTTCCTAGCTATGAAAAACCTGCGCTACAGGACAGAAAGATGCACACCAATTGTAAGTACCTGGGTGAAGGATGGAAGGAATTCACTGAGTCATTGTGAAGGAGGATAGCGAGCTCTGGAAATAGCACGCTGCAGAGATACTGGGAGCCAGCTGCCATTGGATGGTGAAGCCCATGACGTCATGCGCATATCCTGGAAAAAGGTGGAGAATAGGCATGTGCAGTGAACATGACCATTTGCTCTATAGAAGAAGAGCAGAAGTAAACTGGCAGGGTGTGAGCTTGGTGAGCGTAGAGAACCGAGAGCTGATTGGGAAGATGGCAAACCGAATACAAGCCACTGTGGAGCTAGGCATGGAGGACAGTGCAGTGGTGGGGCAAATTATTTGTACCAGGTGCCTATATGAACCCACGCTGCTCAAGTTATGCTGCCCAGAGTGTGGAACTGGATTTTACAAATGGGAAGGTGCAGTAGGTCCAAAGGAGGCTCTGTCAGAACTTGAAGGTCTCTGGGTCAGCAGGGAAGCTGGAGTGGTAATATCGAAGACTGTTTCTGGTAACAGTGACGATGGATGGGACTCCGACACCAACCTGAACCTGACTAGTTGCCCCTCCAGCAGTGTCAGAGGGGATATGGACAGTTGGGAGTAGACCTGACCTGGCTGGTTGGACCAAAAGATTCCTGTATCTGTCGGCATGTTGACCTGAAGTATAGAGAATTGACTGTGGGACGGTCCATTTTTTTTTTTCTATTTATTAATTTCAATAATACAAACAAATAATCATTTGTAAGGCAATACAGAGAAATTATTTACAAGAAAATAAAAAGAAAACATAGAAAATCTAACAAAGATTTCCAAAATACAATTATTTATACTCTACCTCAGACCACAATCTAGGAAGGGGGGGTAGTGGGTTGTAAGTACAATTTCAAGGAGAATGTAACTTGAGAAGAAACTATATTAATAACGTATAGGTAAGTCCTGATCTTTTTCCCAAATTATTATTGCTGATAGTTCTTAATGTCATTCAACTAGAAGGTCTTTTAGAGTCCAGAAACGTCTTCAGTTGAGATGGTTAAAAAAAAACATATTTTGTCCCAGACAAGCGAATCAAACATTTACAAGGGTAGGCCAACATAAATGTTGCACCTAATCCCTTGACTTCATCTCGCATAAGTAAAAATTGTTTTCTCCTTTGTTGTGTAATCTTTGCCACATCCGGGAACACCCACACTTTCTGGCCACAAAATGTTTTAGAAGAATATTTGAAGTACAGTTTCATCAACATATTTATATCTTGTTCGAAGACTAAAGTTATAATCAAAGTTCCTCTGGATGTGATCTCATCCGTAGATTCTTCCAGAACAGCTGTTAAATTTTGAATGTCAATAGCGGGCATGGTTTTCACTGATTCTGAAACTTCTCTATTTTTTTGAACATTTGGCAAATAATAGACTTTACTGCAAGGAGGTATATCTGTTAAAGATAAATTCAATATTTCTTGAAAATACTTCTTAAGAAAATCACGAGGTGTCATTATTGACGATATAGGAAAATTAAGTAATCTCAAAGTCAGTCGTCGATTGTGATTTTCTAATTGTTCTAATTTCCGTGCCGAAAAAACTTTATCTTTAACCAAAGTATCCACTACCATTTTCACAGAGTTAACCTCTTCTTTTAGTTGACCTATTTGATTAGCATGATCTTGTTTTATATTATCTAGAGAGTCAGACATAATCGTCAATTTACTCACTATCATAAGCATTTGTTTAGTAGAGTTTGCCACCTCTTCTGTCAGTTTCTGGACCACTTGCCAAATGACTTCCATTGTTGCCTCCTTGGGCACTTCCTGCTCCTCGATGTCTCCCTCTGCTCCTCCAGGGGAAGCACCGCCGTGCGAGCTCAAACTTAACACGTCGGAATCAGTCCGGTCCGCAACTTCTAACCTGGAGGCTGCAGGGCAGGGCGGTGGATTCAGCATAGGCGGCGATAAAGAAGTTTCCGGCCCCAAAGTCGGCGTCGCTCCCTCGACGTCGCTTACAGCAGGGCTCGCCGATCCTTGTCCAGGGGGTAAGCTTCTCACATAGCGGTCAATTGTTTGCTGGGCGGGGGACGACGTTAGGGGTATCGGCGGCATTCTCCTTGTCGTCCCCTTTCTTTTGGTATGTGGCATTTTAATTTTCAAGAAGGAAATCATTCTAAGGAATCACCCGCTAACACAGAGAACGCTGAGAGACCAGCTAGGACACCATCTTCGGGACGGTCCATTTTTAAGCAAAAAGTTGAAATGATAGACCCTCATTATTTTGTCCAGGCCTGTAGCATTTCTAGTTTGCTACATGGGGTCTGATTGTGCAGAAGCTGGATCCTAAATGGTATAAACTGTGGAATAGGTCTCCGGTCCAATCAGACAACAAAAAAACCCAAACATATATATATATATATACACAAACACAAACATACATTTGTGTTCTCGGTTGAAGGGTTATAGAAGAAAATAAAGTTACTATTGAATGGAAGAAGTGGTTGGGCAATAGGCTCTATAAAGGAAATGTTATAGCTTATGTTGAGAAATGATAAGAATGAGAAAATATGCACGGGTTGGACCCAGGTCCAAAGTTTGAGTAAATTAAGTATTGAATTGTTGGGATGGGAGTTGAATATTGTGATAAAGTCACCTCCAGGATAGTTGGGTTAAGGCAGTTTCAGTCTGAAATACAAGTTCCAGAAGGCATTGCAGGCAAGGAGCCAGAGGGGGAGATGAAGAACCCGGACTGGACTCCTAGCTGCAATCAGGGAAGACATGGGTGTAGGCTGGCAGGTTGTGTAGAGTGGCTGCCACTAGGTGGAAAGAAAGCTAGGAAACCCTGTGTGCAGGAGCTCCTCATTAGGCTAATGCTCAACTCAGCTGGTATGGGTGTGTAGAGAAGCTAAAGAGTGGAGAATGATTGGTTGTGAAGGCAGAAGCCAGGGATTGATTAGGCAGGTGGAAAGGAGTCCCAGGAGGTCAGTTCAGTTCAGGAGAGAGAAGCAGGAGGAGAGAAGCAGTTGCAGGCTGAAAACCCTTGGGCAGGGAGGTCCCTAAAGTATTTGCAGGCTGAAAACCCTTGGGCAGGGAGGTCCCTAAAGTACTGAAGCAGGTGAAATTCCTTGGGTGAGAGGAAGTCCCAAAAGTATTGAATTCACTGTGAAGCTGAGGCAGGGGAAAACCCTTGGGTAGAAGGAGTTCCTAAAATATTGAACTCTCCTGAAGGTAAAGAGGATAGAAGGTAGAAAATGCTGCTTGGTGACTGAACTGTGATGATGAACTGAAAGAACTGTTTGTCTGGAGAACTGAATTACTGTTTATTGTGCCCTGGATAAAGAGCCTGTAAGCCTGTATTGAATCCTGGTATGTGCTATGTTGCTGTTGGACCTGTGTACTAGAAACCTGCATGGAATAAAAGTCCTTAAGATTGAAGTTACTGGTGGACATCTATTTCTTCATTGTGCCGGGAGCCTGTGGCTGGAGGAGATTGTTCTATCCTTGGCTGCACAAGAGAGGCACCTGGTTACAATATGAAAAATTATGGGAAACTAATATGTTTAAGTTAGAGATGTAAGTATTATTGTTGAATAAAATAACAATTGTTGTTGCTGTAAAATATTCTCACTGGTTGTGAAAATTGTTGGAGAGTTAAAAGGAAATGAAAAACAATGATGTGTTCAATAAAGGGTTTATGTTTATGTTAAATACAATTTTCATTATAGGGATTCTGAAAGGAGAATGATAACTGAGCAAATTGCCACTCTTGACAGATCCAGAGTGTCCTGACTTAAGCTGGTTGAAACAGAGAGGTAAACAGAATCCAGTTTAAACTGGTTGCCACCTCTGAGGATGCTGGAGAAGCTCTGTTTAAAAGTGATAATGTGGAATAAATGAATATAGTTAATGTAATAATGTGTTGCATCATAGGAGTTAAGAAAGGTTGAGAATAATTAGGAGAGATGATGAAACATTAAATAATATATGTTGAAAAATATGCATAATGTTGTGTGGAGATGCTCTTAGTCCAAGGGAAGGGAGAACAGAGCTAAAGGAATCCCTTGAGGGTAAGGGATTTACAACTGGAGGGAGAATGCAACCCATAGGCGGTTGGTGGCCCAACTGTTTGGGGAGGCTAAAGGGGGCGGGGTTAGGGGTGGGGCCAGGGGTGGAGCTTAAATCCATAATTGTCCGATACACAGAAAAAATAAATAAATAAAAATAAAAGTCACAATACCTTTTATTAAATTTAGATATTAGATATGTATCATATGTCAAAGAATAAAGTGGCTGCTCAAAGCATATACTAACCACAATCGGTCAACTACAAAACACAATGCACAACTTTGTGCAAAAACACACTCAGAACCTTACTGTACCATAAATATTACACTGGGCAGAACCTAATACACCAATATACCACCCATATGGAAAATGCAGACCGTCAACAATATGAAACAAGGATCATAATATCACAATTCTCATGTAGAGCTACAAAACATCCTAATTCATGTTTAATGTGGGATAAAATGCCATACATAAGTAAATAAATATAAACATTTAATGTTGAGCACATGATTCTCAAAGTGGACATATTCCAAACACTATAATGAAAATAAAATGATCTTTCTACCTTTGTTGTCTGGTGACTTTGTTTTTCTGATCATGCTGGCCCAGTATCCGATTCTGCCGCTCTGTTCTCTCAGCAGTAAGATAATCAAATTACAACTGGTTATACACAAGGCTAGAGACGGCTTTCACTGCTGCTATTTAAACCCCCCAGAGCAGCAGGACTCGCAGGAGAACTACTACTAATAATATTTAGTATTTCTATAGAAACAGCTGATCCATCCTGCTGTGTCTGGGGAGCAAGCCTCTTATACCGGGTGCCTATGATGCAACCCCTGGTTTGATTGGGATTTGCTGATAGAGTGAGCCGGGTAGAGAGTCCCTGGTGGAAGTGACTGGGAGGTTCCTGGGAGGAGTTTAGGAGGAAATAAAAACCTAGAGCAGGAAAGTGTCCTTGGTTGCCTGAAGGTTTCAAGATACGTATGAACCTCATGCCGAGTGATCCTAAGAAAAGAAGGGGGATCCTGTGGTGCCACACTTGTATACTAGAATTAAGAAATAGTTGTTGTCAACTTTTAGCAACTGGTGAAGGGAGCCAGAGTTTCAGGCAGAATTGGGGAGTCTGGTCTATAAGCGGTGATAAGCCTGCCCAGACCCAGGTGTTGCCCTCCAAAGTACACCTTGAAGAAGGCTATCTTTTATGGATTCCTGTCTGATGGCAATGGAGTGCATCAGGGGGAGATTACATCTGGCCGCAGGACAGGTATAAAGGGGATTGTGAACATGTGTATAGCCTGAGAAGAAACCACTACTTGTGATTACCCTTGAGAAGCATAATTGGAGTTACATCATTGACTGAGTTAAAGATCATTACAGTAAGAATTACTAGTTGCTAAAGTTACAAAAAAAGCTTAAGTGTGTTCTTAATGCTCCTGGAGGGTCGTGTGGTTCATGGACTGGAGAGCTGAAGGGAGCCCTGAACTGAATGATTGTTTCTCAAACCCCAAACTAATACTCTGGACCAGTTCCATCCCCAGCTCGACTGGAGTATGTTGGATGTGTGTGTGGGAAAGTGGCCTGGGAGTGAGTTGATGCTGGGAAGTTCAAGCAGTGAGAAAGAGATAACTTCCCTGTTGGCCCTGGTCCGGAGATTACCCGATTCCTGGGTTACACTCGCAACACCCCACTGAGCTTTGGGGGTGGGGTGGGGGAGCTCTCTCATCTGGACTCAATGTAACTTCTGGCCTCTAGGAATGGTCTGCCTCTTCTCTCAGGTTAGCCAGTCCATGCAGGCCTTGCTCCAGATCCTCAAGTCTTTCTCTGCGATAGGCTACAAAATGAATTGATGGGACCCTAGCAGGAGTTGCAGCCAACCAAGCTGAATTCTTACACCGAGCTGAACTCTTCAGCTGTTGCGCCTTTTGTTTCACCATATTACAAGGAAACAAACAGAAGGTAAGAGTACTGCCACTAATGCTCAGCATGCAGCCACCATCTTGGATTCCCTGGTATAGCATGGTAAACATGAACAGGTTTACCAAGTTTGAGCATAGGTGCTCTTGGGGGTGAGGCTGGGAAAGGTAACGAGCTCTTATGATTAACATACCTAAATTCCCTGGGATAAATTTTAAAATAGATTTATGGCCTACGTTCCCACTAAGCAGCTAAGCAGCTATGTTCCCACTAAGAAGCCCGCCACTGGCATTCAGTCTCTGAAACTGAAAGTATGATATTTTTGCACCACCTCTCAGTGGCAAACTGGGAACATTAGTGTGGACATAGTTTTGTTTTGAAAATTTGCTTATGTGCGGACTTGTAAAAGTATAAGTGTGTGCGTGCGCCATTGTACAATTACTCAAAAGTCGCTATATGTTTGTAACCTAATGATCTAATTTATACTGTGACTTTCTGTTACTTGAAAAACATATCAAAGCTCTTTAAGGGCATTCTTTTCACATGCAAAGGTAGTTAATGGGGGTAATTCTCTATAGATTGCTTAGCGTTAAGAGCCAGATGATGCCCGCTAAACATAAGTCCACAATTACGCACCTAACTTTAGGTACAAGCACCAGCTCAATGGCTGGTGTAAATGCTAGTGCCTATCTGTAGTCAGTTAGGTGCATAACTCTTAGTGTGTACTATTGGAATCAGCGTGCACTAAATGCACTTAATGGGCTTCTTAGCATTTAGCGCATGCTAAGTTTAGTAAAAGGGCCCATTAGTATCCTATAACTTGTGCGTGCAAGTGCTATGCACACCCCTGACCTGCCCATGCCCCTCCCAGGTCCATGCTCCCTTGCAGTTGAGTGCTATGGATTTTGTGTGTACAATTTGCAAAATCCTGACTAAGCGCATAACTGATAATTAGTGCCAATTAGCAATTAATACCAATTATAGCCAATTGGTTGTTAATACCAATTAGCAGCTAATTATTATACTTATACATGTAACTGGCTGTATTCTATAACTTGTATGCACAACTTCATGTGCTAAGTAAAAAATTGTGACCACAAGTTTCTAGAATTACAGAGATAGTGATTAATAATGTCATTAAAAAAATTTCTTCCCAAATGTTTTAGGAACATATAGGAACGTACTTCTTTGATATGGCCAATGGAAGAAAATAAGTGTAGAACAGAAGAAAATGAGGTAAGTTTTCCTTAAAAGCATTTTGGATGTATTTTAGGTTACTTGATTTCTGCATACCATTATGTCTCCTAGGAATTTCTGTGAACTGGAGTTCCCAACATCCTCTTCCATAATCTGCATGGCCATGCTCAAGCGCATAGCAGTGATCAGAAAAAAAACAAATCTTTAGATTTTCCAGGAGAGATCGAGGACATACTCTCAGTAAAAAGTGAAACAAAAGAGGGTGGAGCTCTAGCAAGAGGGAAAAGAGAGGCTTTCGCTGGTGCAATGACTCACTTACCTGCTTCCTGACTTTGCTATTGCCTTACCTAATTCCTGATTTCTTCATTGTCTTGGCTAGTTTCTTTTTTCCTGGATTACCTCACCTGGTTCCTGGGATAACCCTAAGTAGTTCCTGCTTCCCTATTGTGCCTTTTGCTCAACTGCTTAATGTCTTGTCTCTGATGCTGACATTCACTGCTTCAGGCCCCCAGGTTATTAAGAATACCTGATTCAACATCAGTATGCCCTTTTTCTCAACTAACCCAATTAATGCAAGAACTGTTCATTTTAAGGATTGGGTTGTACCTTAGGAGTATTTTGTTAATGTATTTCCATTATATTTTAAATTAATCATTCAATCTATGAGGTCCAATGGTGGTGTACTGTGTATGAGGGGGACAAGAAGGCCCAATCAAGTTGTATGGGCATGAGAGAAAGTGGCCTGTGCATGCCCAATCAATTTTTGGTTGAGAGAAGGTTGAGTCCAGTGGTACACATTAGCTATGCCCGATGAAATGCAATTTAGTTTTCTGCACATAAATCTTCTTAGGTCATAACAAAGATATTATCCAGCATGAATACCTAATGAGGCCATTAAGAACATAAGAATGCCATACTGGGTCAGACCAATGGTTCATCTAACCCAGTATCCTGTTTCCAACAGTGACCAATCCAGGTCACAAGTACCTGGCAGAAACCCAAATAGCAGCAATATTAACACCATTTGTAATATTTTGGGAGTAATTTGCATGCTTATTAACTTGCTATGTGTTAATGCTAACATGCAAGCATATAACATGAGGTATACATTGCTATAAAGTGAAATCCACACTAAGGCACATTCATGTGCATAATGCAGACAACTCTATAAATGGGCACGTAATTGGCAGATGGATGCCAAAATGCACTGCTTTATAAAATACCACATAAGTGCTTCAGGTGGGATGCACATATAGGTGGAGCATGGGCAGGCTGTGGGCATTGCACTTAACTATCAATTGCATGCATTACATTGTGCATTTAGGCATGTCCACTTACACCAGCCATTGACCTGGCATAAGTGCTCTTCCCTAATTGTGGCACACCAAAGTGGGTTTACGCTAGTATTCTATCTGGCCAATATTTAAAACTATTTAAGTGGCCACGAATGGCTCCTGGACAGTTAAAATGTCTAAAGCCGGCTAAGCGCTAATATTCAGCCCGAGATAACCAGCTATCTGGGCTGAATATTACTGCTTACCAGCTAGCCCAGTCACTGGCTATGTCATGCAACGTGCGAGGGGCATAATCGAACGGTGCCAGCCATCTATATGACCGGCCCATAAAGCGGTGTCCCGACCGTATTGTCGAAATAAGATAGCCGGCTATCTTTCGTTTTGATAATACGGTCGGAGCCGGCCAAATCTCAGCATTTGGGCCGGCTTTAGAGATGGCTGGCATCAGTTTCCGGCGATAATGGAAACTAATGGCGGCAATCTCAAACCCGGCCAAATCCAAGGTATTTGGTTGTGGGAGTAGCCAGCATTTGTAGTGCACTGGTCCCCCTCACATGCCAGGACACCAACTGGGCACCCTAGGGGGCACTGCAGTGGACTTCAAAACTTGGTCCAAGGTTCATAGCTCCCTTACCTTGGGTCCTGAGCCCCCCAAATCCCCCCCAAAACACACTCCCCACAACTCTACACCACTACCATAGCCCTAAGGGATGAAGGGGGGCACCTACAACTGGGTACAATGGGTTTTTTTGGGGGGGGTTGGAGGGCTCACATTTACCACAACAAGTGTAATAGGTAGGGGGGGGATGGGCCTGGGACCGCCTGCCTGAAGTGCACTGCACCCACTAAAAACTGCTCCAGGGACCTGCATACTGCTGTCAGGGAGCTGGGTATGACATTTGAGGCTGGCAGAGGCTGGCAAAAAAATGTTTTTATTTTTTGGGTGGGAGAGGGTTGGTGACAACTGGGGGAGTAAGGGGAGGTGATCCCCGATTCCCTACGGTGGTCATCTGGTCAATTGGGGCACTTTTTTGAGGCATGGCCCTAAAAATAAATGGACCAAGTGAAGCCGGCCAAATGCTTGTCCGAGCCAGCCTTCTTTTTTCCATTCTCGGCCAAAGCCGGCCATGTCTTAACCATGCCCCTGTCCCGCCTTCCACACCCTGCCGACACGCCCCCTTGAACTTTCACCGGCTCTGCGATGGAAAGCAGTTGGAGCCGGCCAAAATCGGCTTTTGATTATACCGATTTGGCCAGGTTTAGGAGATGGCTGGCCATCTCCCGATTTGTGTCGGAAGATGGCCGGCGATCTCCTTCGAAAATAAGCAGGATAGCCAGTTAGCACCAATATTCATTGGCTGACTGTCTAAGTTTAGCTGCCAGATAGACCCGTGTAAATAGCAGGTCTATCTTTGGCCACTGTAACTTAGCTGCTCAGCCGATATCATCGACTTAGCCAGGTATATTTTAGTGGCCAAAAAACCCCCAGGAAATTCAATGCTGCTTGTGGATTTGGCCCTGGCATTGAATTTCTGGGTTTGTCGCCGATCACGAGAGTTAGCTGGGCTCCCTTCCATGGTCTCAATATTGGCCCCTATAACTTCTTAGTTGTGTCTAAGTGTTGTTATATAATTGGTATTCATTGGGCCCCATTGTGGCACCTAGTTTGAAACATCATGTTACAGAATTACTTCTAATATATCGACTTTAACATTAACACCGTTTCTCACATTGATCCCTTTGACTGCCTATCCAACAATAAAATGCCACATTTGGTGAAGTCCCTGTATATAATATCTCATAAAGAGGAAATACAATATGCAAAACTTCAAAAGAATTTTGGGGTATAGAAACTTAAGAATTCAGGCATAAATCCTTACAGAAAATATTTTTCTCCTACATAGAGATGTAACCCAACTCCTTTCAGTATTCCATGTCTGACAAATCAATTTAAGGCTTGAGGATTGTTTAAATAAGATAGCTTCAACTGTTTTCTTCCTTGGCCACAGGTAGAAAAACATATTATTCCACTTACCCCACTTTAAAGCTTAGAGATTCCTCATAAAAAAAGCATGTTTCCTGTAATACTACATCAGGGTTCTTATTAGCATGGTTTAAAATTCTTTGAGGTGAGTGATTCATCCCATTCACATCCAGAGATTCCACTTTTAATTTAAACACAGGCATCATTCCCTTAAACATACTGCTTTGATGTCCATGTACCCATATTTAAAACAGATTTTTACTCTAGATTATTCAAGTTTGTACTGTGTTGCTTTTGCATCAGAAATCAACATAGCAAATATTTTGGAATCTCTGGTGTTGAAAACTATCAGAAAATCTATGTGTTATATAAAAGAAAATTACCCCAAAGTAAACACCTGACCTATGAATTGCATTCATAAGGCCTGTAAGGAGAATTTGCCGTTCAGCCTCTCTTCACATATTACATTACTCTAAAAAAAAACTTCTCTAATACTATGAAGCCTATGTGTGACCTGGGGGGGATGCACTAAAGTCGTCGTTAGAGCCGTTCCGTACCAAATTCCATAGCGAATCAGTAGGGAATGGTTATGCATCAAGGAAAGGGAATGCAAATGAGCTACTCGTAGTTCACTTGCATTCTCTATTCCTTCTTAAAACAGTCGGAGAATCGGCCGGTCAAGCATGCGCAGAGCAGCAAAGCGTTATGCTGGCTGTTCTGCGCATGCCAAATACGCCTTTATAATATGTTTTTATTATTGCGGGGGAGGACGCACAAAATGGACGTTTTTTAAGCAAAGCTTTACTTTAAAAAATCACGGGCTCCGATGCTGCTTCTGCTAATGTGTTGATAGCAAGCAAGTGCAGTTTGGAAGTTGTTAGTCTTGAAAAGGTTCATGAATGGCAGAATAACAAATGTTCAAATAAATATATAAATAAATAAAAACGGGGGAAAATAATAAATAACTCCAATTTTAACAAAACTATTAGTGGGATTTGAAGCCGCCCCTCTGGATTACAAGACCAGTGCTCTAACCACTCGCCACAGCTCTATTTACTTGGCTGTCCCTCCTTTACTTCCAGGTTTCTCAGCTGAGTGAAGCACGGGCAAAAAAGATGTTTTTATTATTGCGGGGGAGGACGCACAAAATGGACATTTTTTTTTTCAACGAAGCTTTATTTAAAAAAATCAAACAGGCTCCGATGCTGCAGGCTCTTTTTTGGACATCATTCAATAATAATACAAACGTCCTTTTTGCCCGTGCTTCACTCAGCTGAGAAGTCTCTGAGCCAATCACAGCGTGTTTAGCTCAGCTAAATGTGCTGGGATTGGCTCAGAGACTTCCAGGTTTTTTTTTTTAACATTTTAATAATTTTTCCAATCCTGCCCAGCCCCAACGAGAGGTACAGACCTCTCGTTAGATTTTCCAGCATTTTTCAGCGTTAAGGCAATCGGAAAAGGTTAGTGCATCTCATTACAATAGGGTTTCTACATGATTTGCTCATCTGCATTCTGTTTTCGTTAGCTGCTACCGTCGTCGGAAAAAAGTGTTTAATGCATGCCAGGGTTTACTGCTTGCTCGTTAATGGCTCGTTATTGGCTCATAAAGTTTAGTGCATCTGGCCCCTAGTTCACTAAAATGCCCTAATAATGTAATGTATTTACCTTGGTAAATACCTTAGACAAGAGTACCTAAAAAGAAGGAATCCCTGTAATATGGGGACTGATGAGTTCTACTTCTGGAAATGGGGCATGGAATTTTAGAAAAGACATACAAAAGCCAAAACAGATATCCAATTACAGACATATGGCCTAGCAGGGATAGTGCCAAAACCAAGAGATGAACATCCAAGGAGGGTCTGAAATCACTCCCAAATGGTTTATGATTCTCAGTCCACTGCTCTCACCACTCCTTACTTGCCTAAAGAGTTTCTCATGGGGGACTATATAAAATCATATGTTGAAAAGTGAGCCAAAGTAAACATAATCAAACAAAATACTTTAAACTAGATGAAATGAAAATAGAGTGCCCAGACATTATATTACACAGTATTTTTGCTTTGTCTCTAATCTCTTTCATTGGTCAAAAACTTTTATTCCATAATTCTAGGCGTTCCTATTTTTTCTTATTTTATTTTAACAAAATTTTAAGGAGCTCTTTTACTTAATCATTCAAATAAATTGCATCATATGAACATAATTAGTCAGAAGATCACTTAGCTTAGACCAATAGTGGCCATTTCGTTATAAACTCAAGCTGTCAATTTTATTTATCTCTAAATACTCATGACTTTGTATTGCCTCATCTCACTGATAGTAATCAAATTTACAAAAAAGCTTTCCACTCAGTATTTAAATTGAGACTGATTGGCTTCAAAAATCTTAACTTAAGTATCCAAGTTACAGCAATTTTCTCTCATGATTTCCTCTCCTAAGACTGTCTGGAACTATGTCTATGATAAAGCATCTTAAATCTTAAATCTTCAAAATGATGTTTATTAACCTGACAGTGTGATACCAGGGGTGCTTCCAATCTCTCTCTGAACAAACTGGACTGATGTTCACTCATTCTAATTCTGAAACTTCTGGTGGTCTTCCCTACATAATATTTATTGCATGGACATTTTACTACATATACCACAAATCTACTGTTGCATTTGGTAAAGGGTTGATAAAACTCCTTTAACTGTAATGTGATATTACATGTTTTGCAATTTCCAGACCTGAAATGAGGTTATAGTTCTTGCTTGTCGTTGTACTGGTAATGAAAAAGGGCTCATTATCTCCTTCAAATTACATCCTTGTGTATAAGCAGTCTTTAATTTTGCTGTTCCAAGCAAAGGCTGAGTTTGAGAAATTCTCCAGTTTTTCCTTAAAATCACATTAATAGTTTGTTTATTTATTTATTTATTTGTTGCATTTGAATCCCACAATTTCCCACCTCTTTGCAGGCTCAATAGTTGAGATATGCTAATGCAGGTCCATCATACATGTAAGTGTATCATCATATTTTGGTTGTTGGTGCTTAATAAAAGTTCACTGTCATTATATTTGTCTTCAAAGGATAACTTCTTAAAGTAAGATCACTCAACAGACTCTTAGATTATGAATTAAAGTCACTCTTTTTACTACAAATTCTTTTTTATCTCAGAACTTGTGAATAAAGCAAAATTTCTTCAAGATGTAAAGGATGACAACTGCTGTAGTTCAACAAAGTATTCCTATCACTTTGTTTCGCATGCACTTTGGTTACAAACCTAGGGCCCTGTTTACTAATCTGCGCTAAGGGCACGTTAGCATTTTTAGCACTCACTAATGATTAGTATGTGCTACATGCTAAGTCGCCCATAGGAACAAATGGGTGACATTAGCATTTAGTGTGCGCTGTTACCGTGTGCTAAAAACGCTAGCACGGCTTAGTAAACAGGGCCCCTGATATCAGGCTCATTAGTCCGTAGTTACTTCAATCACCCCTAGAGATCCTTTTGAAAACTGGTGCTACATTGGCTACCTTATAGTGATCAGGTACAGAGGCAGATTTGAGTGATAAATTGTGCATTGCCAGTAACAGGTCTGAAGTTTTGCATTTGAGTTCCTTAAGAACTCTTAGGTGAATAAAGTCAGGTCCCTGTGATTTATTACTATTTTGGACTCTGTTCACTAAGGTGCGCTAGCATTTTTAGCAGACACTAAATGCTAGTCACCCATATTTTATTTTATTTATTTTTATTTGTTACATTTGTATCCCACATTTTCCCACCTATTTGTAGGCTCAATGTGGCTTACATAGTACCGGAAAGGCCTTTTGCAGGCTCCGGTGTGAACAAATACAGGGTGATGTGGTAAGATCAAGTTCATGTGGCACAGCCACATTAGGGAATCAGAGAACGGAAGAGTTGTGATATGCCCATTACGTGCTTTAGTTTGGTTGTGTTGCAGAAATTAGGCATTTAAGTTGGATCGGTAGGGTATGCCTTTTTAAACAGGTTGGGTTTTAATGATTTCCGGAAGTTTAGGTGGTTGTACATCATTTTCAAGGCTTTTGGTAATTCGTTCCACAGTTGTGTGCTTACGTAGGAAAAACTAGATGCGTAAGTTGTTTTGTATTTAAGTCCTTTGAAGCTTGGGTAGTGCAGATTTAGATAAGATCGTGTTGATTCGGATGTATTTCTAATTGGTAAGTCGATCAAGTCTGTCATGTAACTCGGGGCTTCGCCGTAGATGATTTTGTGAACCAGGGTGCAGATTTTGAAGGCAATGCGTTCTTTGATTGGGAGCCAGTGTCGATTTTCGCGGAGGGATTTTGCGCTTTCAAATCACGTTTTACCAAATAGAAGCCTAGCTGCCGTGTTTTGAGTGGTCTGAAGTTTCTTTATGTTTCATAATTTTTATTAGTTTTCCAATAAACTTAAACAGAAATATACTGTTAAGTGAAATACAGCCAATAAAGTAAAACAAATCTAACATAATCCACTGACATCATATTATATGGCTTTCTTAGACCCCAAAAAGTAAGAAATGTAGGGGGGTAGGAATATGGTGAAGATATAAACTATTATAGGTATTACATTATGCAAGAAAATGTGTGGCCGTATTTCTCATTCTACTTTCCATTGTCTCTATCGTTGTTTAGAGTCTAGAAACAACCTAAGCTGATCAGGTATATAAAATACATGCTTAATTTGATTAAACCTCACAATACATTTGCATGGATATGCAAGGAGAAAAGAACCACCAAGTTCTATTGTTTTTAATCTCATTGAAAGAAACTGTTTCCTCTTTTGCTGAGTCACTTTTGTCACGTCCTGATAAAGCCATATTTTTTCTCCACCAAAGTTATGGTTTGCTGTTTTAAAGTAAAGTCTCATTACAGCATTCAAATCTTGTTGAAACACAAAAGATAAAATCAGTGTAGCCCTTTCAGTGACATTATCCGGCGACTGTTCTAAAATCGGGTTATTATTCTCCACATCTGCATTTCCAGATTGAACATTATTTTCCCCATCTGCTTTTTTTAATCGTATTTGGTATCAAGTAAATTTTATTTAATGGAGGAATTGCTTCTTGCAGATAATTTAAAATTTCTTTAAGAAATCTAGTAAACAAATCTAGGGGAGAAACCCCATACAACTTAGGAAAATTAAGCAGTGGCTAGTGGTTAGTGCAGCAGACTCTGATCCTGGGGAACTGGGTTCAATTCCCACTGCAGCTCCTTGTGACTCTGGGCAAGTCACTTAACCCTCCATTTCCCCAGGTACAAATAAGTACCTGTATAATCTATGTAAACTGCTTTGAATGTAGTTACAAAAACCACAGAAAGGCGGTATATCAAGCCCCATCCCCTTCCCCTTTTTCTATTTGTTCAATCTTTCTTCACATATCCATATTGTCTTTCACCACTGCAGCTTTAAATTCATTTGTTTGTACTACTTCATTTTGTAAAAATCTTGTTTAACCGTGTCCACAGATTCTTTCAATTCTTGCATTTTAGAGCTTAAAGCTTTTACCTCTCCCGAGGATTGTTGTAGGGCTTTTTCCATTTCTAATAGTTAGCCAAATTGTCCCCAGACTAACCTCCAATTCCTTCCCGGCTGGTTTGGATGTCAAAGGTGAACCAATCACCTCACAGGGTCCGCCAACTTCCACTCTTCCGGTGTCCATTGGGTTCTTCTTTCGATTCGCCACAACAGCAGGGCTTGGAGGAATCATAGAGAGCGGCGGGGGAGAGAGAGATATTTCACATTCCAGCGGGGGAACTACTTCACCAGGTCCTCCCGTCAAGGAATCTACCCCGCTTGCTGTCTGAGAAAGAGTGGGAAAGAAGCTCTCCAGTCCATTTCCCGCCGGCGTGGACATCCCGGTAGGTGGGGGAATTACCCGCACGGTTCCTTTCCTTTTAGAATGGGGCATAATTGTATTAAGAAGCAACTAAAATTTAGCGGAGCTGGCTGGAGCTAACTCACAAAACATCCGCTCTCGGCGCCATCTTGACACGCCCCGTCTGAAGTTTCTTTAAGGTTTGTTCTTTACATCCTACATAAATTCCATTGCAGTAATCTAAGTACCATTAGTACTTAGTACCATTAATTGTATCAGGTTGCGAAATATTTCCCTCGGGAAGAATTGCTTCATGCGTTTGATTTTCCACATTGAGTGGAACATTTTCTTTGTTGTGGATGCCACTTGGCTCTCTAGTGTTAAGTTACGGTCCATTGTAACGCCAAAGATTTCAAGCTGTCTGAGATAGGAAGGGTGTGATCTGGGGTGTTGATACTTGTGGAGATGTCCACTCTGTGTTGGGATGAGAGGATGAGACAATGAGTTTTTTCTTTATTGAGTTTTAGTTGAAATGCATTTGCTCATGAATCCATGATGTTCAGGCCGAGCTTGATTTCGTTGGTGATTTCTGTCAGTTTGGTTTTGTAAGGAATCTGCATATATGAAAGGGTTAAGGCCATGTTTGGATAAGGACTTGGCAAGTGGGGTCATCATTAAGTTGAATAGGATCGGTGATAGCGGTGATCCTTGCGGTACTCCACAGTCTGCTTTCCATGGTGATGATATGTTTGAATTTGATTTTACTTGATATGTTCTTGTGGTTAGGAAGCCCTTGATCCAGTTAAGTATGTTTCCACCAATCCCAAACTTATCTAGTAATCTTATTAATATATTATGGTTTTACCATGTCAAATGCACTAGACTAGAATTGGAGGAGAAGGATGTTTTTGCCTGTTGCTATTTCCTGCTTGAATTTGGCTAGAAGAGTGAGTAATACTGTTTCTGTGCTGTGGTGGGGGCGAACGCCTGACTGTGATTCGTGTAATATTGAGAATTTGTTTATGTAATCTGTAAGTTGTTTGGTTACCATGCTTTCCGTCACTTTGACCACCAACGGGATAGATGCTACTGGACGGTAGTTAGTGATTTCGTTTGTTTTTTTCTTGGTATCTTTTGAAATTGGGATGAGTAGGATATTGCCATTTTCCTTAGGGAAGAGGCCTTGCTGAAGCATGTAATTTAGGTGGGATGTGAGGTCTGCTATGAAGCGGTGAGGGGCGGATTTCATTAGGTAGCTTGGACAGGTATCTAGTATACAGGTAGTGTTGGAAAACCTACTAATCGCCTGGGTAACTGTTTCGACAGTAAGGAGGGTGAAGTTTAACCAGGTCCAATCTGCCGGGTATTCTCCAAAGGAAGTTTTCAATGTCGGTGTTGTTTTGAGGTAGCATGTTGCGTAGGTTTACAATTTTTTCACTGAAGTACTTTGCAAGTTTATTTGCAGATGGGATGTCTGTATTCGTGGTAGTGACCAAGTTGGTGTCTAGGAGTTTGTTCACTCTTCATGTCTTTGTAATCTGTCCCTATTTTGGTTTTATAGTATGATCTTTTGGCCTGTCTTATTGCGCATTTGTATTTTCTTTGTATTTGTTTCCATGTGTTGAGGGTATGTTCATCTTTTGTTTTATTCCATGCTTGTTCGAGTTTCCTGGTTTGCGTTTTTAACTTTTTCAGTTCATCATTGAACCATGGTGTCGAGTTATGCTTGTATGGGGTTCTTGTTTGTAAAGGCACAGTTTCATCTAGTATGCTTTTGCATATTTTGTCCCATTCTATGAGGTAGTATATGGAGTCTGTTTGTGTTGCCCATTTGTTATTGTATATTAGTTGCCAGAATGTTTTCGTGTCTACTGACCTCTTGTGCTTTAGGATGTGTGTTCTAGTATTCATTGTATACCCTTCTTCCGCCAATGTAGGGATAAGTTTAGTTTATAGTGGTCGGTCCAGGGTGTCTCTGTACATTTTGTATTTGTTATTGATAGGTTCTGGTCTGTTGAGAGGTTGTGTGAGATGATATCAAGTGTGTGCCCTTAGACATGGGTTGCTTGCATTTGTGGCGATTTGAGATCGCATAAACAGAGAAATTCCTTACATTCTCATGCGTTGATAGAGTTCGGGTCTTCTAAGTGAAGGTTGATGTCTCCTAGTACTAGTGTATTGGAGTTGGTTACACATGTGTTTGAAATGAAGTCCATGAAGTTGGTCTGGCCTTCGTTCCAATTACCTGGAGGTCTGTAAAACAAGACACAATTCAAATGATCACGTAGGGTTTTGTTGTGGATTCTGATTGAGGCAATTTCAAGTAGAGGTGTTATGGACTCAGCAGTGGTTTCGGTGGTATGCCTCCGCCTCTCTTTTCTTTTCTGGTCCAGTGTGTGATTTTGTATCCTGGAGGGCACAGGTCTAGGATTATAGGGTCCTTTTGGTCATGGATCCAAGTTTCAGTGAGGATGAGTAGGTCGAGGTTTTCTGACATGATCCAGTCTGTTAGTATTGCTGTTTTATTTACAGCGGACCTGGCGTTGACGTAGCCCACTTGGATTGTTTGGAATGAGTCTTCTGTATTTGGTGTTAAGTGGACTTTTGTTAGTTGTCGTTTCTTTGTTGAGGTTCCCTTCTGTTGTGGTTGTTCGCATGTAAGTGTTCTTCCTTTGTTTAGGTTGTTATCAGTTTGGTGAGGTGTGGTGTATTTGATCAATCTATGATGATTGTGTAGTATGGGTATGATGTTGTTTTCTACAAGTGGGGTGGTTAGAGTTAAGTGGATCAGTGTTAAGGAGTAGATTATTAGGAGTAGTTTGAAGGTATTCATTAAGGTATATATTTCCTGTGGTTACTATTAAGACCATGTTGCCCCAGTCTGCTCTCCTCACAAGCCTGCCTTCTCCAGTTGATTAAATGCAGTGCAAAAGGCTCCTTCTCAGGCACGCCTGTCCTGCTGAAGGTGTGTCTTCAGTTCACTAGCAATTATTCAGTTTTTACTTTGATTTTTACTGTCAGGCCTTTCAAGCCTTGTCAGTTGTAAAGTCTCAATATCTTGAAATATAATAGGCACTTTACTCACGGTCTGGTGATCAGACGCGTTGCCCAGGGCACAGAGACTCCACAACCCTAGGAGCTGTGTCTATGTTGGAGGGGGGGCAGTAGCCTCAGGTTGCCACTACTGCTTTGCTCTGAGCCCCTTGGAGCTCCGGGGCCTCCGCCGCTTTACCCCTTCTCCTCTTGTCGCTGCTGCTGCACTCTGGTCTCGGTGCTATCGACTGAGCCCTCGGTGGTTTCCTCCAAGAGCGTCCTCATGCCTCCATAACTCCCATGGTCCTGGGACAGCTCCACCAGACAGTGCTCCCCTTTCCTGCTGCTGTCTGAGGAACCGGCGGGCGGGCAGGCGAGGAGACAGAGCCGGGCGCATGACTGCTTCCACACAGCCCGTGTGGTCCCCCTTGGGAGAGGCTCGATCATCTTTCCCTGCTCTGGGTGGGCGGGTGGGTGAGGAGGCATGTTTCTATAGGTGACTTTAGCATTTTGCGCAGGCTAAAAATGCTAGCACACCCTTAGGGCCCTTAGTTTGTCACTTTGCTCTAGTATCTTTTCTAGATTTAAACTGATTTATTTCAGTTCCTCTAATTCATCACACTCATGGGTGATTTCATTGTGGGTATCTCCCCAGCATCTTCTACTGTAAAAATCGAAGCAATGAACTCATTTAGTTTTGTAGCTATGGCCTTATCTTCCTTGAATGCCCCATTTACTCCCTGATCATCTAATGGCTCAACTGTGCCCATTGCAAGTTTCATGTTCTTAATGTACTTGAAACAGTTTTTGTTAGCTTTTAAATTATTTTGGCATGTCTTTCCTAAAATTCTATTTTGGCCTGCTTGATTTCCATTTTATGTGCCTTCCTATTTTGAAGATGTCTCAAAATTCTGCTGCACGACTAATATTCCGCCAGTGTCATTATGTTCATATTAGGCTTCTCCTCAAGTCACTTCATTGGCTCCCTATCCATTTCCGCATTCAGTTCAAACTCCTCTTACTGACTTACAAATGCATTCACTCTGCAGCTCCTCAATACCTCTCCACTCTCATCTCTCCCTACACTCCTCCCCGGGAACTCTGCTCACTGGGCAAATCTCTCTTATCTGCACCCTTCTCCTCCACTGCTAACTCCAGACTCTGTTCCTTCTATCTTGCTGCACCGTATGCCTGGAATAAACTTCCTGAGCCGGTATGCCAAGCCTCATCTCTGGCCATATTCAAATCTAGGCTAAAAACCCACCTCTTCGATGTTGCTTTTAACTCCTAAACCTAAACCTTCAACTGTCCCCTATCTCTTACTTGTCCTGTCTGTCTGTCATAATTAGATTGTAAGCTCTATTGAGCAGGGACTGTCTCTCCATGTTCAAGTGTGAAGCGCTGCGTACGTCCGGTAGCGCTATAGAAATGATAAGTAGTAATAGTAGTAGATAGTTTTTCACAGTGCTATTTAGCTACTATGGCAGACACTTGCTCTTTGACCTTTTCACATTTGTGGGATACTCTTTTAATCTTTTAGTTTTTTCCTAATTAGTTTCCTCATTTTATCACAGGCTCTTCTTGTAAAGTTATACTAGCTTTATTTACTGTCTCTTCAGTGATTGTCACCAATTTGATTGCATTATGGTCACTCATACCAAACAGCTCAACCAACCCCATACCAGATCCTGCATTCCAGTGGGATTAGATCAGGAGTTCTCAAGTCAGATTATCAGGATACCCACAATGAATATGCATGCAAATCTGCCTCTACTGTACTCATGCATATTCATTGTGGGTATCCTGAAAACCTGACTGGCTGGATGTGTCTCAAGGACTGGATTGACAACCCTTGGATTAGATTCAACGTAGCTCCCCCTCCTCTTGGCTCTCAGACCAGTTGCTATATGCAGCAGTCATTTCTGGCACCTAAAAAAAACTTAACCTCTCTGACATGCCCTGATGAAGACAGTCAACCAATCAATATTTGGGTAATTAAAGTCTCCCAATATTATTGTATTTCCATGTCTTGTTGTTTATATGATCTCCCTTGGCATTTCACATTCTAATTCCTGGATTGGGTGGATGATAGTAAACACTCAGTGTTTTATACTTCCACCACTGTCTTTATTCCCGGATATCAAATACCAGGCCATGTCCGGGCACTGGCATTGAATATGTAATTGGCTCATTAATCAATTAAAATGCAAATTCAAATTAAGCACATGCCTAAATTTGTGCATGCAATTTTAAGTGCCATTTCAGGATAAAGTGCAAAGTAATACATGTAGGAAAGAGGAACCCAACCTATAGATACATGATGTAAGGTTCCACATTAGTAGTCACCGCTCAGGGAAAGGATCTAGGTGTCATTGTTGATGATTCATTGAAACCCTCTGCTCGATATGCAGCGGTGGCTAAGAAAGCAAATAGAATGTTAGGAATTATTAGGAAGGAATGGAAAACAAAAATGAGAATATTATAATGCCTTTATATCACTTCATGGTGCAACTGCACCTCGAATACTGTGTGCAATTCTAGTCACCACATTATAGCAGAATTAGAAAAGGTACAGATAAGGGCAACAAAAATGATAAAGGGGATGGGAAAACTTCCCTATCAGGAAAGGCTAAAGAGGCTGAGACTCTTCAGCTTGGAAAAGTGATGGCTGAGGGAAGATATGATAGAAGTCTGTAAAATACCGGTACACTTGTGGTGGAACGTGAGAGCTCACCAGAACCCACCAGAAACCTAGTGTGTCTACATATAGGTGACACCTACTACTACTACTACTATTTAACATTTCTAAAGCGCTACCAGGGTTATGCAGCGCTGTATAATTTAAACATAGAAGGACAGTCCCTGCTCAAGGAGCTTACAATCTAAAAGACAGGTGTACAATCTAGAGACAAGTGTACAGTCAAAGACAAGTGTAGGGACACCTACAGGCATAAGGGCTATTTTACTTGTGTACAGTTTTTGGTGGGTTTTGGAGGGCTCACCATGCAATATAAGGGGCTAATGGTGAGATGTGCACTCAGGACCCTTTATGTGAAGTCCACTGCAGTGCCCTAGGCTGCCCTACTGCTCTGCTGAGATATCTGCTGACCAGTCTACTAAGAATGCTGCCCTCCAGCTGTTTTTTCCCCCAAAATGGTCCTAGATAGACACACTGAGCACAAAAACATCTTGCAAATGGCCATTTTTGAAACGAAAAGTTGGACATTTTTTTTGACTTGAAAATGGTCATGATTGCTACAGGATTTGTTAAGACATTCAAAATTGGATTTAGACGTTATATCAAAAATGCCCCTCCATGGCTCCTAAGTTTGCCTGAAAATAGGTCATAAATTCAGGGGCCTAGTTTACAAGCATAAATTTAGGAACTCTGTGGGGTTTTTTTTTTTTTTTAATATTCACATCCTATATATACCTGATTGGTAAACAGCAGAGATATACACTCTAAACTGAGAAATACTGAGTCCTCTTTTCTTCATGGCTCAGCTAGCACACTGCAAACCTATATAAAAGTAAATGTGGCACTTATTCTTTTCAAGCCAGTGGAATGTTTGGGTACAACTCCATTCAAACTGCTTGACCTGGAGGGCTGAGCGGAGAGAGACACACACATACATACACATGCACACTCTGCATGTTTGCTCTTATGGTAAAATATTACACACAATTAAACTTCACAGTAACAAATCTGCCTGCAGATCTAAAACTCTCAAATTGCACAAACTGCACAAGAACCAACTCGCAGGAATTCTTCTTAAGTCTCTCAGGTACTTACAGGTCTCATGACTCTTACAGTTGTAATCAAGAGCCAAACTCAATGGTGAAATTTCAGACCATTTGATGCCACTGTCAACAGATCTCAAATTGAAATTTGAAATTAAAATGTATTATTTCTATCCCACCCTTACCCAGGGTGGGGTACAAAAGAAACATACATAATTAGTAAAAGCAAAACATACATATAAAATATAAAATAACTGTGCACAGTTCCAATAAGTAGTTCAGTACATGTCCAGCGTTTTACCTCTCAATTTTAGAGTCATAATAAGCCTGATATAACCAAAAGAAAAACTCCTTCAATCCTTTCTTGAAGCTAGACAGGGAACTTTCACTTTTAATCTGTTGGGACAGACTGTTCCATTCAACTGGTCCATGCATGGAGAAGGTATCAGACCATGTAACCTCCAATCGAATATGTTGATGTGTAGGAACAACCAATTCACATTTGTTCTGAGATCTTATGGGTCGTTTTACTAAACCACAGTAACAAGTGGCCTGCGGAAATGTGGGTGCATGTTTTTGTTCGCACCGGGCCAGTTTTTAATGCATGTGCAAAAAATGGCTTTTTTTAATGGGATGGGGAAATGGTATGTGGTAAAACTGAAACCAGTGTGTGCCTAAAACCAGCCTGAGCCCTTAATGCCACACATTGATCTAGCGGTAAGGGCTCAAGTGCTACACGTGTGGTGACCGGTCGGTCCACGCCATCTGCAGATTACCACAAGAAACGCCACGTGTGGGAGGAAATAAATATATAAATCATCCAGTCATTATAGGCACACGGCAAATCTGAAATGTACCACCAGGGAGGTGTGGTAGCGTGGCGGTAGTCTTGTTTGGGCACATGCTGCATGCACACCTTTGTAAAAGGGCCCCTTATAGACTGGGATGGCAAATGCATGGTGCAAGTAACATGTAGAATCTTGATAAAGTGCCTGATGAAGCATTACTAACAGCTTTTACAAAATCCTGCTATGCACTGACAACACTTTCAGACGGCTCAGGTGGGCAGTCAGATGTTCCGACCATGAAAGGCTCAACACAGGCCTTGCTGTAGAATTAATTGCCATCTGGAGCACCTGAAGACAAAAATTGGGGAGGCCAAGATAGATGATATTACAATAAGGATGGAATGTACAGTTTAACCACAACGTGCCATTGATCCATGGCAAAAGGTATTGCTGTGCTTTTCCACCACTAGCTGGCAGTACACCAAGCAACCAGTAGCAAACTACGGGGTATGTTTACTAAGGTGCGTTAGCATTTTTAACGCACCTGTAAATTTAAGACACGTTAAATGCTAACGCACTTATACATTTCTATGGGCATGTTAGCGTTTAACGCACGTAAACCATTTATGCATGTTAAAAAATGCTAACATGCACATAGGGCCGCAGAGAGGGGCATAATCAAACGCGAACACCCATCTCCATGGGCATCTATCTCCGAGAACGGGTACGTGAAGGGGCGGGACAGACCGTATTTTCGAAAAAAATGGGCGTCCATCTTTTTTTTTTTTATAATACGGTTTGTGCCAGGCAAATGCATCAGATTTGTGCGGATTTGAGCTGGGCAGTTTCGTTTTTCAGCAATAATGGAAACCGAAGGGGCCCAGCTCAAAAACAAACAAATCCAAGGCATTTGATCGTGGGAGGGGCCAGGATTCGTAGTGCACTGGTCCCCCTCACATGCCAGGACACCAACCGGGCACCCTAGGGGGCACTTGTAACAATTTTAAAAAAAGTAAAATACCTCCCAAGTCCATAGCTCCCTTCCCTTGGGTGCTGAGCCCCCCAAATCCCCCCCAAAACCCACTGCCCACAACTCTACACCATTACCATAGCACTTATGGCTGAAGGGGGGCACCTAGATGTGGGTACAGTGGGTTTTGGGGGCGGTTTGGAGGGCTCCCATTTACCACCACAAGTGGAACAGGTGGGGGGGGGGGATGGGCCTGGTCTACCTGGGTGAAGTCCACTGCACCCACTAACAACTGCTCCAGGGACCTGCATACTGCTGAGATGGAGCTGGGTATGACATTTGAGGCTGGCATACAGGCTGGAAAACAAAGTTGTTAAAGTTGCTTTTTTTTGGTGGGAGGGGGTTAGTGATCAGTGGGGGAGTCAGGAGTGGTCATCCCTGATTCCCTCCGGTGGTCATCTGGTCATTTAGGGCACTTTTTTGGGACTTGTTCGTGAAAAAAAAGGGTCCAAAAAAAGTGACCCAAATTTGCTTAAAAATGCCTTTCTTTTTTTGATTATCGGCCGAGGGCGCCCATCTCTCCTTGGCCGATAAACACGCCCCAGTCCTGCCTTTACCACGCCTCCGACACCCCCCCCCCCCCGTCAACTTTGCTCGTTTCCGCGACAGATTGCAGTTGAAGACGCCCAAAATCTGCTTTCAATTATACCGATTTGAGCACCCACGGGAGAAAGATGCCCATCTCCCGATTTGGGTCAAAATATGGGCGTCTTTCTCTTTCGAAAATAAGCTGGTTAGTAAACCTAGCCCTACATCTGTCAGTAGGTGTCACTGTACATCGCAACCATTAAGAAAGCTATATGGCTTAGTCACTAGGTTTCACTGTTGAATTTACAATAATAATAGTAATAAATGAAATACAAATCTGAATCACTAAAAGTCAGCTCAGAAAAGATAGGAATGTGGCAGCACTGGTAAGAATGTGTGGTGAGGAAAGAATGCAGAATTATTTCAAATCCCCATATGTGTGTGTCTTTGCTTTTGAGTTTGTGTATACGTGTTTGTCTATGTGTGAGTGTTTTTGTGTTGGCATATTTGTCTTTTGTGTGTATAAAGCAAGAAGAGTTTTTAAAAAAGTAATTAGCTAAGGGACTCATTTACTAAGTTGCGGTATGTTGTTGCCATGCACCAGGGCCTCTTTTACTGCAGTGGGTGACAATAGTCAAAATGAAATGGGCATATGGTAAGTGTGCACTTGCCATGCGGCCATTTCAGGGTGGGGGGCACTTAGCTCCTGCACTAACCCAGTGTTTCAAGGTTTCTATTCTACAGAAGCTGAGACTACTTCTCCCTTAAAATCAATTTATCCCCAGACAGATAGGCAGACGGACAGACATTTGTGACTCTGTATGTATAATTGTTTTCCCAATACCCTTTGGGTTGGAAAGAATAAAGATCAAATATACAATTCTTAATCAGTATTACAGTACATAAAACACAACATCTCACTCTAGTATTTGGCATTTGTCTCTTTCATGAAATCTCCATTTTGTTTTCTGAAATAATCAATACAGTAGTTCTCAAAACGCTCAAGTATTTTGTTACTATGATTCATAGTGACTTTCATCCTTGTTGAATACAACAACCCAGACCTTGCTTTCATATCTTTTACTTGCTCTTGCATTGCCAGAAACATCTTCCTTTTCAGTGCTGTGATTAAATTTAAATCTACCATAATCACAATTTTCTTTTCTTCCCATGGTTCAGATACTAGACCCTGACTTTTTTTCAGGATTAAAGACCTGAGGGTATTTGAAAATATAAATCACCATTGGTTTGGTATATTTTTGTTGTTATTGTTATGCACTCTTTCCATCTCAAAGTCCTTCATAAACTAATTTCCCAATAGCTATAGCCAAAAGGCCAAATTCTATATATGGCGCGTACAAAATCTGCATAGTAAAAATTTCCACCTATAAGTGGCCAGAGAGGGAAGAACAGTAAAGTCATAATACATAGTAGAACACATACAAAATTAAATAAATAGGTATACAGATTTGTCTAAAAATTATAGAAAAATAAAATATACCACGATAAAATGATACACATCAATATAAATATGACGACTATGGACTTTATAACTTATCAATTCCTGTTTTATAAGTCCAATTGATATTAAAATATAATATATAGCTATTATTAATAAAAGCATTGTCATTAAGGATGACATTTCCAAATTTTCATGAGGTAAATCATAATGAACAGAAAACCAACTAAATTCAACAAACTAAGTTCAAAAAAACAACAAGGAACTGCCTTACCCACATTTCAAAAAAAAAAAAAAAAGAAAACAACAACAAGAACAAGGAACTGCCTTACCTATAAGTGGTGCCTAGATTTAGGCATGGTATATAGAATATGCTTAAGTGGAAATCCTAGTGCCTAAACTAGGCACGTCTATTTAGGCCAATGAAAACATGGCCTAAATCCCTGTGCATAGATTTGCATATACTGGGTCATATTCTATAAATGCATGTGTAAATTTTGGAACGGCCATGAAATGCCCATTACCCCCAACCATAGCCATTCCCTTTTAAACAGCATGCACTAGAATTTAGATGCAGCTCAATATAGAATACACTTAGCGAGTTGTGCATGTAAATTCTAATTATTGCCAATTTGTGCTCATTATTGCTTGTTAAGTGCCGTTATCAATGCTGATTACCTTGTTAAGCCAATTAAATTACGGGTGTTGTTATGGAATATGCCTAGATTTCAGCGCGGATCTCTAGGTATGATATATAGAATCTGGGGAAAAATGTCTCCGTTCATTTCACTAGTTGATCATCTTGCATTCTCTCTGGAATCCCCAAATTTCTCAAATTGATTCTGCAACTTCTGTTGCATCTATAAACTTTCCTTTGCACTTTGCCTTGTAGCAGTCACAGTATCTTCCTCCAATTCATCCATTCTCTTTTGAAATAATGAGAATTGCTCTATAAGGGAAGTCGACTCCATTTTAAGTTCTTTAGTTGCAACATGACTGTCACCAGTATATTTAGAGACTTTAGCTACTTCCTGGCCATAGAAAGGGAGCTTTCCGTTTCAGTTTTCTTGCCAGCAAGCATTTTCTGAGGTAATGGAGAGACATGTTTGGATTTTTAAACTCCCATGTGATGCTGTGAAAGTTACTTCTATTATACCTACTTTAACACTGGCTATGACAGTTATTTCCTAGAATAAGGATTAGGAAGAGACAGCTGATTTACTGATTTTTGGCTTCCTCTTCAACTAGCAGATATCCCAGGTTTCCATCCAGTATCAAATTCTTTGCGCTCTTAATCCCTAAACTGTATGCAACCATTATTCCTACTCTTGCAAATAAAGCAATAACAGTATTTATCTGCAACCATTATGGAATAAGTTTTCAAACTACCCCCATGGCTCCAAAATCCACAGCTACTTTTTACTCATAGTCTTTGCTCCAATTTTCAAAGTGTAAGTACATTTTCTTTTTAAAAATTGCCTCAGCAAAATCATACCTAAAGAAATGTGCACTTGCGTTTCTGAAAGCACGTTTTTTTTTCCAGCCAAACCTATGGATGCATCTTTGAAAATCCTAAATCACACAATAGTTTTCTCTTCTGCCCCCACCCCATCCCCTTTACAAAGCTTAGAGGGTGGGCAGTTATAAGGCATGAGATTTACCTTTATTTGGATACAGAGTGGGCAGTTATAAAGCATGAGATTTACTTTGTTTAAATGCTTTTCTTACCCAGAGGACCAATTTAAAAATGCAAGGAGAATTTATATACAGTTTCTTACTAATGACTTTGGGGGTAATTCTAGAATGGGGTGCACAGATGCTGTTATTGATGTATGCACATAATGGTTCTTTTGCTAAGCTGCAGTAAAAGAGGGTCTGCGCTAGCATCAGTGCGTGTTTTTGATACGCACTGAGGCCCCCTGTTACTGCAGTGGGTAAAAGGCTGTCTTTTTGTTCTGAAAAAGAAATGGCCGTGCAGTAAGTGAACCACTTGCGACATGGCCATTTTGGGGGAAGCACTTACTGTCACCCATTGAGATGGCGGTAAGGGCTCCTATGCTAATCCGTTGGTAACCGGGAAGTGAGTGGCACTGCCTGATTATCGCTGGGTAAGCACCAGCGCTACATAAACAGAAAATATTTTTGTAGTGCCGGAAATGGTGGGCGCTGGGGGTGGGAACTACAGCCGGGCTCCTGTGGTAGCCCAGCAGTAGTTCTGTATTGCCACGCACCAATCCTTTAGTAAAAGGGCCCTGTTGTTAGGTGTACTCATGCCGGGCCAATGGCACCTAAACATTATCTCACACATGCGTAACTAACAGTATTCTGTAAGTTATGTGCATTACTTGGAGACACGCCGGTGTCCTGCCATGCACCACCCTTGCAGTTATTCACTAAATAATGCACGTATGTGCCCTTTATAGAATTGCGCTTAGTGTTGATTCCCGTACCTAACATTAGGCGCCAGACTTACACCTGCTGAATCCTGGTGTCAAGTTAGCCATGCTGAGCAGTGTTCTGTAAGCACTCATGTAACCTTTTAGAACTCCCCTTAAACACACATGCCCCTCCTCTGGCTATGCCCCCTTTGACTTATGCCCTATTAGAATTAGGTACAATGCCTTTTAGAATAGCACATAAATAGATGCACACACCAATTTTAATGAGTGCCAATTGAATTCAATAATGGATTGTTAGCACCCAATTGATAATGGACTCATTAGCCAATTAATTAGCAAGCACATCTCAGGAGCATGCCTAAATATTTGGCGTGCAAATCTAGGCACTATTATAGAATCTGGTGGTATGGTGTGCAAACACGCATAAGCGCCAATTGACTCAGCCTTTACACACATGGCCCATGTAACTATATGCACACCGTTATGCAATTGCCCTTCATGTGTTAAAATGTTTTAAAATGTTTCTTTTAGAATCTAGGGATTTATGACTGCAAAGATACAATTTTGCATAGAAGCAAATACAGGTGAAAGGCATGAAAACCACACAGCAGTTGGGTTTGTTTGAAAGCTGCTTCGTTGCACGCTTCACGCGCCTGATTTGCCTTGTGAGGCTCTGTGTGTGTGCTGTTAATTACATGGGAGTTCACATATGGGTGTCGCTGGAACGGAGCCAGCTCCAGCTTAGGCAAACACTACAACAAAAAGGGGACTTGCGTCACTGGACTTTCTTTTATGCACTACAAACAATCACTGGCAAATAAAGAAAGGGCCCTGTGTTGTGGTGTGCATAGCAATAGATAATAATGCAAGGTCAGTTAACTATACGGCTGTATTAAAACCAGCAACGTGCCCTAGTTGGGGTTTTGCTTTAAAAGTAAGGACTACTGTAAGAATGAGCACTGAGCATTCCCTGTGATCTGTCATTTACTTTCTGCACACTTTCTGTGTTGGGGGGGGGGGGGGGGGGGGGGAGTCAGACTGGGAAGAGTGTTCTGTGGTTTAAGAGACTACTGACTTTACTGGGGACCAAAGGGGAGAGCTGAAAATGTCCTCTAATGGCTCATACTGAAAAAATAGTGGCACTGCTGATTTCTTGAATATATATATAGACCTTTCAAGAAGGAAGAATTTCTATTTCCAATAGCTGAAAGAAAGAAAGGAATGGGCTGTCTTGTTTGTGCTCTACTTGGGAAGGGAGTGTGTGTGGGGGGTGAGGGTTAGAAGGAGGGGGGAGGGGGGACACATGGGCAAACAGATCATTTAATAATTCTCACCAAAGGGAATACCACTGCTCAAAAGCTTAAATATTGTGTAATTTTAATAAGCTTTTCAAGACCTGCATCTGAACTCCACAGTCCTCTGCTAGTTTATTTTTGAAATATTTTTGTTGTCCACATCCACGCTGACTGAAGACAAGCTGAAAAAGGTTGCTGCCAAAGGACCATTTTTATAGCTTGATATAATGATCTAGGAAACTGTTTATATGACACCCAATTCAGCTAAACCAGCTTCCAGTGTGGATACAGCAACAATAATTAGAGCTTCTATTCTTAGGTACTGTTTTTATGACTTGTAATTTAGGTGTTCTATTTTCAAACTACTTAGGAGCACTTTGGTGACATAGAAAGTCGGAATTTCAGTGTTTTTGCAGTACAGGTATTATTTCTGGGTACTTTTCTCAGTTGAATGAAATGCATACATTTGAGGAGCTGTCAGTGTGGGGAAAACAGAATAGCAAAGAGAAGGCAGGAAGGGTATTAGGATAAGTGATTTTTTTTTTCCTTTGGATTTATCAGATCAATACCTTCTCCTTCAGAAATGCCAAGTTGCCCAGTTCCAGGCTGGAAATTTTGGGACAGTCCTGTTTTTGAACTTACATCCCAAAGCAATATGGGATTTATGGTGCCTGGTCTTATGCATTATCATGGCTATAAGTCCCATAATGCATCAGGATGGGGGTGGGGGGTACAAAATCCTGGACTGTCTCTAAATTTGCAGTCTGAAACTGGGTAACTTGACATCTCTTACATACCAACTTTTCAGTGCTGCTGAAGGCTTTGCTGTTCTGTCCCTATCTGTCGTGCACTTCCTGTTTCAATGGGGGGGGGGGGGGGGGGGGGACAGCAAGGTCTGCAGCAGCACAAGAGCACAAAGGCTCTATTGTACTCATTATTGTTTTTGCATCTGCTGTCACTGGCTGTGCTGGCAGGGAGTTTGGAGGGGAAAGACACTGGGCCATGGGGCAGGCAGAGACAGAGGGAACAGGAAATGGGGCAACACCAGCAGCTAAGATTTAGACAGGTTAGGGCCCATATGGCCCATTCCCTTTCCAGTGCTGGCCTGAAGCATTTGGTGGTACATTTCCTCCCCCCACCCCCCACCAAACTCTCCCCCAAATTGCACCTATGTACTAAACTGTACAAGTTCTTCCTCTCCCTCAGATTCTTTGAACTTGATAAATGCTTTCTTGAATCTAGATACAGTTCTCATCTCTACTAGTAGCATAGGGAGGAATTTCACGGGGGGGGGGGGGAAGAGGCAAAGTAAATTTTTGCATTACTTAACAGAGCTTCTTTCTATGGAACAGGCAGTAACACGGAAGGTGAGGCCAATGAGAAATGCCTTATATACAATGGACTGTAACGTTTTAGAATGTTCAAGAAGATTGATGAAAGAAACCATTAGAGTGTCAGGCTTTCATGTCCCCATAAAACTTGATATACAAAGAAATGTCTGATTTTAGTGTTCTCAGTAAAAGCTACATAAACCCTGTCAGTACTAGCCATATAATACCTACTGTACACCACCTTGGGTGAATCTCTTCATAAAGACGGTTAATAAATCCCAATAAATAGAAATAAAAAGTCACTTGGAACCTACAGCACTAACTTCCAAA